>NC_045428.1:361553761-361883136 GCF_902635505.1 Sarcophilus harrisii
CTGTTTCTTTCAATGGAATCACCATGTTTCTAATTATCCTTTAATGAAATTTGAATCATGTTTAGCTTTTGTAGTCAATCACCAAATCCTGTTGATTTTTCTTTATCTTTTGTATTTGTCCCTTTTTTTCCACTTCACCACCTTATTCCTGACTCTTAATCCCTTTAGTCCTTGATTATTCAGCATCTTGTCTAATTTGGTGGTTTTAGTCCTACTTCTCTTCTCCTAAACCCTCCAGGTCTTCACCCCAAACACATACACATTAATCCATCTTACTGCTACTAGCTTAAGTTTTTCTTAATACATCATGTCACTTATATATCAAAAAGTCTAATGATTCCCTGTTTCCTACTCCTTCAACCTCTTAAGTATCTTTGCCTGCTTTTGGAGCCTACATAATCTGGACCCCTCTGCCTATCTAGCCTTTTTCTCCAACATATACCTCCTTTTGTGTTAAGACTGCCGACGTTATTATCCTGCACGAACTAAGTCCATTTCAGTCTTTTGCTTTTGCTCATAATGCCCTACTCTCTCTTTTCTCCCTCCACCTTTCCAAAATATATTCATCCTCTAAAAGCCAGCTTCAGTTTTTTTTCATGAAGCCTTCTTACTCTGCCTGTCTTTATGTCAATATTCAATTAATCTACTGATATATATTTACTAGCTAGCTGCAGTATGCAAGGTAAGCATATAAACTAAGCATTGATGTAGGGGATACCAAAAAAAAAAGTTATTAGAATTCCTGTCCTCAAAGAGGATTCATTCTAGTTGGGGAAATAAAGCTATAGTCATATGAATAAATAACAAACAAGATAAGGAAAAAAATAAGTATCACAAAATAAGTATGTTATATAGAGACAGTAAGTTTTATAGTACTTCAAAAGGAGATTTTACTTTTGGCTTGTGTTGTCAAGAAAGGTTTCTCAGAGCACATAGATACCAGGGTCTTTGTGCAGCTAGACTTTGGATAGGTTGAAATAAGACCAAAGACATTGCAGTCATGGAGAATTGTATGAATAGAAGTGGGAAAGACCAAAGGAAGTCATGATTACTTGCCTTAAAAAGTTAAAAGATGATTTAAAATTGGCATTGTTCTGTGCTTATGGTGTTTTAAGAAGATTACTCAAAGAATATAGTACTTTCCAAGTTATTTGGCTTAAAGATTATTGATAAGAAAGAGGCAGCTAAAGTACAAGGGGAAGGGCCTATACTGAGTTCTTTAGGTTTCTTTTGCCTTCTTGGTAAAAAATAAAGAATTGGACTGAATGATGGAAGAAGTGGGTAAAGCTTTGGTTCTAGAGGACCTGGATTCAAATCCACCTCTGACAGTGTTTCCAATTATGTGACCTTAGATAAATCACGACCCCTTCTCTTCCTACCCCTCCCCCCAGATATATAATGAGAGAATTAGTCTTAGATGGCTTCAGAACTCTCTTACATCTCTAGCCTGTGATTATGCTCTTTTAATACTTTTAATACTTTATGACTAAGTTGAAATTTCTATGTGTGTCTGCCTTTTGCTTTAATGTTTCATTCAAGACTCATCTTCAGATGAAGATTAGTAACGTTTTCAAGTACTGTGTCAAAGCTTCATTCATTCAGTTATCCACATGCTAAAAAGGCCTAAGCATGGCCATTGGCAGAGAAGTAGTCAGAGCCCTGTTACATATGATCCAGATCTCTCTGGACTCTTAAGTACTGTTAAAGTAGGAGGTAGCTTAGATTGCTTTGTGATTCTCTTCCAACCCTGAAATTCTGTGAGTATTGGGAGTATGGAGTTGACAGCCAAGGAAAGAAAGATTTCTATAATGCTAACTGCTGTTCCTAATAATCATGGGATAAGGAAGATAAGAGGACAGGAGTTCTTCTTTTCAGCGCTTCTTCACTTTTCATGTCTTTTCTAGATAAGCTCTACCTTCAAATGTGCCATACTCATTTTCCCATATTTCATTTCTGTTGAAAACATCTTGCAGAATCTAAATAAACTTTTTCCTCCACTCAACTGTCTTCAATTAATTTATTTATTAAATTTGAAAGAAGTCTAACAGTTAGTCTGTCCCTGGGGAGTGTTCTTCACAAGGCTGCATCTAGCTTTTGGTTTTCTTTTACCAGTCTCTGTGCCTTTTTGATCATGCTAACTTCAGAAGTATGGATAACTTTTGTTTCCCACTCAATAAAATCACTTACTGCTAGAGTACCACAGTGAAAAGGGGCAGAAAACCTGAATTAAATAATTCTACCTGCTATTTACCAAAAAGGCTATTTTTAATAGTTCTTTCTCAGCATTATCTTCTTAACTCCACTTGTGATGTCCTCGATTTCAGAGATTAGGCATTGGAAGTACAGACAGATTGACTGAATTGCCCATGGTTAAATGATAAACTTAATGAGAGTAATAAAATTAGAATTCAGATGATGAAACTCTAAATATTACTTTAGAGGACAGAATCACGTTACCCTTTCTGAGATTTTGGAATTATTGATAAGATATTTGATTTTGAAGATAAATGAGTTCTATTTGAATTAAGCTTTAATTGAAAAGAAAATGCCTGAATTAAAAAACGAAGAGATTAATTCTAAAATTTTCTGTTTCTCTGAATATCCTAGAAGATTTTGATTTCGTTTGTGTAAAGGTTTGTCCTGTTAGAGAATCCAGTATGTAAAATTTTTAATTTGCAGAATAAATAAAATGAGTAATTGTCACATGTTTTTCTATTTAAGTTTCTTATAACAGTTGTTCATGAAATGTTCATGTAACACTTTATTAATATATTGAAAAATTATTGCTTAAATGTTTCTCAGGTTTTTAAAGACGTGTTTTTAAGACTTTTTTGTTAAAAGCAGAAGATAAGTATAGTATTGGAGGGATGGGCACCCTTCAAACAAGTTGCATGTGCCAAATTGTTGGTGGAATATTCCAGTTCTAAATAGGCCCTTTCCTGCATGTAATCAATGGCACTGTGTATAACTTTCAATGGTTAGTTTACCTCATTTCATACATTAGAGTATCAGTTGACCTCTCTTTATCTCATAACCATAGACTGTATCCTTAATTCTAGCAGGTGTCTTTTTTTTTTTTTAATAGCCGTTTATTTACAGGTTATATGTATAGGTAACTTTACAGCATTAACAATTGCCAAACCTCTTGTTCCAATTTTCCCCTCCTCACCTCACCCCCTCCCCCAGATGGCAGGATGACCAGTAGATGTTACATATATTAAAATATAAATTAGATACCCAATAAGTATACATGACCAAACTGTTATTTTGCTGTACAAAAAGAATCGGACTCTGAAATATTGTACAATTAGCCTGTGAAGGAAATCAAAAATGCAGGTGGGCAAAAATATAGGGATTGGGAATTCAATGTAATGGTTTTTAGTCATCTCTCAGAATTCTTTCTCTGGGCATAGCTGGTTCAGTTCATTACTGTCTAGCAGGCGTCTTGCAAATACCTTGTTCACCAGAGGGCCAGAGTACAAGAGCATAGCTGAAATAGCACAAATTCATACTTTCCACTAGTCAAGTCAACAAGTATTAAATACTTACAATGTATCTAGCACTCTTAAATTCTCTTAGAAAAATTACTTGAGCTACTTACTCCATTAATAGATACTTGACAACTTATTATTTTGTGTAATGAAGCAGTACTAAATTCTGTGTAATATTTAGGTTTACCATTGAGTCATTCCTCAGAAGCATGAGATCTTTGTGCATCTGCCATGCATGTGGATCCTTCCCTGGAAGCATTCAGAACAGCCTGAATAAGGAACTGG
Source organism: Sarcophilus harrisii (assembly GCF_902635505.1). NCBI lineage: Eukaryota > Metazoa > Chordata > Mammalia > Dasyuromorphia > Dasyuridae > Sarcophilus > Sarcophilus harrisii. Next base: position 361,557,538 of record NC_045428.1, read on the forward strand.
TACTCAATTAGAGAAGTTGTGACTCTTTAGTCTTTCATGTAACTTTAAACTCCACACAATTCATGAATTTATTTCCCCACTGATGCTCACACAACTCCCACTCTGCCATTTGGAAAGAGCACTGTACTAGAAGTTAAGAAACTTGGGTTCTTGTCCTTTCGTTGCTACTAATTGGCTGTGTGAATTTGTCCGAATCCTTCCATCTTTCTAGGCCTTGTTTTCCTCATCTGTAAATTGAGAGGGTTAAATCACATGGACTTCAGTGACTCTTCCAGCCCCACTACTGATTGTGTCATTTGAATAACCACAATGGTTAAGAAAAAATTTCCCCTGCATGCTTAGTATCCTGAAGGAGTCTTAGTGGAGACGAGCTCAAAATTAGATATTCCAAGTAAGAAAGGTGTTGAGTACAGCAATATTGCACACCAGCAGATCCAGAGAATTCCTTAGATCACATGGTATTAGTTTAAACTCTTGATGTCTTTTCTTCTAGGTATCATGAACTGATTACAAAATATGGGAAGCTGGAGCCCCTGGCTGAAGTGGACCTAAGACCCCAAAGCAGTGCAAGGGTAGAAGTCCATTTTAAAGATCAGGTGGAGGAAATGAGTATTCGTCTGGACCAAACAGTAGCAGAACTAAAGAAACAATTAAAAAGTCTAGTACAATTACCAACAAGCAACATGCTTCTCTACCACTTTGATCATGAAGCTCCCTTTGGCCCAGAGGAAATGAAATACAGCTCCCGAGCACTGCACTCTTTTGGCATTAGGGATGGAGACAAAATTTATGTGGAGTCCAAAACAAAATAGCCCTTGCTACCATTGAATAGACAGATCAACACACATGTGTGTGCATACACACACATATACACACATACACATATGGATTTATTTTCCTTTGAGAGGGAAAGGTTTGATTTTTATTTTGTTTTAAAGGTTGAATTGTGTGCATTTGCACATGTATGTGTGTGTGCACGTGTGTGGGTGTGGATGTGTGTATATGAGTGGATGTTCCTCCAGACAGGTAGGGGGATCATTTGGGATTTTCTTTCCTATACAGGTATCTTTGGCTCGAACAACATAATAGGCCCTGATATCTAGTCTATGTATCCTCATGGGATAAGTAAAGAAGAGATCACTGGATTCCTTTTGTGTTCCTTAGAAGCTATGTGACCACTATGTACCATCACCACCATGCCAGTATACTTGTGAAAATAGCACGAAGGATTCATTCTTCTCTCCCTTTCTACCCTGCACTAAGGTTAAATCAGGAAACCAGAAAGCATGGCAGAAATGGCCAGCAGCTAGGTCTCTGTTCCTTACTTCCCCCTACTCTTATTTTCCTTTCATTTTTTAATTTAGGTCAACTCATTGACTTAATTTAATTCTGATTCTATATAGATTTGCCATTTCTTGACAAGAGATTTCTCTGGTTTTTAAAATAAATGAAAGAATTTTAATGCTCATTGTCACCTGATTTGGACCTCAGGTATTCTATAAGATTAGAACAGAGTATTTAAAACTCTACTAGTAACACATGCTGCTGCCACTATAGGCATGCATGCAGTTTTTGAGGTAATCTTTATCTCATACTCTAATCTTCCCATTTCAGCCATTGAAAGCGCTTGTTCTGGCGCTTTGAATAGATGATGGGAAAAGTGATCCCATCTAATAACTTCACCAGGAGCAAGCCAAAGGGCAGGGCAGTTCGTTTGATTTACATTTCAGTAAGTTACTTTAATGAGAGTGACAGTAAATGGACACTTCTGCCTAATCTGGGTTTCTTTCTTTAGGTAGAAAAACTCTTTAAATTTGTCATAAAAGAGATTCTTGTCTGAATATTTTTTCTAAGCATAAAATGCTCTCTTTTTAAAAAGCACTTTTCCTTCAAAGCTTGGTTGTTTACCTACTTTGAAATCTTTTGTTTGTTCCCATTTTTCCTTGTTCCATCAGATATTTTCCCTGTAATGCGCCTCTTTCCCTGTCCATCCTATTGACAGGTTGAAGACTTTTGAAATAACTTAACTCTGGGATTAAAGGTGTTCACATGAAGTATTTTTCAAAGAATGCTATTGGGTATCTGATTGTACCTGAACTTTTAACCTGTGATAGATGATTCCACAGAATCTCACAAATAACTTTTGTTTCTATGAAGCTTTTGGATGAGTCTTAGAATGTCTTGTTTTTTGGATGTCGGGTTTATTTCTTCATCTTTTTGTTTTTTTCTATGCCATAAAGATGGAAGTTTCTTCTCTTAATGCACTTCAGATTCAGCATCTGTTAAGCTTTTGACTCAGATTTGCTGAACTTCTAGATTCCCTGAAACATTAAAGGTAGAAACCAAAGGGTTCAAGAAAGATGAATGAGACTCATTCTCCTTCTGTTGTTGCTGCTGCAGGCTTTATCTTCCCAAAATCATAGAGATGAAAATAGGTGATCCAAGCTATAGATAGAATAGAGTAATTATTTCACAATCGCCTTTTCCTGCAGTTCTTTAGAAATTGGGGGGGGGGGGGGGGGGGGAGAGAGCATGGCAGCCGTGGCATCATGATGATTAAAATACAGGGTGCTCTGTATGTGTGCATGTGTATGCACATATATGTGCATGTTCATGGAGGTGAGAGACAACAGAATTGAGAATGTTGTTTCTGTCATCCCGGGGAACAAATACATTTTCACCTTTGAGACTATAAGAGAATCCCTTAGTAGAAGGCAGAGCAAGCACTTAACACTTTAACTGTATGTGGAGTGGTCATATTTAATTAGATAATTACTATAAGTCAAAGTTTGATGGAAGTACATTTTTAATATTAAGTAGCAACCCATTTCTTTTATTATAAAATGTACCATTCATCAGCTACAAGTTTTTTTTTTCATTTTAGTGTGAAATTTTAGGTAAAGGAAAAAGGTCTGGTTTACTGAAGAGTAATCTTACTTGGGAGTGGTGCTGGCATTATAACCTAGGGTATTAATGGTGCTGTGTGATTATTAAGTATAATAACTTGAGCAACACAATTATAGGTCTTTTAGAGTTACAGAGCAGAAGCAAATGAAGGTAGACATACAAGTACTCGTACTTCCAGATTCACTTAGGTGGTGGCCATGTGGTATGTTGGTTTTGAAACAAGATTGATGATATGTTGAAAACGCTTACATAAAAATTATTTTTAACATAGTCCCCAAATGCAAAACTCTAGTAAAATATAGTACGCCTTTAGATGTAGAAATTAGGCATATTTCATTTGCTTACAACTCTATTGCATTACTTAGAAACCTGATTTCCAGGTTTGCTGGCAGAACATCCCAGACATTTAGGCAGAGTTCGCAAGACAGAGCTCATTTAGCCAGTAGGCAGAATTACACACTTCGCAAGTGCTGGGGTAGAATATACTTTTAAATTCCTTATTCTGAGAAAAAAAATTATTGAAAATTAATTTTTAAAAGTTTTTAAAAAGACAAAAATCACACCAAAAAAACTGAGAAACATTTATAAATGTGTATTCATGAGATTAGAGAGAAAGAAATTGAGTATTTGAATGTATTAAATTTTCCAGTTTACTGAAGGGATTCAGAATTGTATACTAGTTTCTGTACTTTCTGCATTCTCTTAACCAAGTGCTACTTCCAAGAATTTGTTGGTTGTTATTGCCACTTAATGCCACCATCTGCTACAAAGGCAATGGATGTTATGACCACCAATGTTTCTCAAAAGTTTGTGGTGGAAATTAAAACCAAAATGAAACAAACCTGTATGTAATGAAGTTGAATGGTATGACATGCTTTTTAATTTTATGTATTTACTTTAAAAAATTTTTTTCAAAGCTAACCAGATGTTACAACTGTGTTGCTAAAACAGCAGTGTTATGAGCATAGAACAGTTGTTTCACAAGCAGGAGGAGGGATCATCATCTTTCAGTGTACATTGACAAATCATTATAGTATGTAGAAGTTAATGTGCTTGCTACGTGGAAAGTTTTGGGATACAAGGCATTTGAAATGTGGATCTTGAGTACTAGATTGTGATGAGCAAAGCCATTTCTTCTTGTAAATTAGATTCTCTCCCCCTTTCCCTTTTTCATGTTGTATTGGAAATGCAAGCAAACTAGACTCTGAAAAATATCCAGAAGCTGTTCATGTTCTCAGATTGTGTTGTGAACACTCTGTTTTTCATGGGTGCTTCATCAGAATATGTCCATTGTTGTGATGGAGAGGGACTGGACTCTCTCAGGCTCTTGACGCTGCCAGCTGTCTCCTGCAGTTAATGGAAATATATATATATATTTTATTTTAGAATATAATTTAAACATGAAGGTCTATTCTTTGCACTTTTTATTAATATATATAGAGAGATAATCTTTAAAAAAAAATTAAAGATCCAAGTCCATTTTCTCTTTGTGTCATGATTCTTTTTGGGGTTCTGGAGTCAAAATTTTGAATTTGCTTCTTTTTACTGCCAGGAATCAATGGTGATTCAATTGCTAAGTTCTGTAGGGATTTATACCTAGCAACTGACACAATTGACTATTGCATCAAACTATCCCCTTTCATTCCCCATCCTTTCTCCCAAATACAAAATAATGTTACACTTTATGAATTTTAGCAAAAGTTCAGTCTTGCTTACTTCAAAAAGCTTATTTTGCTCTTGAGATATTCAGCATCCTTTCTTTGGATAAATTTGAAAGTTTCATCTTTTTGCATTTCTCATGCAAGATTTGTTACACCATTTCTTTGAGATAATGTTACCTGTAACATACTACATTCTAGGGCCTAATACAGGGCCCTAGAAGTAGTTTTGAGCTAAGTAAATGTACCAATAACTTACTGTATCACTTGTTCATTTAGTATCTAAACTTTATATCATGAAAAAAAGGAACTATCAAGATCCCAGAGTTTTGTTTGGCATTTACTAAAACTGGAATTTAAGTAAAATTTATGACTTTAACACCATTCATTCCCTTTGACTTTTTGGAATGGAAAGATAAAATTATGTATCCAGTTCTTGTGTAAATTGAAGATTGCTTCCTGTTCAGTTTTCCATACCATAATTCTAACACTGTTTATCTTGATCCCAATACTTGCTAGGCAAACATGCATTAAGACACCCAGTACTCAAATCTGTAGTAAGAAAGTTGTGATATATGGTGAGTAGCCCAAAGCTTGCCATTAAAGTGAAGGAGAGAACAAGTTAAGGCATGATATTCTTTCCCATTCTTCTCTGGCTAGAACTTTTTTTATATATTCACCAGCTCCTAACTCTTAAGGTTTATTAGTCATGTCTCATTTATATGGCACTTGAATAAAAATAAGCATTTTTAATGTGTTAGGACAAAATGTAAGCTCCAACTTGATTTTTACTAAGCCATTGAGGACCATCTCCAGTCCTCCTGATCTTTTATCCTGCTACTGGGCTCCAGAGGAGAAAGGGGGTCTGGTGATACCAAACAGCCCTCCCTCATCTCAACTCACTTGCTTGTCACAATATCACCTCCCTGACGCCAAGATCCTCTTTGAGAATGGAGAAACAGCAGCAAATAAACCAGTAGTGAAAGGATACCTTTCGTGAGTTGATTAATGAGAGGCTAAGACCCAATAAGTATTGTTTAAAATAATTCTGTTGTCATACCTTTAAAGAGTAAAATTAGAATCTTGGCCTTAAAAATCGGGGAGGACTTGGAGGAGCATAGCTAAGGTGACAGAGTTAAGACTCAGCTTAGCCCTCCCAACATTCTCTTCCACTTTAAAATTACACTTCAGATCAAATTCTGGAGTGGCAGAGCTGACAAGAGGAAAGAGGGAGATGGTCTTCCAGCCCAGGACAACACAGATCAGAACGATCTATAAGAAGGGGGAGGAGGGTGTGCAGAGCTCTCCTGGAAGAAACCAGGATTAGGTAGTGGTGCAGAAGCAGCAGCAGCAGGAGCTGTCAGGCCAGAGACAGGTGAGGGATCTGATGACTGTGCTAGCACCGGATGCAAAACCAGGCTGACTATCCACTTCTGGAGCAGTTGTGGTCAAGAAGGAGAGAGAAGCCAGAGGGGCAGTTGTTTTGACAACTTAATTGCCTTTACCCACTGCTGAATCATAGGTCAAGGGCAGGGAAGAGCACTTTCAGTCAAAGAGTGAAAGACCTGAGAGACACCATCACTTCTAGCCTTAAGGAAACAGGCCCTGAGGAGCAATATCAATCTTTATGGGTAAAGACCAAAGTGCAGAGGAGGAGAGACAGGATCAATTACACCTCTCCCCAGATCACAGCAACTGGGAGGCACCAAAACTTCCAACTCCCCAGAGCTAACTGAAGACAGCAGGGCAGGAAAAATCCTAAGCTTGAAAGTGTCCATCCCCCCGCCCCATGCTGACTGCAGACCAACATTAACATATAAAATTCCAAATCAAGAAATAGGGTGGGGAAAAGACACAAACAAGAAAAAGAAAGACAATTGTAAAAAGCAACTGTGGTGATGGAAAAGACCAGGATACAAACTCAAAAAAAGACAATGACGTTAAAACAGCTATCAGTCTTGGAGAGAAGAAAACTGCGAACTGGACACAGTCCAACAAGAATTCCTGGAAGATTTAAATTCATTTCAAAATCAGAGTGGTGGAGGAAAAAATGGATAAAGAAATAAGAGCAAAGGAGCAGTTAGATAGAGTTCAGTGGATAGAGCAACGGCCTGGAAGTCAGGAAGACCTGAGTTCAAATCTAACCTCAGATACTTGCCACTTACTAGCTGTGTGTCTCTGAGCAAGTCACTTAATTCCAGTTTGCCTCATCAAAAAAGAAGGAAAGAAAATGAAAGCACAGGAAGAAAACTATGAAAATACAATTAACAACTTGGTTAAAAGAGTTATACACACACAAAAAAAATGAATTTACTTTAAAATCCAGAATTGATCAAAAGGAGAGAAAAAAGTTTAAGAGCTCACTGAAGGAAAATAATTCCTTAAAAATTAGAATTGAGCAAATGGAAACTAATGATTCCATGAGATATCAATAATAATAAAACAAAGTTTAAAAATGAAAAAGTAGCAGAAAATGTTGAATATCTCATTGGAAAAACAATTCACCTGAAAAACAGATCAAGTAGAGATAATTTAAGAATTAATGGATTACTTGAACATCAGTATTAAACAAAGAGCCTAGATGCCATATTTCAAGAATTTGTCAAGAAAAACTGTCCCAATATCCTTGAAACACGTTAAAAAATAGAAATTAAAAAAATGAAAATTCCAAGGAATATTATAGCCAAATACCAGAGCTTCTAAGTCAAAGACAAAATACTTGAAGCATCCTGAAAGAAACTCTTCAAATCACACAAGATTTAGCAGGTTGGCACATTAAAAGAGTGGAGAGCCTATAGGAAGGTATTCCAGATGGCAAAAGAACTAGGTTTACAACCAGGAATAACCTATCCAGTAAAATGAACATAATCATTCAAGGAGGAAAATGGATATTTAATGAAATAAAAGACTTAAAAGCATTCTTGATGCAAAGACCAGAGCTGAATAGAAAATTTGACTTTGAAATACAAGACTTAAAGAAACACAAAAAAAACATGAAAGACAAATCATAAGAGACAATATAAAACTGTTTTCCTATAGAAAGATGAGGCATGTATCTTCAAAGAATTTATCATTATTAGGGCAGTTTGAAGGATTTCATATAGAGAGGGCAGGAGTCAATTATGTTGAAATAATGTTAAAAAGAAAATGGAAAGACTAGAAAGAGGGATGCCATAGGAGAAAGGAAAAGGAAGAGGAAAATGAGAAAATTATTTCATAAAAGAAATGTGCAAAGAAGAGCTTTTATGATGGAGGCGGGGAGCAACTAGGGGGTGAGAAAGGGAGGAGAGTTGGACAACACTTGAACCTCATTCACATTTAAAGTGGTTCAAAGATGGAAAAGATAGGGAGAAAGAGATGCATACTTAATTCATAATCCAAACATATCTTACCCAACAAGGAAGTAGAAGGGAAAGGAGATAAGAGAAAAGGGAAGGAGTGATAAAGGAAGAGGCAGGTAAGGCAGTGTTCAGAACCAAAATACACTACAGAAAGGACTGGAAAAAAAGAGAGAAAGATAAATAGAGGAAAACCAAATGGAGGAAAGTACACAGTAATTATAACTGTGAAAGTGAATGAATTGAACTCACCCATAAAATGGAAGCCGATAACAGGATGGATTAGAAACCAGAATCCAACAGTATGTTGTTTCAAAGAAATACATTTGCAACAGAGAGGATGTACACAAAATAAGGCCTATAGCAGAATTTATTATGCATCAGCTGAAGTAAAAAGAGCAGGGGTAGCATTTATTATCTCAGAAAAAGCAAGAACTTTGGATAAGTAAAGGATAAGCAAAAAACTTATATTTTGCTAAAAGGAACCATAAACAATGAAGTGATATCAAAACGTGCATCAAATATCATAGCATCTAAATTCTTCAAAGGAAAATGGATTACAGGAGGAAGTAATAAAATTATATAGTGGGGTACCTCAAACTTCCCCTATTAGAACTAGAAAAATGTAACCATAAAAATAAAGAATTCAAGAAAATTAATAAAAGTTTTTAAAAGTTAGATATGATAAATCTCTGGAGAAAACTGAATTGGAATAGAAATGCATGTTTTTCTCAGCTGTGCATAGCACCTTCACAAAAAATGACCATGTATTACAGCATGTAAGCCTCACAACCAAATACAGGACTATTAAATATACTTTTCAGATCATAATACATTAAAAATTACATTTTATAAAGGGCCTTGGAGACAGTTATTAAAATTAAATGAAAACTAAATAATCTAATCCTAAAGAATGAACGATAAAAAACAAATCATAAAAACAATGACTTCATTAAAGAGAATGACAAAAATTAACATTCTAAAATTTGTAGGATGCAGACAGAGATATAAAATTCTCTAAATGTGTACATTAATAAAAGAGAGAAAAACAGATCAGTGGATTGGGATGAAACAAACAAAAAGCTGCAAAAAGAAATTAAAAACTGCAATTAAACACCAAAATGAAAATCTTGAAGATTAAAATAAACACTAATAAAATTGAAAGTTAAAAAATTAGCTAATAAAACCAGGATCTGGCTTATTAAGGGGGGGGGGGGGGGGGGGGGAGGGAGAGACAAAAATAGATAAACCATTAGTTAATTTGATTTTTTTTAAAAGAAGGAAACAGATTATTACTGTCAAAACTGAAGAAACTGGTTGTGCCACCAATAAAGATGAAATTAAATATTTAGAGTTATTTTGCCCAATTACATGTCAGTAAAACTGATAATGTAAATGAAATTGATGCATAGTTAAATATATATGACTCAAATAGAAGAGGAATAGGCTACCTAAATAATTCTATTTTAGAAAATAAATCATCTATGAGCTGCCTAGGAAAAAGTCCCCAAGAGCAGATGAATTTTCTTTTTTTTTTTTTTTTTTTTTTTAAATTTAATAGCCTTTTATTTACAGGATATATACATGGATACATGGGTAACTTTACAGCATTAACAATTGCCAAACCTCTTGTTCCAATTTTTCACCTCTTACCCCCCCCACCCCCTCCCCTAAATGGCAGGATGACCAGTAGATGTTAAATATATTAAAATATAACTTAGATACACAATAAGTATACATGACCAAAACATTATTTTGCTGTACAAAAAGAATCAGACTCTGAATTATTGTACAATTAGCTTGTGAAGGAAATCAAAAATGCAGGTGTGCATGAATATAGGGATTGGGAATTCAATGTAATGGTTTTTAGTCATCTCCCAGAGTTCTTTTTCTGGGTATAGCTAGTTCAGTTCATTACTGCTCCATTAGAAATGATTTGGTTGATCTCGTTGCTGAGGATGGCCAGGACCATCAGAACTGGTCATCATCTAGTATTGTTGTTGAAGTATATAATGATCTCCTGGTCCTGCTCATTTCACTCAGCATCAGTTCGTGTAAGTCTCTCCAGGCCTTTCGAGCAGATGAATTTTCTACCCAACATTTAAGGAAAACTTAATCCAATACTATATAAGCTCTTTGAAAAAATAGCTGAAGAACAAATCCTACCAAATTCTTTTATGATGTATACTTTGGTACCTAAATAAGGGAGATAAAAAAACAAAAAACCATAAACCAATTTTCTTAATGAAAAAAAAAACTTTTGGAAGTTTCTAACAAGGATGTTACAGTAATATATCGCAAAGATCATACATTCTGACCAAATGGAATTTATATCAGGAATGCAGAGTTGGTTTAATATTGGGGAAAATATCAACATAACTTACCATATTAATAGCAAAAACAAAAATCCTCTAATATCAATAGGTGCAGGAAAAGTCTTTGAGAAAACATAACAGCCATCCCTATTAAAATCACTAAAAAATATAGGGGTCAACTAATGGGACATTTCTTAAAATGATAAATGTTTTCTATTTAAAACCAAAAGCAAATAGAACACCAGCTTTAGAGTCAGGAGTTCAAATGTGCCCTTAGACACCAGCTGTACAACTTAATCCTGATAATTTCCAAAGCAAAACCAAAACAAAAGCAAGAATTATCTCTAATGGGAATAAATTTGGTTTCCCAATAATATCAGGGATGAAGCCAGGATCTCCATTGATCACTCATATTTATATTGTGATATTAAAAATAGTAATAAAATTCATTTGGAAAAACTAAAGATATCAAAGGAATCAATGAAAATAAAAATGTGAAGGTAACCTAACCATACCAAATCTCAAACTATATTACAAAGCAGTAATCATCAAAATGATCTGGTACTAAGAAACAAAATGGTGGATTGATGGACAGATTAGGTACACAATACACAGTAGTAAATGACTGTAATAATCAAGCTTTTGGGGTAAAAATTCAAAATTTGACAGAAGCTTCTAGGAGAATTGGAAAGAAGTTTAGCAGAAACTAAAAATAGATCAACATCTCACGTTTGTGTAGCAAGATAAGGTCAAAATGAATAAATGATTTAGACATAAGGGGTGATATTATAAGTAAATTAGAGGAACTTGGGGAAATGTACTTGTCAGATCAATGGATAAGGGAAGAGAGTTTGTGACCAAATAAGAGATAGAGAGGATTACAAGAAGTAAAAGAGATAATTTTAACTACATGAAATTAAAATATATTTTCTACAAACAAAACCAATACAGCCAAAATTATAAGGAAAACAGGAAAATGGGAGATGGGATTTTGATTTACAGCCAGTTGTTTTTTTTTTGATAAAGGCTTCATTTCTCAAATATAGAGGGACCTGAACCAAATTTATAAAAAATAAGAACCATTCCCCAGTTCATTAGTGGAAAGGATATGAATAGTTAGTTTTCAGAAGAAGAAATCAAAACTAACAATAGTCACATTTTTTAAAAGCTCAATCATTATTGATTAGAGAAAGGCAAATTAAAGCCACTCTGAGATACACTTCACATTTATAAGATTGGCTAACATAGCAGAAGAAAATGACAAAAGCTGGAGGGGATGTGAAAAAATTCGGACATTGATGCATAATCATTGTGAAAAACAATTTGGAACTATGCCCAAAGGACTATAAAATTGTGCATATAAAAATTTGATTCAGCAATACCAGTACTAATATCACTGTTAATACTTTGCTGCCTAAGGGGTTCAACTTTTACAACTTGAATTAAGCTTCTTGAAAACTATATGACTTGTTTTTCAAATTATTCATAAAATAGCATTTCATCCCTCTATACTCCCAATCACTATTACTACTTCCCTCTTTACTTCTCTCACTAGGTTTGTATCCAAAAGAGATCAAAGAAAAAGGAAAAGAATCAATTTAAACAAAAATATTTATAACAGCTCTTTGTGACAGCACAAAATTGGAAATTGAAGAGCTGCACATCAATTGAAGGATAGCTGAATAAGATTTAGTATATGATTGTGAAAGAATACTATTATACTGTAAGATATGAGAAATCAGAATGGTTTCAGATGGTTCTTCAGATAGGAAGACTTATGTGAATTCATGCAAAGTAAGAACTAGGAAAACATTATGCAAAGTAACTGCAATATTATAAAGATAATCAATTGTAAAAGATTTAACTATTCTGATCAAGACAATGATCCAAGAGAATTTCAAAGGACTTGTGATAAAAAATGCTATCCACCTCCAAAGAGAAAATTGATGAATTCAGAATTCAAATTGAAGTATACTTTTAAAAACTTTTTAATTTTTATTGTTTTATCTTGCTTGTGTTTTCTTTTGCATTATAGCTAATCAGAAAATATGTTTTGCATGACTTCACACGTGTAATTGATAACAAACAAATATTTTGCCTTCTCACATATAAGAGAAGGAAGAAGATAATTTGCAATTCAAAGAAATTTTAAACAATTGTTAACATTTTTACATGTAATTGGGAAATATTTAATAAAATAAATACAAATAATTTAAAAAAATAAAAAAAATCTACATGGAATTTCCCTTCAAGCACTAGGGTTGTTAACATGAACTCCATATTTGTGAGGAAGATGGTATGTCCTAGGTTCCTACCTTATTCTGAGTCTTTTCACATACCCCCAACTGTACATACAATATTGATATTCTATCAATCATTTTTTATGAAGTTTAATCAGCTGAGTCAAGTAGAGATCTTGACCCTTAAGCATTATTACAGCATATTTAGAAACAGCCAAAATTACTTATCCAGAGTAATTACCCTAAAAGGTAGGACAAATTTATGTATCCTTGTGTCTTTTTGTCCATGGTATAATTCATTTATTGTAATAATTGTTGCTTTTATTTTTTTTCAGGCCAGCAATGCCAGCGGTATAGAAGATAGAGAAGTTTTTTTGAAGTTTTTTTGGGTGGAGTTCCTACTCTTTTCTGATTCATCTTCTTAATACAAAAATACTTCTTTTTTTTTTTTTTTAGTATAAAGAACATTCTGATTGAAATCTGATCTAATTTGTATCTAAAAATAACTTGACTCTCTAAGCTCTGTAAATGCAAGATGAGCCTAGATTTAAAGAAAATGACTATAATATCAAGGCAAGGAAAATGCAAATGCATAGAAATGTTTGAGATTTTGCTTTGGTTTAAGACATTTAAAGAGCAGAACTTAAATTCTTTAACATCTTAAAAATCTATTTTATAGTTTCTCTAATTAAGAAGATCTCTATCAAAATAATTATTATTTAGTTAGAATAAGCAAAATTGGCGAGGTTATTTGCTTGATTGTGAGTGAAATTCTTAATTTTCAGACTGCTCTTGGTTGCTTACTCTCCCACACATTGTAACACTCCTGTCATAATTAACAATCTATAATTGAAATACTAGAATAATTTTCTGATTGACAATAAACCAAATTTATTCCTTGTATGGAAAAAAAAGCACCTGGCATGAGTAATGGCTTTGAATCAAATAATGAGTAAGCTGAATTCATTTCCCAAAGTGGTTAGCATTCCTCCCCTGTGCCAGTTCCACAAGTTTGAAAATGGGTAGTTCACCTGTTTATTTCTCTTTTCCTATTGGTTTTCTGTAATGGCCAAATATCAGATGCAGTTTGCTACATACAACTAAAAACCCATGAGCTAATACCATAAACCTAATATCAGCATGTTTTATTTTTAACTGATGGACGCTGATGTTCCAAGCCTTCCAGAAAAACTTGTTTCCAATAGGTAGTCAAGAAAAGCATAAGAATTTCCTCAATTCCCACTTAGTTGTTGTTGTTATCACAGGTACACCAATAGTCCGATTGAATTTGTAGAGAGGAGAAATAAGTTTATAATCCAATGCATTTTCCATCAGAGGGGGAAAAGATGAGGCTGTCATTGCTCTTGTTCCTTTTAAAATTCAACAAAGAACTTTGTGGAGAATATAAATATTGTTCACAAAACAAAGGAGACAGGCTATCTATTATGGACTATAAGATCTAAATCTGCCAAAAAATTACAATGCAATTTCAGTTTTTTGAGTCTTTTATATACACTGCATCCCTGAATGCTTTGGTATTGCCATAAGTAATACAATTATGGCATTAAATATTAAATAACAGGATAAGCAGAGGAAGATGCTAATGAATACAGACTCAGGAGCAGCTATTTCCAGGAATACACTGTAATGGATGTATTTTGAATGGAAATCTGTATACTTTGCTGCCTAAGGGGTTCAACTTTTACAACTTGAATTAAGCTTCTTGAAAACTATGACTTGTTTTTCAAATTGTTCATAAAATAGCATTTTATCCCTCTATCCTCTCAATCACTATTATCACTTCCCTATTTACTTCTCACCTATTTCGGAAAGTAGAAGAAGGCAGATGAGAATAATTTGTTCCAGAGACCAAGAAGGCAGCTGAAGTAGGCTTTGTGGAGCACCTAGATTGGTCAGATATTGAAAATACCAAATTTTTTACTGCATTCCAGGTCATTGCCAGTTCCTGAGTTTTGTCATGCACCTGACTTTGAAGACTGTGAAAGAAAAAGTGTGGCTAACAATTTTGTGCAGCTCTGCCTCACTTGAATTCAATTCACCCATGAGTTAAAACATTACCCTATGATGTCCTCTTCAGAAACAAAGGAAAACAATAAAAACTGTAAAGTAAGGAGCTTAGAGATCTTTGATATGAAATATTCCTCTTTTTGTAAAGTTATGTTCTTTCCCACTTAAGTATATGTACAAATCTACATACTCATCTGATTCAAAGTATAGGTTTGGTAAGTCAAGCACGATTATATTTTATGAAGCATCTTGCTTACCTCCATTATCTGTAATATTTAACCATCAGTCAATGAAATTTCACCTCTGCAGAAGAAGGCATATTCAACAATATACAAACTCTTGTTTCAACTAAATACCCTTGAAAAGTGATGGATTGATGATCCTGAAACCACTGTTTATTGTCTGGAGAAAATTTTAATCTTAGCTGACTCCTGCCTATGTATGAAGCTTCTTCTTGAGAAACTACTTGGAAGTATGTAGACCCCAATTCATTTGGAGTTTTACTAGCAACATTTTTTGACTAGGATGTTAGAATTTTTGTCTAGAATGTTAGATGTGGGCTGATTGTGAATCATTTGTATGTCTCTTCCCATAGAAATGTCCAATCTAAACTCCTTGGCTTAGTAACTTTCCAGTCAATAGCTTTCAAAAAATACTGCCTTTGAAATCTTAAATCACATTTTAGAGATGAAATCATTTTCTTGTTATTGATCTACTAGAGTTATTCAGTCTCCTGTGTTGATTAATAAGCACTTACATGGCATTTAATGTTCTTTTCAAGGAAGTACTTGATAATTTTTCTTAGACTTCATCCATATAGCACCAGTCCACAACTCTGAATCAAAAAATAAAGTGTTGTCAATAATGCAAAAGAAATCTGAATAATAAGCAGATAATTTTACTTAATGAAAATATATGTATCTTGTAACTTTAGTTTTAAAGTTCCAGCTATTGGTGATTGCCTGCCCCACCCTACCTACCAGTGCCTCCCTCAAATTACCTTGTATAATCTCATATATGTACATAGAAGCATAGATTATAAAACTGAAAGGGACCTCAGATGTCATCTAAAGTCCTAATTTTGCAGATGAAAAAACTGGGTCCATGGAGTTGAGACTTCCCCAAAGCTTCAGAGGTACTAAACAGTAGAAGAATTGAACCCAGATTCTCTGACTTTTAAGTTAGTGCTTGTCCTATTGTGCTATGATGTCCCTCTACCCTCTTGTCTTCTCTTTCTATTTCCCCATCCCCCAAAACATAAGCTCTTTAAAGAACTTAGATTGCAACACTGACCTGCTTGCAAGTTCTTTGAACATGACCCTTCATCTCCACTCTCCATGCCTAAATTGCTCTGGCATCTCACCGCTGCTTCTTCAGCTCCTTCAGAAATTCAGCTCAAGTTATACCAATCCAAGAGTCCTTTCTTAGTTCCTCCCCCTGCCTCCAGCTGTTCCACTCAGAGTACTTTCCATCAACCTTGAAGGGGGTGTTCAGGAGGACTAGGACCACTGATGGGGGGGGCTCGCTAAGCCCTCTTCAGGGATGCTTAACTATCTGTGGTGTTCACCTTCCCCCACCCCTTACCTGTGACTCCAAGAAGTGGTAGCCTATGCAGCAGTCACAGCCCAGTAAGCTGTCTTAGCAGGTGGGCTAAAGCAAGTTAAAGGTAACCAACAAGCCTCAAAATTGTTGGTGAGTTGGGTGGAAGTTTTCTACCCTAATCACGGGCAGACTTCCTTCCATGTAATGATGGATGAGAACAGTGTGTTCCAATGACCATGGCAGCTGAAGAAGACACCATGGAGCACTTAAAGCTTGGTCAGACACTAAAGACTCCAAGGTCATCCACTGCACTCCGGGGCATCACCAGCCATCCTGACTTTTGTCCTGACACTGGACTTGATGACTCTGGAAGAAAGAGTAAGGCTGGTGCCTTTGTACAATTCTGCCTCACTTTAAATCCAATTCACCCACAGGTCAATCCTCATAATAGCATTGGTCCTTTATAAAAATGAAGGATAAACCACAACATACACCTAATTGTTTACATGTCATCTCCCCAAGTGGATGGCAAGCTTCTTGATGGCCAGAGTCAGCTATTTAAAAAAAACAAACTTTCTTTTTATCCTCAGCACCTAGCACAGAGTAAATGCTTTTGGCCTTGATTGATTAGCAACATGTGTAGCTCATCTGAAAACTCAAATTTGAGTTAATAAATACCTACTATGTGCAAGACACTTTGCTAGGTATTAATGAGACAAAAATTTAAAATAACATGCAATAACTTCCTTAAAAGTATTGTAGGTTGACCTTTTCCTTCTTTTGACCAATTTGCAAGTCTACAGAACTTGAAAGCCAAGGCTGTTTTTATGCCCACTTTTCAGATGAGCATTAAGGCATAAATTCTCCAGGTTATAGGGTAGGTATGAATTAGGAGCCCATGGGAATCTTTTTTCTCATCTATCTCATCTACTGGCATCTCTGTTCTGATTCTGCTATCTCTCAGCATGTTTCATGGGTCACTTCCCAGTCCAGTTAGGTGCCACAGTGGAAAGAGGCCTGGCCTTAGAGTTGGGAAGGCTCATCTTCATGAGTTCAAATCTGTCCTCAGACATATTAGCTGTGTGGCCCTGGGAGAGTCACTTACCCTTGTTTCCTCATCTGTAAAATGAGATGGAACAGGAAATGGCAAATCACTTCAATATCTTTGCCAAAAAAAATCCCAAATGGGGTCATGAAGAGCTGAACACAACTGAAAGATGACTGAAAAGCAACATCAAAGAGTAAAGTTTATTGTTCTTTAGTCATTTTAGGTATGTCCAGGGCCACCCAGCTAGTAAGTGTCTGAGGCTAGATTTGAACTCATGAAGCTGAGTCCTCCTGACTCCAGGCCCAGCCCTCTGTGCTCTAGGGTGCCACTAGCTGCCCAAATAGTAGAGTAGTATCATACTTTTCTTTAGGAAATGTGTAAAATAAATCTAACTTGATTATTTTCAAGTTCCATTCACTTATTTCCAGTGTGATTTCAGGAAAGTCATTTGCCATCTCTGAATTTCAGTTTACTTATTTGTAAAATGAGTTGAACTAAATAATCTGATCTCTAGGATCCTGAGATTTGGGCAATGATTCAGTGGATAAAAGGCAAAAATTACTACATCATTAAAAATATTTGGATTGGCATTATAGGTTACACAATAAAACAAATTAATGGATGTCAGAGGTGGAGCATGGAGTTATATGGGAGAAGCAAACTGTGGTTTAGAGGAAGGGTTTAGAAAATAGCTAGTCTTCATTTTACAGGTAATTAAACAGGTACATCCAGAGAACAGGAACAATCACACAGCTAGTGACATGTGGAGCTGGGGTTCAATGCTGGGTTTTTCCTGACATCAAACGCAAGCTGCTTTCCTCCACACTGAGCTAGTAAATTTCTCCTAAGACATTCTTTGTTTTGGGTAGTTTCATACATAGCATTTGTAATCACCTCTTTTACTAGATTTGGTGTTTTGGTATACAACTTTAGCAGAGGTATGTAAAATTAAGAAACCCAAATATGGGAGGGTGTTCACTTTTAGCATTTACTCCATTTCCATTTAGAAAATTTTGTTGTCTTCCTAAGAAACAGAAGCAGCCTTTCCCATCCATATGCAGCACTAATCAATCAATGAATAAGCGTTTACTAAGCCTTACTATGTGGTAAGTACTGGGGCTAATTAAAAGCCAAAAATAGTCCCTGTTCTCAAAGAGGTCAGGTTACATTCTAATCTTGGAAGACAACATACAAATAAATAGGTACATACAAGATACAGAATGGATAGAATCAGGATGGGACAGAGGGAGGAAAGGAAGGAGGGAGGGGGAAAAACCAATAAAACCATCCTGTAGAAGCTGGCATTTGAGTTGACTCAAAGAAAGCCCAGAATTCTAAGAGGCAGAAATAATAATAGCATCAAGAGAGCGATTTAAAATTTGCAAATCACTTTACGTAAGTTGTCTAATTTATTCCTCACAACAACCTTGTGAGATAGTGTTGTGAAGGAGATGCTATTACTATCCATTTTTTACAGATGAACAAACTGAGGCTGAGAGGTTAAGTCACTTGTCCCTGATCTCATAACTATTATGTGCCTGAAATAAATAGAATTCAAACTTAGTTCCTTCTCACACCAAACCACAGCCCTAAATATAGCTGTCTCCAGCCAGGTAAAATGAAAGAACATTCCAGGCAAGGTGTTTGCCAGTAGAAAGCCATGAAGATGGGATCTTGAATGTAAGAAACAGCAAATAAGTCAATATAACTTAACTGCAAAGATAACTGCAGAAGTGAGTAATGTGTAAGAATATTGGAAAGATAGAAAGGAACCAGGTTGTGAAGAGCTTTAAAAGCCAAACAAAACAGTTTATTTGATTCCGCAGGGAGTAGGGAGCCACAGCAGTTTTTTGAGAGGAGGGTGTGGGGCACTGGTAAGTCCTTAGCTTTAGGAAAATAATTTCACACAGTGGAGGTACGGATTGGAGTGGGGAGAGATTTGAGGCAGGGACTACTTAAAGAATTATTAACAATAGTCCAGGTAAGATTGGACCTGATGAGGGCCTGAACTAGAGTAGGGGCTATGAATAGAGAGAAAGGGAAATATCTAAGATATGGAAATTAGTGTGAGGAGATTTGGCAATTGATTAGATATATAGATAGTGTGGAATGAAGGATGACACAAAGGATGTGATTTCCATAGCCATGGGGATGTTCTAGAGAAGGGTGGGTTGAAGGTAAAAATAATGAGGACACCTTAAGACAAGTTGAGTTTAAGTTGCCTAGAGGATATTCAGGTTGAAATGTCTGCTATTTACCTAGTGGTATGAGACTGGAGCTCAGGAGAGAGATTAGCTTTACTCCTGTGTTTCTGCCACTTTTTCCCCCTTGTAAATGCTACCAGAAATCTTTGCATACCTTACATCCCCACCATTCAAATAAGATGAGAGATTTTATCACTTGACCTGGACACAGATGGTTTTATCTGAACCAGGATAATTATGAGATGTTTTTCAGTCAACAAATATAGCAACCTAGTCTTTGACAAACCCAAAGATCCCAGCTTTTGGGATAAGAACTTACTGTTTGATAAAAATTGCTGGGAAAATTGGAAACTAATATGGCAGAAACTAGACATTGATCCATACTTAACGCCGTACACCAAGATAAGGTCAAAATGGGTTCATGACCTAGGCATAAAGAATGAAATTATTAATAAATTAGAGGAACATAGGATAGTTTACCTCTCAGACCTGTGGAAGGGGAAGGTCTTTATGACCAAAGCAGAACTAGAGATCATTACTGATCACAAAATAGAAAATTTCAATTATACCAAACTGAAAAGTTTTTGTACAAACAAAACTAATGCAGACAAGATTAGAAGGGAAGCAATAAACTGGGAAAATATTTTTACAGTCAAAGGTTCTGATAAAGGCCTCATTTCCAAAATATATAGAGAATTAACTCTAATTTATAAAAAATCAAGCCATTCTCCAATTGAAAAATGGTCAAAGGATATGAACAGACAATTCTCAGATGAAGAAATTGAAACAATTTCTAGTCATATGAAAAGATGCTCCAAGTCATTATTAATCAGAGAAATGCAAATTAAGACAACTCTAAGATACCACTACACACCTGTCAGATTGGCTAAGATGACAGGAAAAAATAATGATGATTGTTGGAGGGGATGCGGGAAAACTGGGACATTGATGCATTGTTGGTGGAGTTGTGAACGAATCCAACCATTTTGGAGAATAGTTTGGAACTATGCTCAAAAAGTTATCAAGCTGTGCATACCCTTTGATCCAGCAGTGTTACTACTGGGATTATATCCCAAAGAGATTATAAAGAAGGGAAAGGGACCTGTATGTGCACGAATGTTTGTGGCAGCCCTTTTGTAGTGGCTAAAACTGGAAACTGAATGGATGTCCATCAGTTGGAGAATGGTTGAATAAATTGTGTTATATGAAAATTATGGAATATTACTGTTCTGTAAGAAATGACCAACAGGATAATTTCAGAAAGGCCTGGAGAGACTTACATGAAGTGATGCTGAGTGAAATGAGCAGGACCAGGAGATCATTATATACTTCAACAACAATACTATATGATGACCAGTTCTGATGGATCAGGCCATCCTCAGCAACAAGATCAACCAAATCATTTCTAATGGAGCAGTAATGAACTGAACTAGCTATGCCCAGAAAAAGAACTCTGGGAGATGACTAAAAACCATTACATTGAATTCCCAATCCCTATATTTATGCACACCTGCATTTTTGATTTCCTTCACAAGCTAATTGTACAATATTTCAGAGTCCGATTCTTTTTCTACAGCAAAATAACGTTTTGGTCAGGTATACTTATTGTGTATCTAATTTATATTTTAATATATTTAACATCTACTGGTCATCCTGCCATCTAGGGGAGGGGGTGTGGGGGGGTAAGAGGTGAAAAATTGGAACAAGAGGTTTGGCAGTTGTTAATGCTGTAAAGTTACCCATGTATATATCCTGTAAATAAAAGGCTATTAAATAAAATAAAATAAAAAAATAAAAAAAAAACCAACTGAACAACAATTGTTCATAGAAAGGGTTAAAAAAAAGACTGAGAAATAAACAATGAGAAGACAGTCCATAAAGAAAAAAAAAATTATGAGATGTTTTTGAAAAGTCATTTACAAGATGTATACAATTTTTCATTTTGCGGATGTGTGTGTGTGTTTTTTTCCCCTTTTGATCTGTCTTTCACAACATGACTAAAGCAAAAATGTGTTTTGCCTGATTGCACATGTATAACCTATATCAAATTGCATACCATCTCAAGGGGGATGCAGGGAGAAAATTTGGAACTCAAAAAAATTTTAAATGAATGTTAAAAACTAGTCTTTACATGTTTTGGGGGAAAATAAAATATTATTTAAAATTTAAGAAAAAAGTTAAATAAAGTCTAGGACATGATAAGTTAGATCAGTCTCTTTTCAAACTCACTGCTCATATTGATCCCCAAAGAAATTCTGATTTGTGATTTCCATCTAATTTATTTCTCTTAATGATGATGACATATCTCCATGATTCATAAACCAACTCAATCGTTTAAAATTTTTTTTAAGGTTTTAGAAAGCATTTCCCTCACAACTCTAAGAGATAGATAGTATTATACCTATTGTATTTATGAAGAAATTGAGGCTCAGAAATTTGTTGACTTGTCTCTGGTCTTAAGATTAGTAAGTGACAATACCAAATTTAAAGCTCATATCTCTTAGATATGATTGCATGCTGTTGTGTCCACATGATATTTAGCTTAGTAGCAGTGGCATAGCATACAAAGTGCTGGTCTGGAGTTAGGAAGACTTCCCTTAATGATTTCAAATTTGACCTCAGATAACTTTTTACTTGTATGATGCTGGACAGGTCATTTCTCCTTTTTTCTCAGTTTCCAAATCTGTAAAATGAGCTAGAGAAGGAAATGACAAACCATTCCAGTATATTTGCCAAGAAAGCCCCAAATGTGGTCACAAAGAGTCAGATACAGCTGAAAAGACTGAATGACCATAAGTTGAGTTTCCTAAAAGTCAAGACTTTAATCTACTCTGGAAAAATAAAACTATAGCAATAACTAGGCTACTCGGTGCTGCTGATGTTGTTTTTAATGGAACCAATTATTTTGTAGCAAGATGCTTCTGTTAACTACAAGCCTGAAAGTTAAAGGTGAAATATGAATAAATCTAATATAAATAAAACCCTAGATGCCTAGTGAATGAACCACTTTTCAAATCTGAATTTATACATTGTCAGAAATGCCCACACTCACATTTGCTAATTTTAAACATGATTCTTTCATTCCAATAATCATTCATTAAGCACCTACTATGTGGCTAGAATGTAAACCCTTTGTCATGTGTCTCCAATTAGTTAATAGCAAAAAGAACCCAGTACACTTTTTGGATGTGAAAACTGCAGTCAATGGCTGCTCTATCTTTGCCTTGCTTGTAAACTATTGTTCTCTCTTACCAGAGCTGGTGGATCAGGGAAAAGGTAAGAAATCAAACCTAGAAAAGTTTGGTAAAGAACCATATTGATTTCTTTAACTACTTTATATATACCTGTGGAAAACAGCATAATCTTTACATGGCAATTGTTCAGAGAAACAGAAAAAAAAAAGACTCAAAAATAAACTTCTTTTAAATTTTGGGGGCAGCAACTAAGTTTTGTGTTTTCCTCCCATGCTCATTGATGCTAATTCTGTAACTCTATCTAGTTGCCTTTTTTTTGGGTACAAAGGTCTAGGGGCTGGGGAAGGAGGGGGTCCTTTGTGTTTTCCAGTGCAAAGTGATTCTGATCAAAAAAGGCCAAGGTTTCAGCTCCAAGTACCTGACATTTCCATCTGAATCTACTTAAAAAAAAAAAAGGTTTAGTTTTTCAGGAAAAGAACCCCTTTACGCAATCCTGAAACTGATCTTTAGATTTACTTTTCCTTAATCAATAGAAAAAAACGTGATTGCAATTCAACACTTATCTGCCTCTAGCACAAGACAAACTGAATTTTTGGTTTCGTGAGCAAGTCAGAGATTCAGACATCATTTCAGTAATCAGAAATAATTGGCATCAAGTAGGGGAGAGCTGACATGAATTCCTGTTTTACCTAATTTTTTCCTGGTTTACCAAGATTTGGTTTAATATTTCTGACTCAATTCCTCCAGCCTCTTCAGAACAGGTCAGTGCCACTTTTTCCGTCTTGTTAACAATTTTACTCAGAAATGTGAATATGAACATGAATCGTGATTGATATTCTCTAAGTCTATGCCTCATCTCCCTTTGTTTCGGGCTTGTGTGTGCTGTCTGTTCAAGTCCTGGTACCAGTACCAGCCAAAGTGACTGTCTAAGATATGCTTGCATTAGGAATGTGTATGCTTGGTAGCTTTGGAAAATAGACCACAGAAACTTTTCTCATAGATTGAACCCATTTTTCTCATATATCAGACCCACTGCTTGCCTATGAAAATTAGGCTTGACCAGCACTATGAACTGCATGCTATAATGCATCCAAATCATAGTTTTCTTGGAAGGTTGTTTTGAACAGATTCCACTACATATGCATGTACTTTAATTCTTCAAAATATGTATACATACAACTAAGGGTGGGCATCTGTGCTAGCACCACGATGTAATGCTAACTCCCATAAGCTCATTTCACTATAACATAAAGAAAATTTCTTGGCATTAAATGAATGGGAGCAAAAGCAAAAACAAATGGGTTTGTTTTTCATTGATCATCCTTGGATTCATTTAGTAGTATTACATATATTACAATAAAATATAATTTAGACCACACTCCACTTTTTCTTATAAGTATTAAGACAAAGTCCTGATGTTCCCTGCACATATGTCTCACCCCCATGCATACACACACACACACACACACACACACACACACACACACTATCACAATATAACATTGATTTTTCAATAGAAGAGAAATAGACACAGATGTGTACTGCCTTTGTACCTGGACAAAAATTCTAAATGAAGTTTTGCTGCAGAGGAATTGAATGATAAACATTACAGTCTTTCAAATCAAAGAAATCCATCTCATTTTGATTGTCTTTTAGTCTATCACAATGGAAAACCATTCATCTAAAAACTGTGACTCACAGGGGATCAGTAGAAAGTTTTTATTTTTGGGATTAAAGAAGGAGCTCCCTCATCAGATGCTATTTATTAATAATGTATTTGCATTGAAGATTCTTTTTCTGCCTTTCTTGGAGTGTTCGTTGATTCCATAATCTACTTGACAATTTACACTTAGGACTAGAATGTTCTTATTACACTTTCAAATTAGCTTCTTGTCATTGGGGGAAGGGGGAGTTCTAATTCATTAGTAAAGTGTTGAACTTACAGGGACCTGCCACCTTTCCTGAAATTTTAACCTGATTCAAAATGGTAGCTGTGGTTATGTGAAGCTTTTACATGGTGGTTTTGATGTGCCTAGGGATTTGCCACTAAAGCGCATCTGGTACTCTATTTACTGGGGCCCGATGGGTATTTTTTTCTTTTTCTTTTTAAAATTCCAGGATGAATTATTCATCATTACTTAGAATTTGGGTCTCTTTCATCTTCACACTTGTACGGCACCAAGGTGAGTACTCCTGACTTTCTTAGCACTCTTGATTTACATTTGCTTAGACTCATAATAATAATGAAGCTCTTGAAGGAACCATATGTTTAAAGGCAGGAATATTTTCATGTGCTTACAGATATAACGAGGATACATTGACGTTCATTCTAAAAAAATATATCATGGTATAAATTCTTTTTAGTATATCTAGCACCTAGTATTGTGCCTGGTACTTAGTAGGTGTTTAATAAATGCTTGTTGATTGGTTGGTTGATAAGTGAATTAATTATAACTTATTAACTTTTCCACTTTAAAAAAAAAGCCAACATAATATATATTACTAGCTCAGGTTTCCCTAAGGCATATCATAGAGTACACATTTGACATAGTTCAAAGGGAAATAGTAGGTCCCCCTTCACTAGAAGTCTTTGAACTATGATTAGATGACTGTTCATTGAAATTGCTATAGAAGGGATTCTGCTTTAGATAGATTTTGGACTAGATGATTGTTTTAGTATTTTGATCTCTGAGATTCAATACTTTGTTTTTCTAAGTACAGAGTAACTATGTGTGTTGTTACAAAGTAGCATATAATACTACAGATATTCAACTTCTTTCATTGGATTTCTGGCATAAAAAATTTGAAGGTTATCCTTCAAAGTACTTTGCAAGTTTCATAAATTCCTATGTTATAGACCACAGATAGGAAATTCCAGGAGGAAGAGAAAAGTTTTGCATTTTAATGATCCCCATCTTTTCTCTTCTGAAACTGTCCATTAGATGGAAAGTCATATCTATTTTTCCCTTTTGCTATATGCTCCATGACATTTCTTTAAATTTTTAGTTGAAATCAAGAAAAAAAAACTCTACAGAAATTAACAGATCAATCTTATGTCTTTTTTCTGATCCCTTATCTATAAAACATCTTTATAGTAAATCTGAGTGTTTAAGAAGTCCGGACACATATATAATCCCATCATTTTTCCTGTTTAAAAAAATTCAAACAATATCGATGTTGTGACCAAAAAAAGTGAAATGATATTCAAATGTAGGCTTTCTCCCTGCCTTTCTATAGCTTTTTCTTTGGGAAGGCAGGCCCCTAGGAAATGTAATTTTTGCAGTGAAATATTCAGTCTTAATTTCAGAGACCTGATGGTAGCCCAGAGAATTCTCATGCTGGTTCTTCCATTAACTTCAGTGTCACTGATTTGCAGTGCTGCAAATTCCATTTTTTTTCATAACCTGAAGAAAAGACAGAGTTAATTTCACATCTCTGAAGTGGCAATGATTGTGTTTTAAGCCTGACCCATTTTGGAGCACTATTAATTCAACAAGTGCCCAGATCATGGCTAACTTTTCCAGATGTTCTTGTTAATATTGCCATTAGATTTGACATTGACTGATTGTCCAATCACATGGAATATTTCTCTTGTCCTTATGGCAGAAAGCCTCATTTTGAGTGGTTAGAACCAAAAGATCTTTCCATGTATGAAGGAAAATTGTTAGCAGGCTTTAGAGATAGATATAAATATTGGGAATGGAGATGTAGAAAATCTCCATGGTCACAGTCTGTTATTTTTTTTTTCAAGCAGAGATTAGGAACACGATGGGGGATAACATCCATCCCCACCCCCACCCTCATATAATGTCTGAGCACTTTGTACTGTCTGAGGCAGTGATCTCCTACCTGACTATCAAAGTACTCATTTTCCATGTTAACTGAGCATGGGAACTTACTGGGGACTTAGTTCCCAAGGAATTTACCTGAAAGGATAAATTTGCAAAATGGTTCTAAAGATTTGTTTTGAAGAGCTCCTTTATCATTGGAAGAATTTTCCCTTCTATAAAACAGAGACAACAATGCTGGTTGTGTTTACTTCACAGAGTTGTTATGAGGAAAGTGTTTTGTAAGTTGTAAAACACTATATAAATGTAATTTGTTACTTGTTACACTTTTGGTGGGTATATTGGGCACTATGGATAGATTGAACCCTGTTCTTCAGGAGATTTAGGGAATTACTTCACCTAATCATTTAGCCTCTTAAACACGTTTTAAAAAAAAAAAAACCTTAGAGGAACTCAATTATTTCCCAAACAGTAGAAGTTGGAAAATCTTCCTATATTAAAGTACTCCTATATTTGAATATTAGATTGAGTCCCCCAAAGTTTACAATTCTAATTAACTTCCCAGAAATACCTAGGGTGAGAGAAAAGGTAGGTCTTGCTTTCTCTCCCTGTCTAACCACTATTGGTCCATTCAAAGAGATTAGCCAACTATCTAGTCAGTTCCAGAATCGGAGAAAACAGAGTTTCCAAGAAGCAGACCATTTAATTTCTGGCCTTTCTACTAGGCTCTATTATATGAGCTGTTGTTCTTCTCAGCTTTAAGGTTCCCAGAGGAGCCAAGATAGTTCTGGCCAAATGTGACCGAACCTATCAGCTCCATCCAGTGTGGAGCCAGGGACCTTTCTCAAAAAGAGGGAAACAGCATAAGAACAGGTTGCCAGCCTCAACAGCATAGCCAGGAAATGTCTCAAGATTAGTGGCTAAAAGCTTAAAATAGATTTGCGCCCTAAAATGAATAAGATAACTTTTTTTTGGTTACAATTTAAGAGAAATAAGGAGGAAGGCTAAAGCAGGCAGAAGTTTAGGGAGGTGACTTCAAAGGAACATATTGTTCAGGCTTGGTGCTGTTAATTCATCAGTATTCCCTCAGGGGAATTGTTCTCATTTCCCAAGGTAAATAAGGCCACACCTGACTAGGATTTAGATGGGAGGCTTCCAAGAGAGATGCCAGATTGTCATAAAAGGTGCCATTACGTTTCAGGAGAGGTGACTTTTTTGTAATGACTCTCACCTCTTGGCCAGAGGGACGAGCAGAGGCTGGGTGCCACAGCCTGTTTTCCAGTGAGCTCTAAAGTAAGTGACCAGCATCCTTTGACCTCTGCAGGATTCGATGTCTGCTTGTTGAAAGAGATGGGCAGAGAGCCCTCTTTTAGGATTAATTCTCAATCAGGGTCATTCACATTTCAAGTCCTTTTTATAAACTCTCCATTTCTTTACTATTTCTGCTTAGATTCCAGCTGACATTTATTTCTTGCTTTAATCTGCTCCGGGATTTTTTTATGAAGGAGGTGGAAGTCTTCTCTCTAAAATATGTACATAATCATACATATTCTTGGTTTAAAAGTGTCTCCCAGACCTAGAGGTCATGGGATCCAGTCCCCAGCCCCCAGACTGCTAGCTCCTAAACCATCTTATACTGACAATTCCATTCAATTCCCACAAACATTTGTGCCAGGCACTGTCCTATGTACTGGGGAAACAACATCTATCCAAAAGGACACATTCTTTACTGAAGGAAAAAAATCATATATACAAATAAATATGTACAAAACATATTTGGAGTAAATCCAAAATAATATTGAAGCCAGAAAAAAGAGAACTGACTTTCTTATCTTCAAGATTTCTAAAAAGACATAATTTCATAATGATCTAACAGTTAACATCTGTATTCTCAAATCATACTGACCATCTAAGAAACATATATCTTTCCCCTTAGAAGCTGACATCCCAAGGTGAAAAGATCCCTTTCACTCTCCATTTCTCAAAATTAAGAGAGAGAGAGATGGATTACTTTTACTAGGATGGTTAGGAAAATCGGTCTGATTTCTGTTGAGTAAACAAGACTTCCTGAAAGAAGCTGACTTTGGCATATGGGAGGGGTGTAGTCTGCCAGAACCATTATCTAACTACTTCCTTTTTTGACAGTACAACCCAGGGAGCTCATGTACCCATTTTGGCAGAATGACACCAAGACCCCCAAAGTAGATGATGGAAGCTCATCAGAGATTAAGTTGGCCATTCCAGTTTTCTTCTTTGGAGTTCCTTATCGGACTGTCTATGTAAGTGAAAAAACAGCTTAGCTATTATACTGTTCCTCTTCTCTATCACACTGACATTAAAGAGAGTAGTTTAAACATACTCTTCTGGAGCATCTTCTGATGGTCCAGAGAACCAAAGGATTTATTAACAGCCAGATGACAACTTCTGAAATTTCATGAGCTGATAGGTTTTATGATTAAGAAAGTCAAAGGTATATTTAATGGCTAATGTTCATAGTGGAGGAGTATACAGGGCAATAAATTGCTTTTGTGGGTGATTAAACACAGAAGGAAAGAAGCATCCCCAATCCAGTGAACAATATTTCTGCTACATGACAAAGAGGGAAAAGAAACAGTGAACCACAACAGGAGTAATATCACTTTTCCTCTTCTTCTGGGTGTGAGAAAACTCTGGACAGCTGTTATTCTCGAACAATTTCAGAGAGACACTGCTATTGTGAGATTTGTAACTACTGAATAGAAGGGGCTGCTCTGGTATACTTACAAAGAAGCTCCAAACCTAGATGTTTGCACAGGCAAATGATGCCATTTATTGTCAAGGGACCACTGGACACCCTTTTTTCAGGCTATTTGCTTAGTATGAAAACTTTTGTTTTCTTGCAGCCAGGATGGTGTGGTATATGGTGAGGTGAGTACAGGTCAAAGCAATCCTTTTTCTGTATGTTCCCAGATGAATGGTTTTAGCCTTTGTGGCTTTGGGATAGAGGATATGCAAAATCATATTGTACCTTTTTAACTTTTCCTGCCTACTACCTCTCAAGGAAAATGGAGTCATCTGAAGGGGAGAAACAACTTAGAATTAAAATATGTCCTCAGACTTTTACCTAGATATGTAACCCTGAATAAATCACTTAATCTTTGTTTCCATTTCCTCAGTGGTACAATGAGGATAATAATAGCTCCTCCCTCCCAGTGTTTTTAGGAAAAATACTATTTGTAAAGGATTTAGCATATTGCCTGGTACTTGGTAGTCACTTAATAAAATGACTTAAAAATCATCAAGGATTCCAAAGAGTTTTTGTTTATGTTAATTATTGCTATTAATATTCACCATGTTAGAAATTAAAACCAGTAAAGTTTTAAAATATTTAATTCATTTAAAGATGATAATAATACACCTAATATAAGTTAAAATGAATCAATTTTAATAAAAAAAAACTATATTTTCCAAAACAAAAGTATTAGAGAAGAGTGACAATGTCTTTAATATTTTTGCAAATCTTTTTAATGTCTGGCTTAATAGAAGACAGCTAGATTTTCATATCTATTTCTATATTTGTTGTTTTGGTTGGTGTCTATGAAGAAAATCCAGCCTCACACAGATATGAAAAAGGAAAGGATATTTTAACATCTTAGAACTATTATGAAAATAGTTTTGACCTCTTTACTCTTGAAAGGATCTTGGACATCCCTATAGATCAAAGGACTACAATTATGAAAATTACTGGATTAGATGATTTCTAGATTCTAAATCTTGGATCCTGTGATTTCTAGATCTCATTTTCATTGTCTGCAAAGTAAAGGCATTTACCTAGAAAAGGTCCATTACAGCTTCAAATTTATGAGTCTTGTTTTAAGTAGTCAGTGACTTTTCCTTAAGAAGATATGTACTTTACTTCCCCTTCAAATGAGTTTAGCACATACTTGGCCTAGCTCTTTAGTAATTGCCATTAGAATCTTTCTGGGGTGTTCATGCCAATATGATAATGGATAAGAATCATTCAGTAAATCAATATGTGATTATTAAGTGCCTACTATGTGCCAAGTACTGTGTTAAGCACTAAGGAAACAAGGACAAAGAATTAACAGCAAACCTTATCCATAAGGAACTCCAATAATATTGATTGATTCATAATAAGGGAGTGAGAAGGCTAATAATTATATGCTCTCATGTGAGGGATCTCTCCAAGTTCCTAGAACAGGAAATTTCTCTAAGTAAAATTATACAAGCCACATGGTAACCATAAGGCTTTCCCCCCATAAACATTTATATTAGCAAATGCCCGAAAAGATTGAGTTATTTATGGCTTCTATGTAAAATGAATTTACTTATTGTCTTGAGTATTTGTAGCAAGATTTGATAATGTAATAAATTGCCTATTTGCAAATCATGAAGAAATCAATGTAGATAGTCATTTACATAAACTGTTCATGGCTCAATGTTCTTGTTGTGACTGTAGAAAGGAGGCATCAGACCAAAAGAACAATTCTAGAATCAGGCACCTGTGGATTTCAACTTTGCCCTCAGTATGAATACAGAACTCATTTTTGACATCAATAGGAGATGCCTCAATGGCTCATTTACAATGGCTCATTCTGCGGGGTGAGGATTTGAGGAAAGCTGACATCTCTGATTTATTTTTGACTGACAGTCCTCTCGTAGCAGAATGAGAATCCAGTCTTATAGAGAGCTTCTCACTTTTCCCTCTCATTTTCCCCTTCACTTTGCTTCTCTGTTTTTGTCTCTGTCTGTCTCTCTCTCTCTCTCTCTTATGCACATACACAAGCTCAGTGATGTATGACGGGTTTAAACAAAGATGGGAAAGGGAACATAAAAATGAAACTGATTATTAATGAGAAATGAAATTGACTATAAATTGAAAGTGAAATGGAGCCTTTGGAATTGCCTGAAAGTAAACACACTGCCTGATGTGAATGGTGGGAATTGGTGTTTTAGGGTGCCAAGTCTGTGATTTGAAAGCTACCTTTCATTCAGTGACTAAGAAGATGTCTATCATAATGAGTGACTGCAATTTTAGTTCCCTCATAGGAAATTCTTCTTCTATTTTGTAGGTCAATAATAATGGGGTTGTTTCCTTCAATGTGCTGGTGAGCCAGTTTACTCCAGAATCCTTTCCTCTAACAGATGGTCGGGCCTTCATCGCCCCGTTTTGGGCAGATGTTCACAATGGAATTCGAGGAGAAATCTATTACAGAGAGACCATGGACCCTGTGATCTTGAGAAGAGCCACCAAAGATATCAGAAAATACTTCAAAGACATGGCCACCTTCTCTGCCATTTGGGTGTTCATTGTGACATGGGAGGAGGTTACATTTTATGGAGGGAGCAGCACCACACCTGTAATAATCCAAATTCTCTTTTTTTGTTTTTTATTCATGTTCTAATAGCCAATTCATGCCCATTTTTAACAACAATCAAAAGGAGTTTTATTGTTGGAACATAGAAATTCAGTAAGGGCCTTAGATTACATGTGTAATAAGCATTATGTTGCTAACTACCCCTTTTTTGGAGCAGAGAAGGAAATAGCATGCTTAGTCAGTCCATCTTACTGAGATATGTAAGATGTGTTATCCCAAACCTAAAATATTATGTAAGTCTAGATTAAGGTTTTCAGTTGTCTTCTTCTCTTAGAAGAAAAATTCCTTTTTGCAGAATTATAAACTGAGGCCCAGAGAACTAGCCTGGATCATATATTGATTAGTAACCAACCCAGGAACTTCAGAATCTCTTTCTTTCATAGCTAAATTATAAGTGCTTTTTTCTAATGCTAAAACTAATCTATTTAATTTTCATCTTTCGCAAGACTTAATAGGAGGCAGAGAAGAGACTGCTAGATATGGAACACAAATAACCTAACTCATTTTCTGTCCTGCCTTTTTACTTTTTATTGTGACCCAGACAGAAATTACTCCTATTTGATGTTAATTTGAGTGGGCAGGTAGAGTGTTTCAAGAATAAGGGCTGAACATCTGCTCCAAAATCCCAAATGAGCAGTTAGATAAAAGTTTAAATAAAATAGATTATCTCCAGCATTATCCCAGAGATAATCAACTTTACCCATAAAGAAATGATGAAGCATAGTTTGTCAGGGGGATCTGATACTTATTTGGTTGTCTTGGATATGGGTATGTTTGAAGGACTGGAAGAACCTTTAACTTTGCAATAAATCATCTAGTGAGCAAAGGCACTCAAGAACCTGGCCCTTGCTTTCCTAGGAATATTTCCAATTCCATCTGTGTTCCAGTTCCCTTAGTATTGCATTCAGTTGTTTGGGGGTGAGGAATGGTAAGCAGTGAGTTCGATTCAGGGTGAGAAACTGCTGGGCTTGCAAGTCACACCCACAACACAGTAAGCACACAATACATTTTAGCACCTTCCCTTTTGAGTATCAAGAAGCTCTTTATTGCTAAGAGGTTCTGTAGAACAGAAAGACACAAGTTTAAGAGTGGGATGCATTGGCTAGAAATAACCTCTAAAGAAGTATACATTTCCCTTTGTCAGGTTATAGATTGCTAATGATTCTGTGGGTGATGTTTTATGTCTTTTATGCCTTATACCTTACAGCGTTAGACTCTAGGATGCCAGCAATCGATAAATTTTAGTGTCAGAGGCAGGGAAAAAAAAGGAAAAAATGCCCATCAAATGCTGACCACTGTTCTTTAAAAAAAAATTCCTTCAGCAATAAAAAATGGCAATATAATTTAGATCCTTTCTATTTTGTGCTTTGGAGTAAATTTCCTGACTAGGAAAGGACCCTTTCTAAAAGGATGAATGAAGTAATATTCTAAGTGTTTTAAGCTCATTGGAGAAAAGGCTAGTTAAATCTTCAATTCTGCCAAAAAAAAATTCATCAATACCAAAAACCTTTAAGCCAGTTTCACCCAAATTAACTGCTAATTCCTTTACTTTTCCTACTGAGAGGGTTTTCCTCCTATAGTACCTCTCTATATCTTTAAGGAAACAGAACCAAGTCCTTTGCTCAAGACATAAAAACTCAGAGCTCTGCAAAGAGAATTTCATGGAGAAATAATAAAAAGTTAAAGAGAAGAGTATTCAGAGTTTTCTGAATCTTCTAGGCTTTGGATATAAATATATATAATATATGTGTATATATATAATATATATACACACACACACAGACAGACCTGCTATATACATACAGACAGACAGACCTGCTTTCCCCAAGTGTGATTGGAACTCTCTTGAAGTATAAAGAAGCTCATTTGAACTCAATTCCCTTTCCTTCACCAGACTTAGAAGGTCCAGGGGGAGAGGAGGATTATCCCTCTCACACGTTGGGAGGAGTAAGTTTGTGCATTATTATCTTTGAGTCATTTCAGTCATGTCCAACTTTTCATGGCCCCACGTAGGGTTTTCTTGGCAAGGATATTTGAGTGGGTTTGCCATTTCCTTCGCACCTTATTCTATAGATGAAGAAATAGGGTCATATAACTAGTAAGTGTATGAGGCTGAATTTGAACTCAGGTATTCTTGATTCCAGGCCCAGTGCTTTACCTACTGTACCACTTAGCTGCCCTACATTTGTATAATTGTGATTATCTATTGAACTAAATATTCCTTTTATAAAAAGTCCAGAGTTACAAAAATGAAATTGAATTTTAAAAAATTGGGACTTAGAGGATCTAAAAATCATAGTTTTAAGGAATATAACCAAGCTAATGTGAACATCCCTCCCTTTTCCTACTCCCCTAGTCAGTGTGAAGCTAGTTTCATCTCTCTTTTCCTGAGTTCAGAAAAATTAAATTAAAAGGTCTGTTGATCACCCTCAGGAGCATTGCTGATAAATTAGTCCAAGCAGGTTGGTTTTGAGCTGTCTCCTGTGATCAACAATGAATCATTCTTGCAGTCTAGTTTGGTAAAAATATTTTAGATTTGATTTCAAAGAAAGAAATTTGTTTCTTGGTAGGGAATCCTAGCACAGGTGGTGAGAGGGCAGCTTATTGAGACTTTGTGTGGCCTTAATTGAGAAATCAATCTTGAGTCTAATGCTTAGTTCACCCCACTCCTGGACCGCAGTGTAATCTGGAGCGGATGATGCCCCTCCTCTGTGTTCCGCTTTTCCCACTGGTTGAACAGGGGCAATGAAGGAAGACAGATGGATATCGTGTGGCGTTATCAGGAATGGCAAGGACAGGTCTTTTGGAGAAGAGTTCTTTCCCTTCACTCATATGACGATTCCTTCCTTCCAGGCCTTCCTGAGTGGCCAAGATGAAACTGACAGTTTCAATATTTTCTATCGGTTCCATGGGAGATAGATTTGGATTTCTCAATAGTTATAGCAGAATGGTGACCTGGAAAATACAAGTGTTACTGTGAAAAGAGTTTATGAGCATGGAAGGGGCTAAAAAGATATACATGCTACATCTCCTTTCAACATGGTTTTTAATTGATTTTTTTGAAAATTTGTCTGGAAAGTAGAGGTATGAGAAGTGGTCATGACTAAGCCGAAAGTCATTTGAAAGGAACATTGGCCTTCCTGCAGTGTTCCTTTTCCCAGGAGTTTGAAATTGAGACAAAGGGTCTACAAAGATGGCCCTAGAGGTGAACTGAAATCATGTCCTATCCCTTGCCAGTGGAGCACGAGGGAAGAACTCTCAGAAAGTTTTTGGCCTTCCCTCTGCCTCCCCCCACCCCTTTCTTTCTTCTAATTCTCTGGGTTATTCTGAAGATCACAGGAGATTAAAAAATTGTAAAATGCTTTACAAATTTCAAAGGATTAGATATTGTGTCCCAAAAGTCTTGGTGCAATTTGAAGCTATTAATTTAAGTCATTAAAATTTAAAAATTATCAATTATTGTTGATGTTGTTGCTGTTGTTACCTAGGAGGTAGGCCTGGCCAGGGTAGCTCCCCTTTCACAGCTGGTTTGAGAAACATGAGTATAAAGAACTGAGCAAATATATATAGTGATGCTCAATAACAGTAGCAATCTTCTCCTACAAAGTGCTTTTTAAGCATCACTTTCCAAATTCCATTTTAAGGAGGCAAGAAATCTAAAGATTAGCTCCCTGTTCCTGAAAGGGAAAAGGCAAACCCTACATCATTATCCCTTTAGTCGTGATGAATTTATTTTTAAGAATAATTTTTTTTTTGGTCAAATTGCAGCTATGGGGAAACAAGGTACTGTTCATTTAGGTTCCCCATTGGGCAATTGTTTCTTATACATTATTCTCATGGTGCCATCTATAGGTGGTCTGACATATCACAAGCTGAGTTCCTGCTTAGGCCTTTTCTGTCTTGTAGAATTCAGACATATAAGATGGGCACTGAGTCAGCCCCTGGGTAATGCTCAGTCATATTCCCTTTCAGACAGAAAGGCATAGATCATTCCTAGTCCCTTTTGGAGTCAGTTAATTCAGAGAAGTGGAAGAGAGAGCCTCCTAGAAAAAAAGGCTATTCAAACAACTGAGTAACTAGTGAGATAAAGGACAGAATATAAAAGGGACATAGAATTCATAGTCGTTTTATATTTAAAGTTAGAAGGAACTTTAGAGGCCAGATAGTCTAATCCCCTCATTTTACAGATAAGAAAACGGGCTTATACAATTGAAGTAGCTGGTCCAGAGTCACACAGCTTGTTAAGTCAGAGAGCATTTAGAACTGGGTCTTCCTGATGCTATATATGTACTGTATTGTCTCCTGGGTCATGGATGTGCATTCCCTTCTCTAGGTAAATACCTTCCAGGCTGTGCTGATCTCTGATGGTGCATCCACATTTACCCTCTTCAATTATCATGAAATTAACTGGACCACTGGAACAGCAAGTGGAGGGGACCCCCTGACAGGTCTTGGAGGAGTGATGGCCCAGGTAGGTTTCCTGCCTCCATTTGTGGCCCTCTTAAATCTCCTTACATCATTGGAGTTACACTGCTCAGGTCCTTTTCAAGTATCCCCCAGGCTTCTAACTGCCAAGTAAAGGACCAGCTTTTACTGCTCTCATAGGAGCATAGGTATTCTCGTCCCCTACTTTGTTTTTCTTTGACTCTGTTCCTGGGATGGACTAGGACAAGGACTGTTCAGGTCCTGGACCTTTTTACCTGGAACACTGATAATCTGTAAAGGGACATATCTTAATAGTAGATATAGCTTGTCCTCAAATTTAGATTTCTGAATATGTTGGCTAAAGTTGTGTGGTCTACATGCTCATTGAATATCTTGTGCTTCTGTTTTCTAGGCAGGATTTAATGGGGGAAACCTCACCAACTTCTTCAGCCTCCCAGGTTCAAGAACCCCTGATATTGTGAACATCCAGGAAACCACAAATGTGAATGTACCAGGTCGCTGGGCCTTTAAAGTCGATGGGAAGGAGATTGACCCAGCAAATGGTTGCACCTCCAGAGGTAAAAAGACTTTTCCCTTCTCTGGAAAAGCGAGTCTGTTTAGTCTAGAGTGACAGCCAGGCTTTTAGGCTGTGGGGGAGGACTTGTTCCTGATGCTTTGCTCTTTTGACATATCTCAGCTGGGTAAAAGAGATCAAGGTAATTTTAGCATGCACAAGTCATCATGCAGGGAGCTGAAACCCTGTACTTGCTGCTCTGAGTTGCTAAGTCTTAGCCTGGACCTCAACCAGGTGCCTTCCTCTGCATGGCTTCCCAGAGAAAACCAATTTCCTGAAGGATTTCTCGAACAGAGGGACAGAAAGCAGTGTTCCTCCTCATCCACATCATTTCTGTATTTTTGACCATTTATCCTTTTAAAAACTTGTTCCTTAATCCTTAATTACTCCTCCTGCTCTGCCATCTGCTTTTTGTGGTTTAGTATCCCCAGACAAGTTTGAAATGTTGCCAGGACCTATTGAAGGTAAATTAGGCTCCTCAGTACAACTAGAAAAAGAAATCAGTATCACAGTCTTTGGGATTACTTTCCTCCTAAATCCTCCTAGCAGCAACTTGAACATCCAGGAATTTGGAGAAAATCAAAGCCAGCTTCAGAGCTTGCTGAATGAGCCAGAGAACAAATCTCAGTGGGTCTCCTTCAGGCCAGCATCAGAAGTTTGGATCCTTCTCTGAACTATGAGAGAACTCTTTGGATGTGCAAAAAAGCCCAGGACATTCAAACAAGCATTCAAGACCTTGCTTCTGGTCTGTCTAGTCATGCTTGGGAAACAGAATTCTCTGTGTCCTGCTTACAAGCTAAAAGAGGATTGCTGAAGCTATTGGGAAGTGGTCCCATCATCTCCAAGTTGCCTACTTTGCGGGAGGAATAAAGGCTTCATGTTCTTTTCCTAGATCCAGCCTCCTCTGGTCTCCCTGTGTTCCAGGTAGCCTGAGAGGGCCCCCCTTTTCTCTCTTTAGCCCTCAATTATGCCATCTATCACATATACAGAAAAGTCAAATTCAGATGGTCTAAGGGAGAGGGGTCAAACATGCAGCCCACGGGCCATGACACTCCCAAAGTGCTGTTTGAACCAGATATAAATGTAGTTCCTTCCTGATTTCAATGTGGTGATACATTAATTTTAAAAAGAGAAATATATAAATGTGTGGCTTCTCAAATCAATATATAACCCACAGGAATTTTACATATAATTTTGGGGTCCCCATTTCTATTTAATTTTACATAACTGATATAAGAGACCCATGCTATGATGCCTTGCTTTCCCACCTCCCTCCCTCTAATATCTTACCACAGCTTTTATGTTTTCAAATGGGTTTCTAATAGTTCACAGGAAGCTCCAAACTTCTGAAGCTGGCCTAAAAGAAACCTATTGAGGTTTGTTCTCCTGCTTGTTCAGCAAGGTTTAAAGCTAGCTTTGATTTTCTCCAAATCCTGGTTACTCGAGCTGCCACTGGAGGGATTCAGGCTGAGACCATTTCCTGGCCCTGAGAGAGAAGGGCTCTCTGGTGGCATCCTTTATGGACTCTGTAAACAGCAAGGTGTTAAGAATAGCAAATATGTATTTTGGAGGCAGGCCAGAATTAAGCTAGATTGAAAAGAATTTAGTCCCAAAGCTCACCAGGATTTCAAAGACTGTTGGCTCCATCCAGTGTAGTTCTCACATCACTTGCGATCATCCATGGATGGAAGGTACCAACCAATGCCAAGTCATTCTTCCCTTTTGTTGACTAAAATAGTGTCAAACGCAAATAGAAATATAGGCCACTTAACTGTACATAAGCATCCCTGTAGACCACATATTGATCTAGAAAACCATGTATTAACATTATCTATGTTCTACTGTATATTTAAATATTTCCCAATAACATCTTAACTTGGTAAAGGCAGTGTTTGAAACCTCCAGCCTAGACTAAGTACCTACTAAATTGCAGAATTTTAACCTAGCCATCCCTCCCCACTTTCTCTAAGAGTTACAGAAACAATAGAAAGTAAAAACCCAGTATTAAATCTCTGATCTTTGGACATTAAGACTGAAATGCTATAATAATAGAAATCAGGAGCCTGCAGAGCAGTAGACTGGACAGACCCCATTAGTGTGCAAAGCTCCAACTCTGACTTCATTCCCCAACTCCTGAATTATGGATTTGAGTTTTATATACAGGACAAATTCAATATCCCCATACAAATGGCTACACATTCTTTTGTTGTCACCGGGTGTAAATCAGCCTAATGGGATTGGGATTGGATCTGGGTAATGCACAGGGAATGCTGCTGCATAGAATCAGCTTATTATGTTATCATTTTACAAATCAGAATATCTTGAAATCCTACCTTTGAGTCCAGAACTCTGGCCAAACAAAGAGAGTTTTCTCTCTTTTATTGAAAACTTGAAAAATCATAGACTTGAAATTATCCCAAGTTGAACCCTTGGTAATATATTTAGCATTGGACCAGTGCCAGAAATTGACAGGGAACAGAGAGACCAGTTTTGAGGTCGATCTTTTATGAGCCACTAGGGATTAGATTAAATCTCTTATCCCATTTTGAGGTCTCTCTACTTGAAAGGCAAGGAACATAATTGCTAATTTGCATTTTTTTTCCCTATAGGACAGGTATAGAAAGGAGTTAGAGAGGTAATCCCGCCTGCTGAGTATATCTGGCCAACCTATTCCCTTTCCACTATTTCCAAAAAAAAAAAAAAATTAAGGCTTTTAGAACTTCAACAAACCTTACCTTGAAACTTGAAATTACTCTCCACAGAAAGCACTGCTACTTTATTATGCTGACATTAATAAATTTCATTTACTTGTAAGGCCACAAAC
Source organism: Sarcophilus harrisii (assembly GCF_902635505.1). Taxonomy (NCBI): domain Eukaryota; kingdom Metazoa; phylum Chordata; class Mammalia; order Dasyuromorphia; family Dasyuridae; genus Sarcophilus; species Sarcophilus harrisii. Next base: position 361,597,001 of record NC_045428.1, read on the forward strand.
CTTGTAGCAGAGATCCTCTCATGGAAGAAGAATACAGATCTACCCTGGAATTTCTCCTCACTCTCTTGGATCTAGACCTCAAGCAGGAAACTTGGGAAGATGAATGCCCAATCCTCTCTCCACGCCCCCCCTCAACACACACACCAATTCAATTGGCTGATTCCCTACTTGTAGACAGACTAACCTGAAATTACAGAATCAAATTGTATTGAGAGGGAACCACAAAAATCCCTATTAAGCTATACTTGGATCCAAAGATCCATATAAATTCCCAGGGTCACTTACAATATTTACTATGTCAAGTGTCTTAGCAGAAATAGCAAAAGTCTTTTCTGAGACCATGATTTCTTATTAGAATTATAAAATTTAGGGATTTGAAGGAACCCCAGTGACCAGTTATAACTTATATATAGCTCTAATTGTTAGGGAGTTATCATGGACGTGAAACCTAAATATGACTCTCTTGAAATTTTTCATCTATTGAGCTAAATAAATGCAGCCCCTCCTACATGCTATCACCTCCTTACTCCCACCTTCCTAGTCTCTTTTCCAGGCTAAATGTGCTCACTTCCTTCAACTAACCATCATCTGCCATGGATTCAAAACGGTTGTTTATTCTTTTACTCCATTCCATTTCTTTCTCCTTCACTCTCTTTCACTCTTCCTTTCATCCATCCCCCCTCCTCTCCTTCATTTTTCCCTTCCCCTCTCTTTTTCTTCATTGCTTCATAGCACACAACTCTATCATTTTTAGGAAATACTCTGTGAAGCTCTTCTGGCCTTCAATGACTTCTAATTCAAGATGAGGGCAACAAAACCCCCAGTTTTTTTCCTTTTCTCCTGACTTCTTTTGATCCTCTCACACCGCCAATTTCTCTTCTCACCTCCCTTCTATTCTTGCTCCTATGTTATCAGTCTCACCCATCACTGTCATAGGTCCATAAATTGGAAAATTTAATTTTTCCAAAATAGAAAATTAAGAGAAAAGGGGAAAGTATCGTAGGACTGACTCAGTACTTATTACCTTTATCTTTAATATGCTTTCATCCCTATTGCAATAATCCAGTTAATAGACAATGAGAGTATATATCAGGACATCCTGTAAGGTGAATAGGAAGAGGAGAATTAGGAAAGGACCACTGAGAAAAAGGCATCATGTTATAGTGGAAAGAACACTGGATCCTGAGGACATGAGTTCAAATCTTCACTCTGGTCCTTAATACCTGCTTGACATCAGGCAAATCATTTCAATTTTCTCCTCTATAAAATTAATAAGTGGTACTGGACATTTTCTGAGAGCTCTTCTAGCTCTAAACTTGATGCTCTGATCTCATTTAACCTTCTCAACATACTTGTTCCCCAAGGGATAGGAAAGGGCAAATCTAGTGTGTATATCTTTTTTATATAAATAAAAGGAAAGTAAGCCCCAAGGCATTCTCAGGCCTTCTTCAGAACAAAGTAAATCAAAGTCAGATGTGGGAACTCACCTCAGAGCTCTTGATTTCTAGTCCAGTATTTTTAAGCACTGGGTCACGTTCCCCAGGTACATTGCCACTTAATGAGGTTACTTAGAGCCATTAAGCTCTATTAGTATTTTTAAAGATTTTGAAGAAAGGAAATTTTATTTATGAACTTGTACATTGGAAAGAAATAGCACATCCTTCATGAAAACTATAGTTCCTGTGTTCACCTACATTTGTATAGATTTTATTCCCAATGGATTAAGAAGAAATGAGTAATCTTTAAGGATTGACTATCTTTTGGTCTATGTAAAGCTATTTCATAAGAAACTAATGCAGTCCTTAGGGGTTTTATAAAAGGAGGAAGCTTCTAGTCTATAACAAGAAAATAATATTTGAAGCATTTATTTGATGACAAATACAGAAACTTTACAACATTTTGATTGTGGGCCTAGATCAGAGGATTTTAACCTTTTCCTGAGTCTTGCAGACCTTGAGCAGTCTAGTGAAGTCTATGGGACCCTTCTCAGAAGAATGTTTTTAAATACATAAAATAAATTAAGATTACAAAGGAGAGCAATTATGGAAATAAAAATTTCCTATTTCTCATCCAAGTCTATGGATACTTTGAAATTAAGACTACAACGGAGACCAATTATTGAAATAAAGATTTCATATTTTTCATCCAAGTCTATAGACACCTTGAAATTTATCTATGGATACCTTGGGCCCTGGTTCCACAGTTAAGAATCCCTGACCTAGAGAATAAACTCATACCACTAACTCTTATATTTCATTTTGTTAACCTGATTAGGTCATTTCATTGGTCTATATTTCATCTTTTCCCTGCTGATTAAATGGAGACAATGACCCTTCCAATGACTGCCTCCTGACAGATGAAGAAAAGATACATTTCAACTAATGGGGTATGGACTTTTTTTTTTTTCAGGGCAATTCCTTCGACGAGGAGAGGTCTTCTGGGATGATATGAACTGTACCATCAAATGCCGCTGCCTCGACTTTAACAATGAGATTTTCTGCCAGGATGCCTCTTGCAGCCCCTACGAGGTGTGTGAGCCCAAAGGCAAATTCTTCCATTGTAACCCACTGGAGAGCAGCACTTGTGTAGTATTTGGGGAGCCTCACTACCATACCTTCGATGGCTTCCTTTTCCACTTCCAAGGATCCTGTGCTTATCTGCTGGCTCGACAATGCTTACATGTGTCCAGCCTCCCCTTTTTCAGTGTGGAGGCCAAGAATGAACACCGAGGGGGCTCAGCTGTCTCATGGGTGAAGGAACTATCTGTGGAAGTATATGGCCACAAAATTCTCATCCCCAAAGGAAGCTATGGACGGGTCAAGGTGAGATTCTTTTTTTTATAATAACTGTAGACTTAAAGAACCTTAGGAGTAGAAGTTATCTCTGCAAACCATCTAGTCTAGTCTCTGGTCTTTGAGGAAGACAGAATCTAAGCCAGGCCAAAGGACTAAGTTCAGTTTAGTCATGCATATGTATGTATGTATGTTTGTAGTCACTTGGTTTGTTGACATTTAAAAAATTATTAATTAAGCTCTTCTCCCTCCCCCCCTCCCCAAATTTAAAGGGGGAAAAACACTTTGGAAAAATATATGGAGTCGGTAAAACAAATTCTTACATTATTCATGTCTAAATGTCATTAGACAAATCTCATTTCACTATCAGTTCTCTGGAAACACTGTTGCCTATTACATTGATTAGTTATTAAGTATTTCAAGGTTTGTTTGTTTTTTTTTTTTGTCTTTACTATGCTGTCATTATTGAATAAATTGTTCTGTTGACTTCATTCTACATAATTTTATACAAGTCTCCCCAGATTTCCCTTTAGCCATTTCTTACAGTACAATAGTGTTCCATTACATTGATATAATTTATTTGGGCATTCCCCAATTGATGGGCACTTCTTCCCTCCCTCTTTCAGTTCTTTATTTTCAAGAGTTTTCAATTCTTTATTACTATAAAAAAAATTTGCTGAAATATTTCTGGTCCTTCTCTTTTCATACCTTTGGAATATGGGCCTAGTAGAAGTATTGCAGGGTCAAAAAGTGTATAGTGACTTTAAGGACAAAAGTATATACCAAAAATTATCAGGCTATGAATATTATATTGACTCATAAAGTTTGCTTTGGGTATCTATACCCACCCTATCTTTTACATCCTCAGTTTACACCCTCCATTTCCTTAACACCACCAACAACTAACTCCTTCTTTCACTAGACTAAGAGGACATTTATTTCCCCATGAAGTCATATACTGAGCTCTATCAAAACATAGATTCCTGCAAAAATAAAAGCAGAGAGAAATGAAGAAAAAGAAAGGAGAGGAAGAGGGGAGACAGACAGACAGAAGAGAGACAGGGAAAGAGAGAAGAGAGGAGAAGAGAAGAGAAGGGAAAGAAAGGCAGAATGGGGAGGGGAAAGGAGAGAGAGGGAATTGAAAGGAAAAGCAAAAAATCTTACATTTTTCTTACACGTGTTTGATAGTTTTTCAGCATATAGATGTATGTAGTAGTCAATAAAATCACAAAGTACAAACCATAAATTAGATCCTATCTCCTTCTTCCTGTTTGGTATAGTTACAAAGCAACCTCCTTGCACTGAACTATCTCCTGCTTTTATACCGAAAACTATTGCCTTATTTTAAGAAAAATCTTCAGTGATTCATAATTCATGCCTTTCAAGATGCAACTTTGTAAGTCTTTACTTACTTACTCTTTACCGAGGTTGGCAATAGACTTTTGATACTTTTGCCTAAACATTCCTGAATTGGTGTTGCCCATAAAGGTCTATAAAGAATGAGAAATTCTGAAATCTGAAGGGCCTGCTTAGCATAAGCAAATTATTCCAGTTGCTGTCCAACTTAGTTTTGAGTGGGAGCACCAACAAAGGAAAGAAAGCTAAGAGCCATTCACAATTAGTGAATTCACAGGAGTACCAATTTTCATAATGTTAATGCAGATCTTGTCACAACCAGGTATTTATTCCGGCAATAATAACAGAGACCATGAAAGGTTGATTGCCTGAACTCAGCTCAAACATTAATCCCCAAACACAGAGGTCATTACAGTGATTACAAACCCAAAATGAAGCTGAAGGGAGGGTTTCCTTCTGTTGTTGGTTGTTGGGGTTTTTTCCCTTTAACATGCATTGTAGTTTTAATTGGTATAAAATGTCCAGAAACAAGAAAGGGCTGTGGAGCAATTTAATTTCTTAATTTCTTCAGCTCCTTGAGCCACTGTGCTCAGATGGTTTCTTAGTTTCAAAAGCAGGGAAAGGAGTCACTGTTTGTTCCTGCTACTTGGTACATCTATCCAATCAAAGCCAAGAATTAAGGTACAGAAGTTCTGAGCTTTTCTTTCTTCTGGAGTTTACAAAACCCTTTTTTAGTACTGCACTTATCTCATCCTTCCAGATAGATGCAAAACTTTCAAGCCAGAAAAAGATTCACCCGCCTTTCCAATACTTACCAGTGTGTTGAGAGGGTGATGCATTTCATAGCTACAGTCTGGAGAAGGAAGCAGAGTTCTTTTAGTTCTATTTTTGGTTTTTATAAACATTCTTTTTCTCATAGTCTATTTTTTTTTTCTTGGCAGTCCAAGATTTGGGAGGGGGGGATGGATGGGGTGGACAGGGGGCAGGAAAGGAAAGGGAGAATGTTGCAACCTCATTTCTTTCAGGTCCAGTGTCTATGCTAATTTTGCATGGCTCTGATCCATTATAGGCCGCAAGGGGCAAATCCACAATTTTCCACAGAGACTGTGATATGTGGATGTGAATGTAAATGTTATGGGAAAAGAATGTTATAGGAATCTACCCCCAACCTAACAAAGTTCCCCTTTTTGCTTTGGGCAAGTGGTTTCCCATGTAACTAGGTGCACCTGCTGGGGAGTTTGGCAGGATGGTGGTGGGGTAAAAACCTAGGGTAAAACAGGGTCACAACAATGGGTGGGGTGATTGAACTGGGAAACAGAAAGGAGATGGGAATTCTTGCTAGGCTAGACTTCTAGACACACTTTCTGCTGCTAGCATTGGAACAGCTGTGGTGATTTGCTCTCCAAAAGCTGCTTCAGTTAGCTGCCCTGTCTCCAGTCAAGGGGTTGGAGATAGGCAAAGGCTTAGAAAGCCTGAGTTCTGTGTGTGTGTATGTGTGTGTGTGTGTGTGTGTGTGTGTGTATGAAAGCCCAAATAACTGAAATCAATAGATGCTCCAAATCTCATTTTAGCCCAATAATTTCATCCTTCTCCACCAGACCCTTTGCCACAGATATGGAAAACAGAAAGCCACAGATAAAAATCCAGACTGAGATTCATTTCACTTCCTCTCTGGACAGATGTTAAGGAATATGGCAGTAACCAGAAGCATGGAAACAGAGGAAAAACAGAGGCTTGGATCATTCACAAAGTGGCTTTTCCAACCTTGAGTAATGAATTGTATTAATAAAGGGCTGAGAAAGAATGTTGCAGAAAAGATATGATGAGTTAGGAGTACTTTGGGGGAGCTCCTTACTATCTATTTGAATATCTTTTTGTTTATATGTAGAGAAACTAATATTTTTCAGCCTATCAACTCATCCATGTTTCATATATAACCCTTGCCCACTTATTGATCCTAAAGGAGAAAATAGAGAACTTTATACTCTGTAAGTAAAGATTCTATTGCTTAAGGAAGTTGCTGTACTTGGCATGTGGGGGGAAAAGTTGGGGTTTTTTTTTTTTTGGTTAAATCTTAAAAGGTTGATGTTCACCATAATATGTATTTACTTTCTAGGATTTATGCTTTTGCTTGAGATAAGCTTCTCCCCTAGCAGCTCCTGCCTCCTTCACCTATTTGCCTGTAGTGAAGAGGGCAAATGAATCAACTCCTTGCCTTTTTTCTTGTTCTAACTTTTCTATGATATGACCCTTTTTTCTGCTATCTCTTCCATGCACACCTCTGTGAAGGTACACATCTGAAGCTGTGATCTGCCCAGACCTCATTATTAGGAAAACACCTGGATTCAAGCAATGGGAGGGTGGTTTGTGATGGGGTGAGGATCAGATCTGTGCTTTTGGAAAATTACTTTGATAGCTGAGTGAAGGACGGATCAGAGTGAGAAGAAATTCAAGACAGAAATCTATTAGAAGGCTATTGCCATAGTCTAGGCAAGAGAGCCTATGCAAAGATAGCAGAAGAGTGAATAGAGAAAAAGGCATATATATGAAAGATAATATACACTAGGTACTCCCTCAATCCACTCTGAATACATGCCTCATATCATGTTAGTAGCATTTCCTATAGAACACTGCCATAGCCTGCAAGAAACTTGCTGCCTATTTGGGGAAATTAGAATGAGAAGCAAGAAAAAACATCAAAGCCCAATATATAAAGAAATGTGCTTTAAAATTGTGTTAAATTGTGCAGTGTAAACTGGAAGTGATGTAAAAGGCAAAGTATTAGGGGAGGGAGGGAGGGAGAGAGAGAGAGAGAGAGAGAGAGAGAGAGAGAGAGAGAGAAGGAAAGAAAGAATAAAGTAGAGGGAGGAAGGAGAGAGAAAAAAGGAAGAGAAAGAAAAAAGGAGTAGGGAAATCAGGTGAAGTAAACAGGGAGGATGGTTTGCTGGAGATGGGTGAAATTCAAATAACTTATTTGACTTTTCTGGTCTCAGTTTCTTCATTTGTAAAATGAAGGTTACATTAGGTAACTCCATACATAGTCCATTCTAAGAATCTATTCTGAGCTGACTTGTAAAGAAAAGGTAGAATTTCAATAAGTGAAAGAAAGAATAAATTCTAGGTGAAAAGAAAAACAGAAGGAAGATTTTTGAATATAGTTCCAAGGTTTGACGCAGGTGATCTGAAGCAAGCCCGGGGTGTCCTCTAGGCCAGGAAGAATTCTACCCCAGTCTAATCAAGCAAAGCCAAGGCTATGTCAAAACAAAACGAAAGCACCACAGTTTGAACCCTGGAATATTTTTGTTGGATATCAATCAAATTAGGCTTTTTTGCCTCTGGTAGCAGACAGGACATTGGACCTGGATTCGAAAGGACTTGGATTCACATGCTGTCTTGGATATGTACTAGTATCACTTAATAGTTCTGTGCCTTGGTTTACTCATCTGTAAAGGGAGGGAGATAGACTTAATGGCGCAGAAGTTCCTTCTAGCTCCTCCTTTGATTGCAAACACTGTCCCTGGCTCCTGTTGACCTGCCTCTAATTGTTGATGTCCTTCGGCAGGTTAATGACCTGGTGGCTTCTTTGCCTGTCAGCATAGACTTGGGGGCTGTGAAAATCTACCAGAGTGGTATGTCAACTGCCGTTGAAACTGATTTTGGGCTCTTAGTGACGTTTGATGGCCAGCACTATGCCTCCATTTCCGTCCCAGGCTCTTACATAAACTCTACCTGTGGGCTGTGTGGAAACTACAACAAAAATCCCCTGGACGACTTTCTCCGGCCAGACGGGAAGCCAGCCACGTCAGTTCTGGATCTGGGAGAAAGTTGGCGCGTGTACCATCCCGACTGGAAATGTACCTCTGGTTGCATAGACAACTGTACCCAGTGCGACGCCGTCACAGAAGCCCTCTACTTTGGGACTGACTACTGCGGTTTCCTCAATAAGTCAGATGGCCCCCTCTGGGAGTGTGGGGCTATTGTGGACCCCACGGTTTTTATCCACAGCTGTGTCTATGACCTGTGCAGTGTCCGGGACAATGGCACCCTCCTCTGCCAAGCTATCCAGGCCTATGCCCTCGTGTGCCAAGCCCTTGGCATTCCAATCGGGGACTGGCGAACCCAGACCGGTTGTGGTAAGCTGGCATCCCTATCCAAGTGAAAGAATGCCCTTGTCTAGGTGGGGAAGTACAGGGATAGAGTTTCAGGGCCCTTCAAGAACATTTTTGTTGAGGACAAATTGCCCAGGAATGAGGCTGGGATTGAAGTATTCCACATGATAAAGGCCAGTCTGTAAGCGGATCCTTCCAGTCTTTCCCCCAATCTGGCCTCCTAACCTGAGAACAAGGGAATGCTTGATCAAATTAAGCAGCTTGAAACATAGAGTAAAGGGAAGGAGCTGCACAAAAAACATTGAGTTGGGGGACCATAGCGGTCATGGAGCTTGTGTGACATTGATAGAGTTTTCAGAGAGAAAATAGCTAACTCCCCTGACTGGTGTGTATCTCTAGAATAGACCTAAAGTGAATGAACACTTGCGAATGGGAGCTAATTTCTCAGTGAAAATTTGAAGTATTTATTCCATTACTTTATTCCCCCCCCCCCACCATATCCTGTTATTTTAGAAAGTTTTTATTTTTTACTTTCATGTTAAAGAACATTAGATCTTGGCCACTGCTAGAGAAGGCAGAAGATTAGATGAGCCAGTTGGGGAGGGTAAATAAGGTACTTTGGTCTCTTAATCAGTATTTTGGGATCTGATTCCTCCCACTTATTTACTAAAATAGTGTTTAGTCAACAAAACTCATGAGAAACCCCATATTCTTTTCAGATATCCTTTAAGAACAGATGCATAGGCAGACAGATAGAGCATTTACTAAGTGTTTACTATGTGTGGAGGCCTGGTTCCAGCAAGATAAGGCAAAAGGTCAGCCAAGACCACAAATCTAAGGGTGGAGACCAAGGTTCTGATTTAGCACTTTGACTTCTCTACATCTTCTCCTTCTGCTCTGCCCTATAATTGCCTAGTCTTTCCTAGAGCTATGCACAATGTCAACAAAAGGTTTTGTCAAAACATTTCCTTCTCCAGGCCTTGGTATTCTCTGCTAAGCAATATTTACTATTAATGTTATGATGTTAAAAAGTCATTTTGAGCTCTTTTAGCAAAAGTATCTGGATGAATATTAAGCTTTGAGATTTTTCTTCCTTGTATTATTTTAGGTTATGGTTTCTAAAAGTGTCTTATTCGTTGAGGTTCAGATTTGTGTCAGCTCCTAGAATATCAGTCAAACCAACAAGGGACGATTTGTTTTTCCAGCTCTATTACTGTAGTTTCAATTTAGTTTCAATTCCATCTTAGACCTTTCCCAAGACATCAATTATCTTTGAGGGGAAGACTTGTTGGTTTGATCCAAGCTGGAATCTACTTAACTTCTTTAGTCTCACCCCCTCCCAAATGAGTGAAATTGTAATCAAGTTTCTAATCAAAATTTCCAACTAGTATTTCTCCTATTTGACAAGCTCAAGAAACTTTTATGTAACATCTATTATGGGTAAGGAAGTATGCTAGTCTCTGCAGAGTTCCTGACCTGAAGAAGTTTACATTCTGCTGGGAGATACTACATGAACTACATACTACACAGACAAATAAGCAAATGCAAAGAATGTACAAAATGATGCAAAGTAATTTCAAGAGGAAATAGTGCTAATGATGAGGAGATTTTTTAAAGCCTGTGTGTGGGAGGTGGTATCTGAACACTGCTTTGAAGAAAATTAGATGTTCAGTAAAACAGGGGTAAGGAAAAGAGTTCATTCCAGGGATGGGGGACCACATGTTCATTGAAGCAAAACATAGAATGTCATCTACAGGCAACAGACCAGTTTGACTAAAAGAGAGAATGATTGAAGATAAATAAGGTCCTCACCACTCTGCTTCTCACCATCTACTTTTCCAGATCATCAATTAACCCCTTCTCATTGTAAAGAGCTTTAGAGTATCTCTGAAATAACTTAGGCCTTCAAAGGATTCTGTTTATACTTCCAACCAAGAATATCTGAAATGTTCAATTGGAGATATCCAAAAATTAAAATCACAGATTCCTAAGTCTACAAAGGTCTTACAGATTCCACTTCACCTGTAGGTAGGATGAACACCCAAACCAGATACATAGAAATCTTTATTACTTTTAACATCTCCAGTGAAGTAGATTCGTGTCTTCCTTGGCCACCATTTCAGTGTATTAAGAATGTCCCCATTAGGAATTTCTTGCATTTCACCCAACGTCTGCTTCTATAGTTAAAATTTTCTTCCATCCTGGTTAATGGATTCAGCTCAATTCAACAAACATTTACTAAATCCTTTTGCCAGGCACTGAAGATGGGGTGGGGGAGTGGGGAATGAATTGATCCCAGTCTTCAAGTAGGTTAAAATCTACTAGAAGGAATTAATTTCCATCCAGATTTTAATTAAAGGCTTGATCATTGTGGATAATCATGGTGACTCTTGTCAGGGTTTATTTTAGACTTAGGCTCTCCATAACAATTGTTCACCAAGTAGTCAATTGACTTAATCAGTTAGTTCTGGTAGTAAATGGGCCCATTTTCTGAAGGTGATAAGATCAAAATGAGTTCAAAATCTAATCATTTGTTCAGCATTTGGTCTGCAAACAGTTGATTAAGTACCTATGGTATGATTTCAGGTTTATTTTCTCTAGGCAAGTAGCATTTGCTTTCTCTTTCCCTCAATGGACCTATATATACGTTACAGACATGACTTTTCCCCCCAAGTCTAATTCTCTGTTCAAACCTGGCTTTGGAACTGGGTCATATTCACGTGTTAACCTGGTGTCTTCCTTCTCTCCCCTATCAGTGTCGACCGTACAGTGCCCTAGCTTCAGTCATTACTCTGTGTGTACTAGTAGTTGCCCAGATACATGTTCTGACCTGACTGCCTCCCTTTCCTGCCTCACACCTTGCACGGAGGGCTGTGAATGTAACGAAGGCTTCGTCCTCAGCACGAGCCAGTGCGTCCCACTGCATAAGTGTGGCTGTGACTTTGACGGCCACTACTATACCATGGGGGAGTTCTTCTGGGCCACCGCCAACTGCACAGTGCAATGCTTGTGCGAGGAGGGCGGGGACATCTATTGCTTTAATAAGACCTGCCGTGAGGGGGAGGTCTGCTCCGTGGAGGATGGCTACCAGGGCTGCTTCCCCAAGAGGGAGACTGTGTGCCTTGTGAGTCAAAACCAGGTGCTACACACCTTTGATGGGGTTGCCTATGCCTTCCCCATGGAGTTCTCCTATACCCTCCTGAAGACATGCCCCGAGAGACCTGAGTACTTGGAAATTGACATCAATAAGAAGAAGCCAGATGCAGGTCCAACCTGGTTAAGAAGCATTCGGATCCAGGTAGCCGATCAGGAGATCAAGATTGGAGGGATTGGTGCATCTGAAATCAGGGTAAGACTCTTACCTCCGAGAGAGCTTAAATAGGCTTACTGTGGTGCCACCCGAGACAGAAGGGCTTGCCAGTCTCTGAAGGTTAATCCAGGGGCACAGAATGAGTGATGAAAAGAATCTGGGTTTGAATCTGGTTTTTTCTTAGTGGTGTGAACTTAGACAAATCAGAATTTTTTGACCCTCAGCTTTCCCATATGAAAAAAGGAGACATTTATATCATCCAAATTTCAAAGCATTATATAAATGAAAGATATTGTATTATATTATATAATGTTATTGTGATATTATATCATATCACATATGATATGATATGATATGATATTATGTTATTTAGTGGTTTCCTGTCTCTGACCATGATTGCCTACACAGGTACCTCCTAGGGAAAAAAAACTGCCCTTTTCAACTTCCAGCCCCTAGTAGACTGCTATCAGGCTGAACTTTCTCAGATGAGGCAGATGGAGGCTGGTCCAACAATAGACATAGGTGGAATTACCTATACCAAAAGATGTGACAACAACTAATAGACTCCACCAGCCTAAAAGTATCTTTTCCAGCAACTTGTCTTGGTATTTCCAGCTTCTTTCTTCTCCTACTTGGTCTGAATTCTCACCATTAAAAACAAGCTTTTGGGTGAACTAAAAGGACCAGAGAATAGCTCTAAGAGAAAACCAATACACTTTTGGCTTTGGACAAATTATATAGCCTCCCCGGGCCTCGGTTTCCTTATCCACAAAATGAGCAGATTAAATTTACTGGTTTCCAAGGATCTTTCTAGAATTAAGATTCTTGTACATAATATTCACAGCTGGTCAGAAGCACACATTACCTGGAAGGAGAGGACCAGGATGTAATTAATGCCTTCCTATGTTCCCTATGTTCCCTAATTGAATTATAGACAATTATCACATGGTAAGGAAGAGAGATCTATGAGGTAATGGAGGATTAGAAAGGTAAGTTTTGTTGAACAAAGTCAAAGCCAAGAAGATGGTGAAAGAAAATGAGGCCCCATCCAAAGGAATGCATCCTGCCTTTGATGGCCGGAAACACCCCCCTAAAGGACCCGAGCGTCTGAGAAGAGCTGGGGGGAAGGCATATGTCTGTTTATAGCTTTTCAGAGGCAGGCCCTTGGTCTAAGGAGGTGGATGATCCAATGCCCTTTCAAAACACCCCACACACCGGGGAAAGTTAGGGGAAGTAGATGTGGCCTCCCGAGAACGGCATCTCCTGGAAAAACAACAGGGTCAAGCTCCCTTCCCTTGAGTTAGCAGCCGGGTGTCTGGAGCAGCCCTAGCACTTAGTAGCCCTGTGACTATAAGTAAATAGCACTTAAGCCTTCTCGGAGCCTCCATTTCCTGCTACGAAAGGGAGATGCTTGCACTCCGTACCCCACGAAGTGGCGGGAGGATGCTCTGTAGAGGCCAAAGAGGCGAGCTCCGGCTGCGGCGCACGTGAGAGGAGGCGGCCGCCGTTTATTATGCGGTATATTGCTGGTATATTGCTTAGTGAATGTCTTTGCGGTGACAGGGATACTTTGTTTCGTTTTTGTTTTCAGTTGAATGGCCAGGAAGTAGAATTACCTTTTTACCATTCTTCGGGGAAGCTGGAGATTTTCCGGAACAAGAACAGCACCACGGTGGAGTCCAAGGGCGTCGTCACCGTCCAGTACTCGGATGTGGGCATGCTGCACATCCGGCTGTCCACCATCTACTTCAACTGCACGGGGGGCCTGTGCGGCTTCTACAACGCCAACGCCACCGACGAGCTCTGCTTCCCCAACGGCAAGTGCACGGACAACGTGGCCGTGTTCCTGGAGAGCTGGACCACCTTCGAGGAGATCTGCAACGGCGAGTGCGGGGACCTGCTCAAGGCCTGCAACAACGACTCGGAGCTGCTGAAATTCTACCGCAGCCGCGCCCGCTGCGGCATCATCAACGACCCGTCCAACAGCTCCTTCCTGGAGTGCCACGGCGTGGTCAACGTCACCGCCTACTACCGGACCTGCCTTTTCCGCCTGTGCCAGAGTGGGGGCAACGAGTCCGAGCTCTGCGACGCGGTGGCCCGCTACGCCGGCGCCTGTAAGAACGCCGAGGTGGAGGTGGGCCCCTGGCGGACCTACGACTTCTGCCGTAAGTCTGGGGAGGGCTGGGAGAGCGTGAGGAGGCAGACAGCAGCCCGGCTGCTCGGCGCTCGCCTCCGCGGAGCCCTCGGCCCTCAGCGGCAGCCTGGTGCTCTGCAGAATAATGTAATGCCATTGGTATTTTTCAATTTACAAAAGCCCCGTGCTCGCATCCTTGGGAGTTATAGATAGGGCAAACATGGTTATTCCTATTTTACAGATGAAACCACTGAGTTCAGAAAAATAATTAAAAACTTTACTGGTTACTTAGCTGGTAGGAACGGAAACCTAGATACATAGATGGATGGAGAGAGGGAGATAGATGGAATTATAGCTAGAAATATGAATATGTCTATAGCTTGTTGTTCAGTTCATGTCTAACTCTTTGTGACCACATTTGGAGTTTTCTTGGCTGAGAGAATGGATTATCTTTGCCATTTCCTTTGCCAGCTCATTTTACAGATGAGGAAACTGAGGCAAAGAGGATTAAGGGACTTGCCCAAGACCACACAGCTAGGATGTGTTGGAGGCCAGGGTGTTCTTGACTTCAGGCTCAGCCCTTTTAATCACCTAGCTGCCATATGTGTAGGTATCTATGTATATGTCACACATGTGTGTATAAATACACATAGACACACACTCAAGAAGTTCCCTCTTGTAGTTTCCCTAAGTCACAGTCTCTCACCCTCTCCATTCACTTGAACATCTCACCTGTTGGGGATCAAGAGAGAGGTGAGATTCTGCAGAGTTGAGAATAGCAAAGGATGTTCACCACAGCTCTAGTGGCCCTGAACCCATTGAGGAAATGAATATGAATCTTCGTTCTAGCTTAGAAGATGTCTCCACTCCTGACAAACACAGAACAAACAAGTCTCCTTTGTTTTACTAGGTGGTGACCAGTCAAGGTGCATCCTGCTTCAGAAAGATAGTGTTGGTCCCCAGGGCAAACAGGAGAGTCGTCATTAAGAGAGCTGTGATTTTTGGCGGGGTTTTTGGTCCCTTGGCTCCTCTTTCCAAAGCTACAGTTGTACCAACAGTAATCAGAGTAAATGTTTAGAAGACAACACCCCAGATTATCTGTAAGGCTGCAGGGAGGAGCAAGGTCCAGAGGGAAGCAAACAGTAGCTGAAGTGCTAATGTACCTAAGCAGGGCCAAGAGGGCAGCAGGAGAGCATGCTATCTGGGCTTTGGCATAATTTGGAATTACTTTTCTTCTCCAAGAGGAGTGTCTCTAAGAGAATGTGGGAGAGAAAGGAAGAGGGAGAGAGAGAAAGAGAAGGAAAGGGAGGGAGGGAGGGAGGGAAAAGGAGGGGGGAGAGAGAAAAAGAGAGTGAGAGAGACAGAAAGAGAGAAACAGTCACAGAGACAAATAGGGGGAGGCTGAAAGGAGGGAAAGAGATTTTTACAGAGCAAATGATAGTTAACTTGGGTCTTGAAAGAAGCCAGGACCTTCAATAGATGAAGAATGGATTAATCGTACTTGCAAAGACAGAAAATCAGGGCAAAACAATAAAAATGAGAGCATAGAAGGAAATTCCATTTGGCCAGGCCACAGGCCATATGTGGTAAAACAATATGAAATGAGACCAGAAAGATAGGGTAGAGGCAAAATGTAGACAGCCTTGAATTCCACAATTAAGAGTTACACTTTGTTAGACAATTGGGAACTACTGAAAAGTTTTGAGTGGAGGAGTGACATCCAAACAGCATGCTATAAAAATGTGTCAAGTAGTAGTATGAAGAATGGATTGGAGAGAATATAAACTAGACACAAGATGACTGCTTAGGAGTCTGTTATATTAACTTAATTGGCTTTGGCAAGGGGAGGGAAAGAATGCTGTAGAAGTTCAGAGGAGGTAAAGGACAGTTAAATGGCTCAATATATAAATGGCTCAGACTTAGAGTCAGGACTACTTGAGTTTGGCTTCAGACTGTGTGACTCCATTTTCCTCAGTTTCCTCATCTGTAAAAAAAAGTAACTCAGAGAAGGAAATGGCAGACCACTCCAATATCTTTGCCAAGTAAACCTCAAATGGGATTATGAAGAATCAGACTTAACTAATCAAACAAAACAACAGAAAAATTGCTTAAGACTTGGCAATTGTTTGAATGTAGGGGATTGCAAGAAAAGGAAAAGTCAAAAGAGACTCTATAGTTATGAGTTTCTGAGATAATTCTTTTAGCAGTTTCTATAGGAAAAGACAACCCAACCCACTTTGACCAGAGTTTCCCTTGTCTCATGTCACTGTCCCAAGTTCCCTTCTACTTACCCTCTAGAATTCTCTTTTGTACCATAGCCCATTGAATTTAGTTCTCATATATTCTATCCACTCCTACATTTCCAACTTTACTTCATTATCTGAATCCAGTTGCCTAATTTCCATGACACATTGAGCCATTCCATTGCATTATTTGTCCTTTGCTTGTTCAATTGTTAGCTCCTAGTGAATGGAGAATGTTTATGACATTGCATGGTACCAAGCAGAGGACTACATATTTTTGCATGTTCTATAAATACTAAACATTACTGACAATTTCCTATTTCTCTCTGTGGTATAGATGCCAAGAATAGCTTTTTACCATCTTGCTTCTATGCAATTTGTAGCAGGATATGGATAGAAACAAACACATTGAACGTGATTCCCTTGGAAGGAAGCTTCAAATTGAGACTATGTTGTGAGGTGTTTAATCTATTCCATGTATATATAGGCAGCCTAGAAAGTACACCAGGATCCAAGGAGTTAATTCCAATCCACTCCTGGAGAGCAAGGATCTAAGAGATTCAGAATGGGCAGCAGCTGCGTATCAGCAACCTAATCGTGTTTGATGATAGAGAGACACAACCATTGTCTTTGTGTTTAGATATTTTTAACCATCGCCGTTGCTGGCACAGACAGGCTGCCCAATTAAGTAATTTCAAAGAGGCATTTTGGGAGCTAGGGGAAGTTTTATTACCCCACGTCTGTGTGTTCCAGACTTGCAGACGGATTCAGACAACACAATAAGTCATAAACTGAGAGTCATTTAAATAAGTCATGTTATTTGCTATCACCATAAACCTGCAGTTGATGTTATAACATTCATAATTCAGACAAATGTGAAAATCCCTCTGTACAGATGTACTTAATCAGCACTGAACTAGCCTTCAACTCAAAAGCCACATGCTATTGGAAGTCAATGGAGGGAAAGCAATGAAGTAGAGATACTCTTCCAGCTAGTAGAAAGGGAACTGCTTCCAGTTCACGGTACAAAGCTATGGCATTGGGACTTGTGGACAAAACTATTATTGCTGTAAAATTTATATCTCTGTAGTGTCCTTCATGTCCTTGGGTTGTAAAACACTTTTAAAAAGAGGCAATAACTATAAGAGTTCAGGAAGGCTTTTTAAAAACATGATCTCACCACCTCTGAAGCAGGGAGGAAACAAGTGTAGAGTCTCAGAGTACAGAGCCACCATGACTTGTAATTCCAGATTTACTCTTGGTGCAACAAGCACTAAGCACATTGGGATAAACAACTAAAAATTCTGCTCAAAATCCACATGAGAGGGAAAGGAAATTCTTTATTATAGTGAGTTCTAGGAAAACAGCTTGGTATAATGGTGGTCAGAGTTCTAGACTTGGAATCAGAATCATGAAGAATTGAATTTGAAATCTACCTGAGACACTTCCTAGAAGTATGATCCCAGGCAAATCATTTAACCACTGCCTGCCTCAGTTTCCACAGTTGTAAAGTGGAGATGATAATAATAGTACCTTTTTTCTAGGATTGTTGTGAAGGTATTTTTTTTTTTGCTTTGCAAACTTTGAAAAGTTATGTAAATGTTAGTTGTTATTATTATTATTAGGCTGAATTTTTGTGCCTTTTAAAATTTGGTATCCTTGTGAAAAAGTCAGATTATTCCATCTAAGATGTAGTCCTTAGTGACAGAAAAAGAGAGAGAGCAACTAATTATAGATAGATGAGTGATTGGTAGATGGAGAAATGTATAATTGATGGATGGAAGAAAGAAAGAGAAAAAAAGAGAAAAGGAAGAAAGGAAGGAAGGAAAGAAGGGAGGAAGGAAGGGAGGGAGGAAGGGAGGAAGGAAGGAAGGGAAGAAGGAAGGAACGAAGGAAGGAAAGAAGGGAGGGAGGGAGGGAGGAAGGAAGGGAGGGAGGGAGGAAGGAAGGAAGGAAGGAAGGAAGGAAGGAAGGAAGGAAGGATTACTAGGTTACTCTGGGGTGAGTCCTTGTTGTGATTACAAGAACTAGAAAAGTCAAAACTTATTTTTTATGACATACTATTCTAGTCTTTGTAAAATCATTTAGACAAATAGGATTCCTGTACTGTAGTATACAGACTAAGATAAAAAATACTTTTATTGATAAAAATATAAAAGGCAAATAACCAATCACTAAGTATATAGTAAGTGCTTGCTTTTTTCTTAGCACTATGCTAGGCACTGAAAACCCCCCAAAGAATCATACCAAAGGGTTTTTGTACCCAGACTGAAACCTAAAAGTTAGAATCTAATTAAGGGAAAAGACAAATACCATCCCAAAAAAGAACAAACAATCCCAGAGAGTACACAATTAAATACAGTAGTATATTGATCATAGGACCATAGACTTAGAGCTGGAAGGGACCTTAAAGCTTATCTAGTCCAACAATCTCATTTTGCAGATGAGCAAACAAAAGGCTCAAAGAGTTCAAATAACTTGCCCACAGTCACCTAAGGGCTAAATGTCAGAGACAGAATATAAGTTCTGAGTTGCTTGCTCTCTGTCACTATATTATGCTGCTGCTCAAGGACTCAAAGGCTTTAAGAAAGCAAAGAGATATCTCTGTTGGGGCTGGAATACATAGAAAGTCTTCATAGAAAAGATCAGATGGGAAAGGGGCATCTGGAATATCAAGCTGAGTGAAGGAATAGAAAAAAATGAATATTAGAAGGTAAGAGCATATGAGCATGGATCCAGTACATCAGAGGGAGTGGTGGGGAGTAAGGGAAGATTAAAATTGTCCATGTATGTGGGGCCAGATTGTGGGGAGAGCGGAGAAATTCCAGGAATTTTAACTTGATATAGTAGACAATAGGGAGTTACTACAGATTCTTGAACATGGGAATGATAGATATGATGAAAGAGATGTAGAAGATGACATGAAAAGATGTTGCACAAATGTCTATAGTGAAATCTTTAAAAAAAAAAAAAAAAAAAAAAAAAAGGAAGAAAAAGCATTCACAATAGGTCCCTTCCCCGATGACTGATTGAGCACTCATATGTTTATTTTGCTATACAAATCAGGCTTTAAAAAAACATGTTTCTGATCCCTGTTCTTTTCTTGAGTCTTCCTTCTCCTTGGTTGCCTTCAGCTCTCGACTGCCCTGAGAACAGCCACTTTGAGGAGTGCATGACATGTACTGAGACCTGTGAGACCCTGGCCATCGGCCCCATTTGTGTGGACAGCTGTGTTGAGGGGTGCCAGTGTGATGAGGGCTATGCCTTTGGGGGTACCCAGTGTGTTCCCCGGAGTGAATGTGGCTGTAACTTTGAGGGGCACCAGCTCTCCACGAATGAGACCTTCTGGGTAGACCTGGACTGTCAGCTCTTCTGCTATTGTAATGGCACAGACAACAGTGTCCACTGTGAGAGCATCCCCTGCAAAGATGATGAATACTGCATGGAGGAGAGTGGCCTCTACTATTGCCAGGCTCGCACAGATGCCTCCTGCATTGTTTCAGGATATGGGCACTATCTGACCTTTGATGGCTACCCCTTTGACTTCCAGAGCAGCTGCCCACTCATCTTGTGCACCACCATAAGTAGACAAAGCACGGACCTGTTTCCTAAATTCACAGTCACAGCCAAGAATGAAGATCGGGACCCATCACTAGCCTTGTGGGTCAAACAGGTGGATGTGACTGTTTTGGGCTACAGTATTGTGATTCACCGGGCCTACAAGCATACAGTGCTGGTAAGTTGATGGTAAGCTAGACCCAAGGAGAGGAGACACAGGAATAAGGGAAGGCTCAACAAACCTGGGAATTATCTTGTCCAATCACCTAATTTTACAAATGACCAAATTGAGGCTTAGGTCTGAGTGAATCAGAAAAAAAGAAAAGAAAAAGTGTATATTGGAGACTGATGAAGAAGTGAGTTAGTTGGATATGAAGGATGGACTATATCATAGTGTCTCTAACACTTGGCAAAAGAATTTGGATTTGATATACTAAGCAATAAAAGGCCAGGGATGGCCTCATTTTGTTGAATTGAATTGAGAAAAATTGAGTAACCTGCCTATTGTACAGTTAGCTAGGGACAAAACGGAATCTGGAACCCAGACTTTCTGAATCATTCCATTACAATATACTGCCGTTGGGGCTGAACTCTACTCAGGCTTGTATGTGTTAAGAATCATTGAATTTCAGAGTTAGATATCTCCGAACATCACTAGTACGACATGTACTGAATAGAAATATCCCTCCTACAGCATTTCTGACAAATGATCAAGTCTAAAAACTTTAAAGAACTTCTATGAAGGGTAACCCATGACTTTCTAAGGCAGCCCATCTGACTTGGAAATAGCTCTGGATGTTAGGATTTTTTCCCCTTGCATTTACAACTGAACACTTACATCTATTTCTTCTCCTCTGGGATAAGAAAGAAATCTAATCCCTTTTCTACACAGCAGTTTAGCAAGTATTTGAAAGCATTGTTTGGGCTCCCTGGAAGCCTTCTCTTATAGTTAAATGTCTTAAAGCATCACACTAGTTCAATTCTAATCCATGTTCTGTTTTATTATTTCCATCCTCTTGTGCTTTCCTCTCCTCCTCCTAGCCAGTCCCCCTCTGCAGATGGGTCATTTTTGCTTCCTCAGCCCCCACAGCATCTTATTCCTTAATTCACTCATTTACCTCCAGTTCATGTGGATTCATTCAGGTGGATAAAAGCTAGTTGTTATTTGTGGCTTAATAGTACAGTATCTCAGAATGTATAATACTCATTAATAAGTAACATGGTATTAATGATGACAGTGAATCTCATCTTCTCTGATGGGAACAGTTTGCTTCTTTAATAGGAACTTCAGTAACTGTATTCATGAAGGTTATATAAGGAAATCACTCATTATCTCTCTTAAAACCTTATTATTTTTATTTAAATATATATTTAGGAAGGTAAAGGAATAAGACATAGCCTCTTTAAATCTAATTTGTAAGCCACAGAGAAGTCTGAGAAGTAGTAGTAGTAGTAGTAGCAGCAGCAGCAGTAGTAGTAGTAATAGTGATAGTAGTACTAGTAATAAGTAATAATAGTGGTAATAGCAATGGGTGTGATGATAATGGTAGTGGTAGTAACCTGGTTTGGTCCACACCTTTGGTTTCACTGGTGTTGGTAGCCACTTGTGAATAGACTCCTTCTGCCTTTTGCAAGTCAGCAACAATCTACAATGTGTAGACTTGAGGAATCTCATAAAGCACTAAAAGGGGGTAAGTGACCCAGACAGTGAGTCAGAGGTAGGACTCAGACTTTCCCGGCTCTCAGGCCAGCCATCTGCCACACCACACTGTTTATTGATGCTGTTGCTGATAGTCACAGATGCTACTATCCAAAGCATATTACATTCATGACCTCACTTAGGAGCATTATACTTCTGAGAAATGCAAACAAGAAGGAATATAATGTTGTGTCTAGAGAGCTAGCTTCAGGATAAGGAAAACCTCGATTCACGGCTAGCCTGGGACACCTACTAAGTGTGTAATTCTGAACGAGTCCAGGAAGAACTTCCCTGGATGTTTCCTACTTCAATAAAACCATGGTTCTGGGGCAAACGAATACAGACCATGAATTGTATATTAATGCAAAAGCTGACTTCAGAAACCCAAACATCCAGGCAGGAGTATTTCCTCATTAGGGTAAGTGTACAGTAGGTATAAAAAGGGCTTTCTCTCACATGGAATAAAAGTCTTTCTCTCTTGAGCAAAGAAATTAAGCCCTGGGTAATTAGACAGAGAGCACCTAGCACCGCCTAACCAAAAGCAGAAATCTGTTGTTGCCCAGTTGTATCTGACTTCTCATGACCCCATTTGGCATTTTATTGGAAAAGATACCAGTGGTCAGCTATTTCCTTCCCCAGCTCATTTGACAAATGAGAAAACTGAGACAAACTGGGTTAAGGGATTTGCCCAGGGTCACACAGCTAGTAAGTGACTGAGACTCAATGTGAATTCAGGTTTTCCTAACTCTAAGCCCAGCAGTCTATCCAAGGTGCTGTCTAGTTTCCCAGAAAGGTCAAGATTAAATAAGATAAGATTATAGAAAAGACCATTGGTTTTTAGCAATTGAGAGATCTTAATAACTTTGGAAAAAGCAGGATCATTCGAGTGATAAAGTTAGGAGCCAGATTGTAAGGAGTTGAGAAGTGCATGAAAAGAAAGAAAATGGAGAAAATTATTATAGACAGGTTTTTTTCATTTTCCAATTGAAAATTATTTATATTTTGTTCCTTTCACTTCTTCCAATTAAACAACAACAAAAGAAACCCCTCAAAACAGGTTATGTGCAAAAAAATGTGTGTCTCATCCTGCATTTTATGCCTATCTTCTGTCTGGAAGAAATGGGTCACCTGACTGATTTTTGGTCCTCTAAAAGTATGACTGATCCTTAAATGTATTAGAGTTCTAAATTTATTCAAATATAATAAACAAATTAGGAAAACATGGAAAAAATTACCTATCAGATATATGGATTATAGAAAAAGAGTTCATATCCAAACCAAAGAAAAAGAGGATCACAGTAGGTAAAAATGGATAATTTTGACTACATAAAATTAAGTTTTTGCACAGACAAAATGAATGCAACAAAATTAAAAGGAAAACAGGAAACTTAAGCGGTGGGGGAGGAATTTTTATACAATTTTCTCCAATAAAAGTCTCACTTTTCAGATTATAGGGGATTGAGAAGGAAAAAAAAAGATTCAGGGACAACCAGGTGGTGCCATGGATAGAGCACCAGCCCTTAAGTCAGGAAGACCTGAGTAACCCCAATTGCCTCAGCAAAAAAAAAAAAAAAAAAAAAAAAAATCCATTCCATAATTGATAAATGGTCAAAGTATAAACTAGTAGTTACATAAAAATGCTACGTCACAAATAGAGAATTACAAATTAAACCAACTCTGAGGTGCTGCCTCATAATCATCAAATTGACTAACATGATAGAAAAAGAAATGGCAAATGTTAGAGGGAATGTGGAAAAATAGGGGCACTAATGTATTCTCAGTAGAACTGTGGATTAGTCTAATCATTCTCTAGAACAATTTGAAACTATGTCCAAAGGTTTATAAAATTTAACCCAGCAATACCAGTACTAGCCCAAAGAGATAAAAGAAAAAGGAAAAGGACTTAAGTCTAGGAAAATATAGTAACTCTTTTTGTGGTGGCAAAGAATTGGAAACTAAGGGGATATGCATCAATTAGGGAATGGTTGAACAAATTCTAGTATATTGTAAAGGGATACTGTACTATTGTGTTGTAAGAAATTACAATGGGTATGATTTCAGGAAAACTGGGGAAGACTTATATAAACTTATAGAAAGTGAAACGAACAGAACTAGGAGAACATTGGAGATGTAACAGCAATATGGTAACTATAATCAAATGTGAAAGACATTCTGATCAATACAATGATCCATGATAATTCCAAAGCACTCATAATGAGTCCTCTACCTCCTCTCTCATCAGAGAGAAATGATGAACTCTGAGCACAGATTGAAGCATGTTTTTTCACTTTCTTTTCATTTTCTTGCTTTTTTGTCACATGGCTAATATGAAAATAGTCTTCACATTTCAGGCGGCTGTTCTTCACTATGTTGTCATTGCATAAATTGTTTTCCTGGTTTTGCTCACTTCAGTCATTCTCAGTACATAGAGATATTCTCAGTTTCTTTTGAAACTTGGCTATTTTTCCTAAGAGTTTGTCTGTAAAAGGAAAGAGAGAGACATGAAGGTCAAGTCAGGGTTTTTTTTGGTCTGGGGTTTGTTTTTTTTAAGGACAGGGACACCTAGTTAAGTTTGCAGGCAACAAAAAAAAGAATCAATAGGTAAGTAAGATTAAATATTAAAAAGATGGTGGGGGTTGTTGGGGGGGTGGAGAAAGGAGAATTCTATGGAAGGAGAAAAAGGGGCTAAAATCAAGGGCATAAATTAGTTGATTTTGGCAAAAAGAGCCATATCTTCATCATACATTACAGTAAGAGAAAAGATATTGGGGGGGTGTCTAAAGTTTTAAGATGTAGAATGGCAAAGAAGAGAATAATAGGGTCATTTATTCATTAACAGAGTATTTATTAAATACATATGACACCAGCAACATAAGTACAAAGTTAGAAATAATTTTTACTAGTAAGGAGCTGACATTCATAGTCAATGGTTTCTATTTTTTCATAAAAGATGAACCAGAAGTTTTGGGCTAAGAGGAAAATGAGAGAATTACTTTGTAGTGTTTAAGGAGAGACAGTTTAGAATATTTGCTGATAGGATGAAATAGAAAATCAATTAGGGAGGAGGGAAAGTATTGCCTTGGAGGTAGTACAAGCCCCAGGGAGATCAAATTGAATGAATTTGTAGTGAAGCCCATCAGTGCTGGGCAGCTTCCTACCATGTTCAGCACTAAGGGTGTAAGAATGCAAAAAGGAAGCATGTGTAGCTTTCTTTTTGTCTGGGATTCTTTTTGTCTATTTCTCTTCCTACCTCATTTTCCTAGCTCCTATTCCTTTCTCCTTTCAGATTCCTCTCTTCTCCACCCCCTTAGCCCTCCATACTTTCTCCTCTACTCTTTACTGAAATGAAATAGCATAGTGAAGGCAGAAGCATGGATTCATGGGACTTGGGAATGAGTCAAATCAAACAGAATCTGAGTTTCCCAGAGTTAAAGTAGTATCCTGCTCCAAGATTCACCATAGAAACGACAGAAAAGATAAAAGCAAACCCCAAACCAACCAGCTCATTAGTTGCCTAGTTTCATCCAACCATATTGAATCCCCAAAGAACCCCTCTCTTCCATCCCTGTTTCTCCAGGCTCAATAGCCAACAGAGGCTGGAAAGTTGGGGAGGATAGCAAAGCTGTGCTCTTGGAGAAACTGGCTTTGGGTTTCCATAATAATGTAAGGGAGAAACAAGGTCACAAGTTTTATTCAATTCCCTTTAGACTTTGATATGTTAAGGCTCCTCCCCAACCTGTTCCTTCACTTAATAACACGTGTGTGTGCTTATTAAAATGTCCATCTCATCTGGTGTTCATTTCTTTGATTTTTTTTTAAACTGTCCTCTGATTTCATTTCCTAATCTGATTCATGGTCAAATAGGAAAATAATTTTATCTACTTGATCATTTTTGTTTTGTTTTCTGGATGATTCTGTCCAGTCCTGGGTTCTCTCTTTTTCAGAGAATTTTATTCAAGTTCTTCCGGCTTAACCTATAGTCACTTTCTCTCTTCTGCATCTCTTGAATACTAATGTGATGTCAGGAATGGAGGCAGGGAGATAGCCCTCACCCTGTCCCATGCCTGTCTGGATTCTGCCATCTTTTTGAGGAGGTTGGTGCATGGCCACCCCTTTGTACCATCTCTAGGCTTTCCTTAAAATCTATGCTCTCCAGCTCTGACATAATGCTGCACCAGGGCTACTCTGAGAAAGTGTCCTTATTTTTCATACTCTACCCAAAGCTTTTTAATCCTTTAAAATTTATTTGTTTCTATATCTCATTCTACATTTAATCCTTTAAAACTTATTTGTTCTACATCTCATTCTACTCACAGAGCTAGGCTTTCTGTGTCATCTAAAATAATGAATTAATCTGACCAACAAATTAATCTGTACTAGTATGAAAAGGCTAGAAGAGTAGGCCCCATCCGAGTTTTCCCTCCCTTTGTCTTCCACATGCATTTAAATAGCGACTTTGTCTTTATCTTTGTTGTCTGACCTAGAGAAGTGACTGCAATGAGTATTTGGGGCTGAGGAGGAGAGAGGAGGGGTCTTAGTGGGCAAGTGAAGAAGGTATTTCTTATCAAGTGGTATCCAGCCACCTACTTCATCTAGATTAGAAGGCTGTTTCTGTTCCCAAGCCCCATGCCTTTGAAAGCTGGGGCCATATTGCCTACCAGGGATGTTTGGTGCTTTATAAGCTTTGAGCTCCCTAACATTATGCCTACATTCAAAGATTAGCAGACTGTTCTTCAGAAAGTTTTTGTTTTAGTGAACTGTGGTTTTATTTTGAGAAGAAAATTAGCCTTTTAATCTGGCTCACCTATATGGAGGTCATTAGAATGAAAAATCCAGAGGTATGAAAAACGGAAGCAGACAACTAAGAAGATCAAAACCCTTATGTGACATATCAATAAGAAGCAGCTGACTTTTGTGTCAGACAAACCAGGCAAATATAGGCCTGCTGGCAACCCTAATCCCTACTCCTTATGAGAAGCAAATGTTGTCTGTTCAGGCCAACTGGCAGGATATCTATCATCTGTCCGAAAGCCATGGCCCATGTAGCAAGCCTTAGTAGATAGCAAACAAGCCTCAGAGTCACAAAGTCCTGGACTCAGATCCAATCCCTGACATAGACTAGCTATGTGGCGCTAGGCAAATTATTTTACTCTATCAGTATCACAGTGAAAGTCTTCAGGTTGTAAACTGCAGAGCAGTTCTGCATCAGGAGATGAAATTTCTACAGGGAAGTCCTGTAGAGATAAAGGTTCATATCAAGCCAAACCAATAAATAACAACAAAAACAAAATATTAAAACAGAAAAAAGGAAAGAAACCAAAACCTAACTCAATCCTTTGACAGAAGAGTCTTACAATAAAATTGCTGTCTTGAATGGGGTCTTAGATGTTATCCTTGGACTGAACTATAACTTTTCAAAAAAGATCCCCAAAGCACTTAACCAGTGAATTTCATTACACAGGTGAGGAATTTGTGACCTGCTATTTACCAAAAGTAAATTCAAATTAAGAATGGCATTAAACAACCTCACTTCTTGGTTCTGACTCTCAACATTCAGGAATCCATAAAATATAACCTTCCTTACAGTCACCAAGGAACAATTTATACATTTAGGGAATAGGTGCTATATAAATCTAAAGAGTTATTAATGTACTCATAGTGATTTAAATCCGTGACAAATTATAATTATTAAATATAATATATTGTACATATTATGCACATATGTATTATAATTATTTATTGTGATATATTATATAAATTATTATAATTATAATCAAATATCATAGAAAATTCAAAAAGAAATACAGTGAATAAAAGAACGAATGACAGAGCATTGTGCTATGTGCTGGGAATAAAAACAGCAAGATAGAAATAACTTCTATTCTGCGGGCCCTCACATTCTTCTGGGGAAAACATCCCATTTAGAAGGTTTCAGCAGCAAGTGAGATGGAAGATCCCAAATCCTTAGGACACAATGACAAAGCAGATAACATTTCTTCCGTAGAATGTCTGGGGGCTAGGCTGGAAGCAGAACTGGTGGTCTAGGAGTTTCTATGATTCCTGGGGCCCTTGGGTTCACCTTCTAGTTGGTGGCAACAGCATTTGATGTTGATGATGGCAAGGATGATGGGCCCCTTCTCCATAGTAATTGCTCCTGTCAATTATGGCTACAAAGCCAGGGTTGGAAGCAGTGAGTGGTCTGGAGGGCACAAGTTTCTTGGATTGAGGGCTCAGGAGGTTCTTTCCTCTGGGCCCTGGGGCAGGTGAGATGGTAACAAGGTCTTGATTTACTTGGAATGTGCCATCTCCTGTCTCTCCTTTAGTTTGTTTCATTGAAAACTTGCATAAGGCCTTTTAGTAAGTGACCACTAGGATAGCATATGGGACATCCTAGGGGAAAATGAATCTCTCTACCTCAACACTTTTCCTTCTTGCAGGTCAATAATGAGCGTCTGTATCTACCCCTGAAGCTGAGCCAAGGAAAAATTAACATCTTTTCCTTTGGCTTCCATGTGGTTGTGGAAACTGACTTTGGGCTCAAGGTTGTATATGACTGGAAAACCTTCCTGTCAGTCACTGTGCCTCGGAAAATGCAGAATGGTACATTTGGCTTGTGTGGCCGCTACAATGGGAATCCTGATGATGACCTGGAGATGCCCATGGGCCTGATGGCCTCAAGTGTCAATGAGTTTGGGCAGAGCTGGGTAAAGAGGGACACTTTTTGCCAGGTGGGCTGTGGGGACCGCTGCCCTTCCTGTGCCAAGGTGGAAGGTTTCTCCAAAGTCCAGCAGCTCTGCAGCCTGATCCCTAATCAGAATGCAGGTTTTGCCAAGTGTCACAGCAAAGTCAATCCTAGTTTCTTCTACAAGAACTGCCTCTTTGATTCCTGTATTGATGGGGGAGCTGTGCAGACAGCATGCAGCTGGTTGCAGAACTATGCTAGCACCTGCCAAACTCAAGGAATTGCTGTGACTGGCTGGAGGAACTACACATCTTGCTGTAAGCCCACTCTCTTTCCATTTCCACCTATTCTTCTCTCTTGTTGGGATTGTATTTTGTGGGGCCAGAAGCTATCTCTTTAAGAGTTGAGAGTAAAAACTCTGAAGTGAGAGTATTGGTTCTAACACAGAAAAGCCATAGGAACACAAATTCATAATTCTAAAACCTCCTGGGCCTAGTCATACACAAATAATTTAAGGATAAATTGTGTAACTCCCATCAATTTACATGGGCTAAAGTTATTCTTAAAAAGAGTGGTAAGAGTCTGGGAAGTAGGAGGCTAAGCCTGGCTCAGCCCATTTATTTACTGTGTGATATCAGCAATTAAGCCAGACTAAACCTTAGTTTTCTCATCTATAAAATTTATAATATTTGGATTACCTTTTTCTGCTCTGAAGAATTATAGGCGTTAATGAAGGCACCACAGGCTCAAAACTGGGGAAATGCTATCCTGATTTTCAAAAAGGAGAAGGCAGATAATTACAACTATGAACTACTGATTTTGTCAACTCCTGATAAAATTCCAGAAGGCACTGAAAAAAGAGACAGAAAAGAAATAGAGATTCACCAGGAACAAGTCATTAGGGTAATATTTAAGGTGAATATAGTGGATATCCTCATATCTAAGTCAAATTCTATAGATAGTAATAACTATATCTATAGATAACTATAGCTATCTGTAAGTCAATATAGATACCTATATCTATATCAATAGAGAGAGAGATACTAATAGACAGATATAGATTTATCTACATATATACATATATATGTGGGTATGTATGTGTGTTTGTGTATTTCAGGAATGTATTTGACAAAACTTCAATTCACAACTAGCTAATCATTTGGACCCAGTAAGTGTTGATTAATGAGAGAGGTCCCTACTGAATCTTGGATTCTATTTTTCAGTGACTTGAGAAAAAAATTGTATATTATTTATAATCTGCATTTCACAAACCTTGTTAGGGGACTGGGCTTAAGGTCTGACCATGGACAAGCCACTTAAACCTTCATAAACCTCAATTTCTTCATCAATAATGGGAATAATGTTTATATGATCCACTCACAAAGTTTCTTTGAAGAAGAGTGTTTTGTAAATTTTAAAATTATGCAAAGCATTATGAAAGTCTTGGTGCCATTTAACTAATAAAACTTTGAGCACTAAGAAATTAAAAGCTTAAAATTGCTAAAACTTTTGAGACACTGTATATGAATGAATTATTACTACTGGTGTAGTGGATCAAGGGGCCAGACTATTGGAAACGGGAAAACCCAAGTAGAAGTCCCACCTTTGAAGTTTTGACTAAGCAACTTAGTCTCTCATTGGTCCAGCAAACTGTCTAAAGTTATAATTTACAGGAAAAGATGCCTATATGTATCAGAAAAGAATGTTTCCACATTATGAGTTCCATACCAAATTATTATGGTTATAAAGGTATGAGAAGTCACGATTATTAAATATGGAATTGCCTAGAAGCTAAAAGGATAATTAACTACTCTGGAAGACAAAATTAGCTTCCAGAAGTATCTAATTAAGCAGCAACAGTTGACTCAATCTAGTAAGATGATATTTAATAGAGATAAATGTAAAATCCTATACTTTGTGTTAAAAAAAATCAACTGCACAAGTATAGGATCAGGAAAATGTAATTAGAAGTCAGTTAATTTAAATAAAAAATTAGAATAGTTTTAGTAGTTCAGTAAACTCACAAGCTCAGTATGATAGAAATGTAGCTTCTAGTGTAAGAGAAATAATATTCTGCTGGACTCTGCCTTAGTTAAAATATATCTAAGTATTATGTCCTCTTCTGGCTGCCATATTTAGGAGACCTCTTGACAAACTGGAACTTGTTCAGAGAAGCCACTATGGTGAGGGGATGTAAAACCATGCCATAGGAAGAGCCATCATGGGAACTAGGGATGATTATAGCCTGAAGAGTAGATGTCATAGGTGGGGCAAGATATTGGAAAGGTTGTCATGTTAACTTGTTTACATGACTCCATAGAATGGAACAAAAGTGGTCTATAAACTTCAAAACGCTTTTGAAATGCAAGCTGTTAGTATCAACACTGTCATAAAATGGCCTGATCTGCTTCAGGAAGCGGCCAGTTCTATATAATTAGAGATCTTTGAGCAGAAGAAGCTGGATGATCACTTGGTTGATAGATATATTGTAGCAAGGACTTCTATTCATGGATTTGATGAGGGCCTCTCTCAGAGTTAAAAAAGCCTGAGTTCAAAAGTAGTCTCTGACACATCTTATTCAATCTTCCCCTCAACCCCAAAACACTTTGCAGGATTGTTGGAAATTAAATAACTTACATAGAAGTATTCTGGGGAAAAAAAGCACTACCTAAACAAGATAGTATTATCTACCAGAGTAATTTAGTTATATCTAATGAGGCAAAATGTAAAGAAAGAAATCTTATAACTCCCTCAGTACCTAGCACAATGCATGTATCAGAAATGAACAAGTTTATTTCTAGAAGTTCTAACATATTAAAAAGTTATCTGCTTATACTCATGGGGCCTATCACAGCACTTTTTTTGACACGTTCAAAACCTTATATCACTCCAAACAACATGGTACCCTCCTTATGATCTCACTGTTGTAAGTCAATATCCAGACCCCAATATTACCAGCTTTATCCCTTATGAGAGGCAGACAATTGATTTGTTTGATAGAAACAAACTCAGGAAATATAACAGGTCACCTTTATAACCCAGATTCCTTTGTTATCATCTTACTAAATAAGTTTTCTTTCCCCCAATTGGACACTCTTTATTAACCACCACCAACAGGAACAGCCTCTTAACATATTAAAAGGTTATAGATTGATACTCAATGCATGCAGATGAAAGTACATGATTTAAAAGAGTCCCCAAAGGAATGGGGAAGGGAAAGAAGAGGAAGAGAAGCCAATAAAGCTTTTTTTTGTCATTAATGACCTTGTCTATCTATAGAGGTCCTGTTGTGCAGATCATCTAGAATTTACCTATTATTAGTATATCTTCAAAGCAATTGGGCTCTTCTCATTTAATTTTAATTGAATTAACATTTTTGAAGTACTTATTGTGTAGAGGAAAGATTTGGAGTCAAAGGGCCTTAGTTCGAAGGAAATCAATTCTTTTTTGAATACAATCAATTTTTAAAAATAAATTAAGGTGACAGACTCTTGGTTAAGAACCAGAGATGCTAGATGAAATAACAGTATGGAAATTCAGAGGTCCTGCCCTTGTGGACTTATAGTCTATCACGGGGATAAAATACAGGCAAAGAAAATTGTAATATTACATGAGAAGCACTATTGGAGAGATGCATAACACATATTCTGTGAGGTTCAAAAGGGGAAATTGTTTCCAACTGGGAAAAATGAGGAAGACTTTTTTGAGATGGGTTTAAAGAGCAGTGAAGAAAAGATAGGAAGAACATTCATTCTAAGCAGAGTGCAAGACCATGGAGATAGGAAAGTACTGGGTTTATTCTTCTGTTAGTGTAGTCCAGTTTAATTGACTAAGATTTTAAAAGGCAAAGCAATACCAGATTATGGAAGAGCTTCAATGCCAACTGAAGGTATTTGAATTTTACTGGATCAGTTTTGGAGAACCATTGAAGATCTGAGAGCAGAGATGTGGTATAGTTAGGTCTACACATAACAATCAATGGTATGAAGGATAGCTGGGTAGCAAACGGGAAAGCAGCTAAGGAAAGTCTTTATTTTTCTGAGACTCCATTTCTTCATCTATAAAATGAGAGGTTGAACTAGATGATGTCTATACTTGAATTTGACAAGGTGAGGGATGTTTTGGAAGGAAACAGATGATAGAGATTATGGAGGTGTGATACATAGTATCACTTATACTTAGTAACTGACTCTCCCCTCTTCCATATCTCTCAACCAAAGGTTTCAAATAAGGGAGATGTCGAAATAGATACACCTTTGGTTAATTTGATTAGAAAAGAGAAATAAGAAAACTAAATTACCAGTATCAAAAATGAAAAGAGCAAATTTACCACCAGTGAAGAGGAAATTAAAGGAGCTATTTTATCCAAATGTATGTCAAATATGGGAGCTGGAATGAATGGTGGCAGCAGTAAAAAAAATACTAAGACCAAGAGAATGAGCATGTTTCTGGAAAAGGTAAATGATCACTATCTATGGGGATATTTAGTGCATCCCAGACCAATGAGGTTGGCAAAGTCTGCTAGGGAACATTGATATCATCTAATTCACCCTTCATTTTATAAATGGAGAAACAGAGACTCAGAAAACTTAAAAGATATATCCTAGCTGATTTCCTCTTTGAGGACTTCTCAGTCACAGGAATGAGGTTTCTCCCCTCTGTTTGCAACTTTGTACAATAAATGAATAGAAGAAAGGTGGAATTCTATCCATAGCCTAGGATTCCCTGGTATGAATGTAAGTCCTAGACTCCATGCTGATTCCTTCCCAGTTACAATGCCATTTCTAAGTCCCTCCCCTTTGCTATTGAACCCTTGTCACTTTTTCCGTTCTCTGTCACCTGGCTGACATACATAGGTTTTCATAAGACCTAGAGTTAGAAGGACCATAAAGGCCATCTTATTTTACAGATGAGGAAACTGAAGACCAGGATGATAAAAGATGTTGCCCAAAGTGATATAAGTAGTTAAGTGTCAGTGGTGACATTGGAACCCAGATCTCTACTGAGTCCAAAGTAGTATAATTTCCACCACAATACATTGACAATAAAGAGTCCTTTCAGCCAGCAGCATCTGTTCTAGCTTTGGCTATTCCCCAAATATTTGAAGAAAGTGGGAAGTGGAGGAGGTATGAAACAGAGGCTTTTCCCTGTCCTTTATGTGGCCCAAGAAAGATTCTGACCTGATGTGCTCTGTTCTCTCTTTGAATCCACCAACTAGTGATATGAGCTTGGACCAAAAAATCCTTTCATTTTTCTGAGCCCATTTTATTATCTGTAAAGTGAGTAAACTGAAGCCACTCAATTATATAGTCCCCAGATATTTCAGACACCTTTAGATCCATCCATTGACCTTTTCCTACTGGAAAGTAATCGAAGTGTATTTGAGTCTTAGTTCTTTCATCTTTCATCCAGGATGTCCTTTCAGGTTCTTATCAGATACAAACTTTATAAAATTCAGGCACCATGTATTGGAGAAGACCAAAAACATAAAATATCTCAAGGGCACTAATACAAGCTCACTTTGATTTGGCCAAGATCAATAATGATAGCATAACTCTACAGCTAGCCCTGTGAGGACTTCCAAAGGAAGTTCCTTCTGGGAACCTTTAGTAATTCAGTTTGGGTATAGAAGTTAATAACCAGTGCATTTTAATAATAATAGTTTGTATAACTTTTCACGTTTTTGCAAAGCAGTTTCTCCTATCTAATTTTATTTGGTCATCCCAACTACCTTTAGAGACAGGTGAGATAGGTATTATCCATTTCACAGCTGAGAAAGGTGAGATTAAGAAAGGGTAACTGAATTGTCCACAATCATAAAACTAGTTAATAGAAGAGTTGGGCCAAAAATTAAGGTTTCCTGTTTCCTAGTTCATTATTTTTTTTTCACTATTCAGAGTTGATCTTGCTTCAAAAAGAGAGTTAAAATACTAGCAGGGCATTCAGGATTTGAATTCCAATTACACCAATTACTTAATCAATAAGTATTTATGAACCATTATTGTGCTGGGCACTCTTGAGGAATAGGGGAGGGTTGAATAAAGAAAATGAATAGTGTGGTCCCTATCCTGAAGGAACTTAGACCCTACTTGATGCTCTGAAAAAAATTTAGTTTTGAGTCCAAAAATGGGAACAAAAAGGGCTCTTATTTTCATAGCTCTGGCTTGTGTTCAGGTCATTTTCTCCCAGGTGAGAAGGTCTGTCTTTATGTAGCTAAGGATCTGATGAAGCCAAATTTCAAGGTCTAACTTAGAGTTAGAGCAGCTAAGTGTGTCATGGAACATTTGCACTCAGTATCAAAATTATTGAATCAAGTAAGTCCTGAAAGTACTTATAGTTGACTCAAAGCTATCATTTAATGGTAGGGCTAATAAAAGATACTGAGGGGATGGAAAATAATGCCAAAAAGTAAAGAATTGGCCCAAAGGAAAATGTGAGGTGTGGCCAGAGACATCCCTCTATCAATACTTATTTCAGAAACAAGAGAAAGCAGAGAGAGAAAAAGAGAGATTCAAGACAGATGGGGACGGGGAGGGAGAGAGAGAGAGGGAGGAAGAGAGAGAGAGAGAGAGAGAGAGAGAGAGAGAGAGAGAGAGAGAGAGAGAGAGAAAGGGAGACAGAGAGACAGAGAAAGAGACAGAGAGACAGAGGCACAGAGATAGAGAGAGACAAAGAATATGCCTTTATTACTATTTCACTGTATGTGACTAAAGAAAATGGGAAGATTGCATTGTCTTCCAAAAAACAAGAATAGAAATATTTCCTGAATCTCTTTGTGCTAAAAAGCATTCAACATTCCCTTCTTGACAAATGGTGGAATACTGAGAAAGAGAGCTTAAGTAAGAATCCTCCATTACACTTGAGCCTTATTGGTAGCAAGGGAGAAATACTAGTGTTTTCCAATGATTTCAGCTCTTCTTGTCAATAAGAAAACAATTTATTATCCAATTACCTTTCTCCTCTCTAAAAACCTTTTCAGGTCAGGGGAGAGCAAACCGTGTTTGCCAAGCTAAGGAGGGGAAATTCTTTGAATCACTGACCACTTTTAAGATTGTCACACAGGTCCATTGCTTTTTCTGTCCCATAAATGGAGGGGGGGTCATGGGTTGGAGAGGGATTTAATTTAGTCTTAAAAGGTAGCCAGAGACTTATGGAGAGATTGAGAGTGTGCATATTAGGGAGCTTTGATTTCTACCCCTCAATCCCACCTAAGTGCTTATTGCAGGACTTGTTCCAAGGTCAAGTTCTTTGGAGAATTCTCACTAGCCCTTTTTCTTTCTGGGGAAAGACTTTGCCACTTTAAAACTCTGGGCCTGAATGAATATATGAAAGGCATTTTATTAAACTCTTCATGTGTAAAGCACTTTATTAAATTTTAGGATCCAAATACAAAAAGCAAGACAGTTTCTGCCCCAAAGGAATTTATATTCTAATACTGGAAGACCACACTCATCAGAAAGTGATGACTCAGGGAGGGATGTTTTGGCCTTGGGAGTCATAGGGGTGGTGAATGGAGCAGCAATCGGGTCATTATTTAACATATCCTTTCCAGAAATGATAGTAGTGATTGATTACTGTTCCCAGATTGTGGATTCCACTTGAATTCCTTTTTTGCCCATCCCTTACCCAACAATTTAGGGCAATCAGTTCATCAACAGGCAGTGATTAAGTGACTATTATATACTAGAGACTATGCTAAATATAGCTAAGCAGCTAGGTGGCTCAGGAGGCAGATTGGTGGTTCAATACATAGAGTGCTGGGTCTAGGGTCAATGAAGTCCAGAGTTCAAATTTGACCTTAGATACTAACTGTGTGACACTAGATAAATGATTTAAATTACATTTGCCCTAATCCTCTGGAGAAGAAAAGACAAGTTCCCTCTAGTATATAACCAAGAAAGATCTTACATAACAGAATGACTGAAAACCACAACTATGCTAATACTAAAGTCCCTGCCCTCAAAAAGCTTAGAGTCTAATATGATATATCCAGGAATGTGCTAGTAAATATTTGACAGCTGGATCTCAAAAAACAATGTATGCCCAATACACTTTTAAGTTAATCAGCATTATTTACATTCTCTCTATCACTTTAAGTCTAGACAATAGATAATATTATAAATCATTCCTGATTTGTAGAATTTGCCAATTTCCAAGATATAAATGCTCACAGAAAATAATCATCTCTGTGTACAAGTTGGCTCCAGTACACCCCTGGCATATATTATTTGGTAGTATATTAGGGTGTTTTAGGTGTTCAAAGTACACAGAGTCAATAGTAGTCAAAGAAGCCTTTCTGGAGGAGATGGAAATTGAAATATGCCTTCAAACTGGGAAGCATTTGGAGAGGGTACTGACAGAGAAAAAAAACTGAATGAAGACATAAAAGTGTGAATGAGCATGGTTATATAGCAAAGAGTGAAGAGACCTTCCTAAATGGAGTAGAAAGTGATTGTTGATGAGGAGTAGAATGTGATTGTTGATGAGGAGTAGAATGTGATTGTTGATGAGTAATGGGATATAATGTGGTAGGGCCTGGATGAGGACAAATTACAGAGCAACTCAAAAGCCAGGGAGAGAAGGGAATTACATGTATGAAAATGAATCACCAATTTACTTTCCTTTATCTGTCCTTTGATTTAAATCCTCCTAGGTCTGTGAAGTCTTCTCCTTGGTAGAGAGGGACCCAATTAATTGACAGACAGGACAATACTGGCCCCATCCATTCCTGTATGTCTCCCTCATATAGTCCCCAAACAAGTGAAAAACATGACTTCTTTCCTGGCCCACCTTTCCTTGAGCAAGACCACTTTTCTTAAAAATTCTTTCAGCTGTCACCTGCCCTCCAAACAGCCATTACGAGAGTTGTGTGAGTGTCTGTCAGCCCCGATGTGCTGCTATCCGCCTGAAAAGTGACTGTAATCATTACTGCGTGGAGGGCTGTCAATGCGATGCTGGGTACGTCCTAAATGGAAAGAGCTGCATCCTGCCTCACAGCTGTGGCTGTTACTCAGACGGCAAATACTATGAGGTATGGGAGATGGGTCCTTTGTTTTCCTCTTTCCTTATTCGTATTTCATTCTATCTGCAAAGAGGTTGGTCAATATTTGCTAATCTCTTGTTACTGCTTTACTTTTGCATGGAGGAGAATTTGAAACAGAAAGGGTCAGTGACTTCTTGAGGGCCAGATTTACAAGTATTTTGGTTTCCATTTTCCTTTGGACTCCAGGAGACCCTGCTACTACCCTATCCTCCACAATCTTATTCTTTGGCTGCTTGGCTTCTCTCTGAATCCTGATTTCCTTTCAACCATGAATCTTCATTGAAAACTCCTGACATGAGTATGGATTGAAAATATGGTGACCATGAATCTGTCATTTACAGCTCTTTTATCTGTGTATATTTCTAACCTGAAAATATAGAGCCTTGAGTTGCGTGGAGGGATAGGGAGAAGGATTGTCTTTTTCTTAATCAGTATAGAGTTCATGTGAGAATGAACAGAGACTAGGAGTTCTGCCTTATATTCTTCCAGTTTGGGGTTTCCTTTTTCCTGTCTGGAGAACCCTGGACTTTTGGGTACCATGAAGAATCTTGCCATTAGTTCTCTTTGAGAATAAAGGGTCAACAACAACGCGTATGTACACGTACACACACACACATATCTCCAAGCTTCCGATAATTGTAAATTGTTGACAAGTACTGGAGATTGTACTAAGAACAAAATAAAGGGAGAGATTCAAGAGTGTGCTAGAGCTCAAACCAGCTCTAGAAAACAAATTGTTAAATTCTCATTGTGATCATTTACAACTCAGAAACCAAAAAAACTATCAAACAAGATTTGAGTTATTGTTTTGATTGTCTTGACTAAATAAAGTGATGGGAAAATATTGATAATGTAGATTAAACTTTTTAAAAAAATGTATTGTGGGAACATCTTTAAGAGAGCCAATTATTAAACATTTACCAGCATATGACTGAGGAAAGGAATAATTTTAAAACATGGTTTCTTTCCCTCCAGTACTTGTAGTCTACTTATGGGACAGGGAAAATACAATTAAAGTGATAGAACAGTTACCAAAAAGCCTTTTACCAAATGCAAAATAATACATTGCAGAGCCTCAGGTGGATAGGATTGATCCAAGGAGGCCTTTTGGGAAAGGAGATTTTTATCTATTTCTTGAAAGAGTTGATGTATGTGCATTGTCAAAAGGGTGAGAATAATAACATATTTAATTTTCAAACAACCTGATGAATAGATCACTGGGCTAGGAATGGAGATTACAGTCTTCTAAAAGAAGTTTTGCCACATAAGATCACTTATCCTCTCTCTGCTTCAATTTTGTTGTTGTTGTTCAATCATGTCTGACTCTTTATGATGCCATTTGGGATTTTTCTAGCAAAGATACTAGAATGATTTGCCATTTCCTTCTCTCAGATAATTTTTTACAGATAAAGAAACTGAGGCAAGCTGGGTTAAGAGACTTGCCCAGAGACACAAAGGTAGTAAGTGTCCGAAACTGTTTTTAAACTTAGGTTCTCCTGACTCTAAAGCCTGACACTCTAACCACTGTACTACTTCATTGCCCTGCGCTTCAATTAATACAGCTTTAAATGGAGATAACTTATTTGCCTCTTTCTATCTCACAGGGATATTCTTTATTTCCTCTATAAGATCCTAAAAATATAATTAAATAATCTGATGAATATCAATCAGTCAAAAGACATTCATTAAGACTTACTATGTGCCAGGCACTGTGTTAACTGCTGGGGCTCCTAAGAAAGTCAAAGCATGCTCTCTGACATTCCAGTGACATGCAAACAATTATGCATATCCGCGATAGGTGCATAGAGTGGAAGTGGGAGGCAATCTCAGAGGAAAGGCACTAGCATTAAGTGGGGTTAGGAAAGGGCCTCAAGGTATTAATAAAGCATTATATAATTACCACTAAGTATTAGACAATAAGAAACATATTAATGTAATAACCAATATTAATATACTTTATTTCATTCCCATGCTCAACTTCAATAACCTAAATAATCCATGTCTATTTTCATAATCCAAACTGCAAGGGAAGTAGTTTACAAACTACATATGTGCATGCAAGCACACATGTTCACACATATACATACACAGGCTAAAAACATTTCAGGCCATTAGCTCTTAGTGTAATCTCCTGGCTGTCCTTGTCATGTGCAATTAGGGCAAAAAGAGCTATATCAGGGCCAATCACTTTACTATGAGGCTAGTTTTATGATCAAGCTCTCCTGCAGGATGAGTTATTTACCCTTGATCCTATCCACCCAAGTGAGGTAATTTTTCTCCTTCCACCAATGTAATGTCTAACTTCTTATCAGAGAGAAGCCAGACCATCCACTCAATTATTCCATAAATCTGATAAGAGAAATGAAGTCGATTTGTGAGGTTGCCAGCACCCAGAATATTTTATAGCACTGGAGACAGAAAAGAGGTGGTTCCGGGAACCATTCTCTTTTTCTGGATAAAATGATCAACATGGAGTGTCTTGAGCTGTGAACAATTCCCTAAAAGATCTTTTCAGTCATCTATCTCTTTATTTAAGCAGTAGCAGTCTCCTCGTATCCAGGGCTTTGAAAAGGCCACTGGTTTAAGCAGAGAATTGCAAAATGGCCAAGGAGGGAAATCTTCTTAGCCTACAGCCATCTCTCCTTGGTGGAACTGCTTTGGGGTCAATTTGATTTAATATTTATTGAGTGCCTGCTGAGTTATAGAGCATCACATGAGATGAGATTTTCTGCTTACCTATTCTACGCTAAGGCAGAGATAAGTAATTTTCAGCATCCCTCATGAACTCTTGGATCCTATATAAAAGTGCAAGTGTTGGTTGATTATCGAATTATAAATTTAAATTTCCACATCATGGTTTGTAAGACGATTTTGGAGAGGGTGTGTGAATTGCTTTGAGTTTCTCTCCTTAAAGGAAGTGAAGGGTTATTCTTTAGATGAGTGAAACTAGAAGTTCTAAGTCCATAGAGTATGAGAGGATAAATCAGTTTTCTTTGAAGATGGAGGTACTTCATCTGGACCCAAGAAAGAACTTCCAGTTTTCTTGGGAGTCAAAATAATGGTATTGCTTTCTTTGGCATCTTTAATAATAGAACAGACACCCATCTGTCTGGGACAAATTTGGGTTTAGTCCTGGGAGAGAGACCAGATGTTATCAGAAGCTGTTCTTTGCAAAAGGTCTCAGTACAAATGTTTGTCCTGTTCAGTCAGTCGGCTCTTGTGACAATTCTGTATTTAAGTTGATTGTAATGCTGGACACATTCCACCTTCCAGTTTTCTGCCTTTTTGTTGGCTGTCCCTCATGCTTGGAATGCTCTCTCACCACCTCTATTCCATGGCTTCCCTGAATTCTCTCAGACTTAGCTCAGATTCCACCTTTTTCAAGGGGACTTTTCAAGTCTCTTCCCATTTTCAATAACCTTTCCCTCACCACCAAGGCCTTTCTCTTGAGATCACTTCCAAGGCCTTTCTCTTGAGATCACTTCCCACTAATACTATATATATCTTGTATGTACATTTCTGTTCATTATGTCCCCATTCGAATGTGAGCTCCTTGGGGGAAGCACTTTGTGGTTTTGCTTTTTATTATTATTAATATTATGGTCATTGGGCATTCCTAATTCTTGGCACAGTACTTGGCACATAGTAAGCATTTTTTAAAAATGCTTCTGGAAAAACTGACAAATAGGGAAGAAGTTCTGAATTCTTGGCTTAAAAAAAAAGGCATGTTCAACCTCAGCAACGTGGCCCTCAATCTGTTTACAATTCACATAATAAATGACTTCCAAGAAGTCACCCTTTGCTTCTTTGTCACAACCCTCCTTTTCCCCTAATGTTCCAAGCCTCCTTTTTGTTAAAATAGGCTGACTCAGGCTGGCAAAATGACCGTTGGGGGAGGATCTCAGTGCTCCAGATGCCAGCCAGCTCATGCCCTGGCTTATCCTTTCCCCTCTCTTCCAGCCCAAGCAGCTGTTCTGGAATAGCGATTGCACCCGCAGATGCCGCTGTTTCCGGCGCAACCTCATTCAATGCGACCCTCGGCAGTGCAAGTCGGACGAAGAATGTGCCCTCCGGAACGGAGTCCGGGGGTGCTTCAGCACCAAGACTTCCTACTGCATTGCAGCGGGCGGTGGCGTCTTTCGCACCTTTGATGGCGCTTTCCTCCGCTTCCCTGCCAACTGTGCCTTTGTCCTCTCTACCATCTGCCAGAAACTACCTGATATCTCATTTCAGCTCATCATCAACTTTGACAAGTGGTCCTCCCCCAACCTTACCATCATTTCTCCTGTCTACTTCTACATCAATGAAGAACAGATCCTGATCAATGACCGGAATACTGTCAAGGTACCACCACACTGAATGCTAGAACTTTTATTTGTAAGGTCTGTTTGCCCAACAATCATATGTGATAAGTAGACACATTTTATTTAACAGTACATTTTATCTGGCATGGAATATTCTGATTAAACTGATGGTTAAATTGAAAAAGCATGGCTACATAGAGCAGTGGGTGTCAAATCTTGATTTCACTGATGTAGGGAAATGGAGATACAAAGATAGTAGTCTAAGGGGGTGACTAGATATACATGTATCAAAGGCAGTACTTGAACCAAGACCACAAGACCAGCCCTCCAGAGCACCTGTTTCAATTGACTAACTGCCTGTATGCTTGTTAGACTTTTGAATTGGATGTCATATAGATATCCCCAAGTCAGCATGTACAAAACAGCCATAGGTTCTTTTCCCCTAAATCATTCTTCTCCCAAGATTCTCTCTTACTGTCAAAGGCTTCATCACTGTCCCACTCACACAGATTCACAACCTTTGTGTCATCCTTGCCTCAACCCTCACACTTTCTCCATCTATCCAATTTGCTATAGTTGTATTATTTTTATATCTTCACAACATTTCTCATATATGTCTCCTCTCCACTCATTCAGATGGTGCCTTTATGCCTGCCTCATCATCTCACTTCTGGGTGGTTTCCCTTCCTCAAGTCTCACCCCACTCCATTACATCCTCTACTCAGCCACCAGAATGCTTTTCCTAAATTGCAAGCCTGATCACCTCAGTGATCCCTTGAATCTCTAGGGTCATGTGTAAAATCTGTTTGGCATTTCTCAATCTTTTCTCTTACTATTTTACTAGTCTTCTTTGTTCCTTTTTCTTATATTGCAATGGACATAGCTGAATTTATCTTTGCTGTCTCAGAGGACACTTAAGGAGCTTATCGTACTTCCAGGTAATCCTTATGGCCATTACTTATTTTATTGTAGATGTGCCAGGTACTGGTTGGTTAATAAAAGGTTCTAGTTTATTGAAGAGTTGACAATTCAATTAATACAATAAATTTATTTCACACAATTTCCTAATCTGAGAACATTTTTATGAGTCTTGAAAATTAGCATTGGTATGGACCATGTGTCCCATTACCTTCCCTTCCTTTTTTTTCTGCCCCTAAGCAAGAGGATCCCCTCAGAGAAAGCATATGTCTAAACATTAAAACAAAAAGCGAAGCAAAAAATTTACAAAAAACAAAACTGATCCATTACCAGGGACCTCCATAAAAATCAAATCAAATGAACCGGCAGAAGAAGCAAACCAATGTAGATTTCTTAGACCTGCTGCCTGAATTCATTAAAGCCTTGGTTTATGCATGTAAACAAATTTTGATCCTCTAAAATAAACTGCTTTAGAACTTTAGACTCCCACCAGGTCCAAATCTCAATTAGCTTCAACTGGATGATCCATTTTGTTGAATTATCCTCAGAAACCCAGAGCTTTCCTCAGTCAAATCTTGATAGTCAAGCTGAGCTGGTGGAGGGAGGAAGCTGAGCAGAGAAGATTAGAGTGTGTTTGTATGTTCCCTGGTCTATATTTCAAAGCCAAACATAAATGATTTGGGAATTATAGGTTATTATGCATGGCTGCTTTCCTCTATTGGCACAGATAGTCAGGCGTTGAATGTATCTTGATTTTAAGAATGATCAAATAGCTCACAATCAAACATAAGGCTTTACACTGTCAGTGTTTTGCAAAAGCCTGATAGGAACAGTCAGAATTTCAGTGTTCGTTTTTAATTTTATTGCAAGTTACAGAGCTTTCTGACAGTCCCACTTCTTTCT
Organism: Sarcophilus harrisii; assembly: GCF_902635505.1. Classification (NCBI taxonomy): domain Eukaryota; kingdom Metazoa; phylum Chordata; class Mammalia; order Dasyuromorphia; family Dasyuridae; genus Sarcophilus; species Sarcophilus harrisii. The sequence continues at coordinate 361,640,052 of NC_045428.1, forward strand.
ATTCTCTGATCGATGTCAACATAAACACAGTCCAGTGTGCAAAAACTAGAGAGGAAAACTGATTATCTAAGACAGCAAAACTGACAATGCTGGTTAAATCACATAGTGTTGAATGGAACACCCCAAGCCAACCAAAACTGCAACAACAAAAAAAATCATAGTTTAAAAAAATGTTTTTGTTGTTAAGGCTCTGTAGTGTTACTAACAACCCAGAAAAACAATTTATTTTGTAAGTACAGTAAAACCTTGTTATGCTATTTCCCAAGGGCTAAGGAAAAAAGAATATTATAAGCAGAAGAATGACTAGTGTAGGAAATACTATGTGGCTCTCTGATCTCTGGGGGCAATTTCAGTTTGAACATTATACGCAAGAAAACAATAAACATAGCAATGATACCCAGTTTCATTTTAGTTGTGTTTGGCTCTCCCTTAATGGAGAATTGGGATTTCGTTTTTTAGTAATTGGCTTTTGCTGGTGAAACTAACACAAAATCCAGTTGTTCATTGTGTTTTTCCCCACATTATTTTCTCTCTTTCTCTCCTCTACTATCTACTGCCACATTCCCTGCCATCATCAGGTAACTAGAAACAACAGGAGCCAAAAGAGTAACTCCCTTCTTTGCCCTCCCCCAGTTCTTAATTTTTTTCTTCTTTTTTTCCTCCCCAATTAGGTGAATGGGACCCAGGTTAATGTGCCATTTATAACAGGATTGGCAACCAAAATTTACAGCAGTGAGGGCTTCTTGGTGATTGACACTAGCCCAGACATCCAAATTTATTATAATGGTTTCAATGTCATCAAGATCAGCATCAGTGAAAGGCTGCAAAACAAAGTATGTGGCCTCTGTGGCAACTTCAACGGGGACTTGACGGATGACTATGTGACCCTGAGGGGAAAGCCGGTGGTGAGCAGTGTGGTATTGGCCCAAAGCTGGAAAACCAATGGTATGCAGAAGAGGTGAGGGCAACCTGGAAGGATCCCACATCCAAACAATTACAGCCTGATCCTGTCTGTGAATAAGGGATGTTTTAGCCAAGATCATTCAGTACATTGGACAGTTCAATAATAAGACCTAGAAAAGGGGACCTTCCATTCAATCCAACATTAATATAGGACCTAGGTGTTCATGACACTGTGCAGTTAGGCAGCTCAGTGGGTAGAACCTGAGGACTGGTCCTGGAGTCAGGAAGTTCTGAATTCAAAGTCAGCCTCAGACACTTTAGTACTCTATGAATCTGGGTAAGTCCCTTAACTTCTGTCTGCCTCAGTTTCCTCATCTATAAAATGGAGATAATAATAGCACCTACCTCCCAAAGTTATCATGAGAGTCAAGTAAGATAATGGTTTTAAAGCATTAGTCCCTGGCACATAGTAAGCCTACATAAATGTTACCCACTATCATTATTTTTAGCTAGGCCCTGAAAACACAAAGAGAACAAATGAAACACCTTAACCTCAAGGAGCTACTTCCAAAGTGTATTTATTAGGCTCCCACTAAAAACTGATCCAGTTTGTTCTAGTTTTTTTGTTTGTTTGTTTGTTTCTTTTAATGAGGTAACGACAAAATAGAACATTGGATTTTTAAGTGAGAAAGATCTGGATTCAGATCCTGCCTCTGACATTTACTGTGACCTTCCCCAAAGCTTATTTTCTCTCTAAGCTTCAGCTTCTACATCTGGACATGGAAAATAGTGTTGCTTGTGATACTTTGCTTAAAGTTGTGAGCAGATAAGATCATGCATATAAACTGTTCTGAAAACCTAAAAGTGCTATAGAAATGTCAGTTATAACAAATATTGTTTTTGATGTCTGGATGGGCAAGGCAGAGGCTCCTGGAATTTGGTGGGCCCACGTGAGGGAGGAGCTGGCAGGCACCCAATAAAGGTTGGTTGAATTAAGTTGGTATCATTGTGTTCTGTAGCACCAGGCCAAAAAAGAGGGCATTTTCAGGTAGGGGGCAATTCTGGCTCTGGTTGAATAGAAAATGAGCATGATGTCTATTACTGCAGAGAAGCTTTTCAGTCCAGAAGCCCGCCAGACAGCTACAATCACAATCTTTTTTTGCATTTCAACAGCTAATCTTTCTTAATATTTATTTAGCCTTATGGCTGTATCTTGAGCCTCTAAATCATCTTTCCTTATCCTCTAATATGCCAATAATCAGTTTTGTACCCAAGTAGAATGGACATTGAATCTCTCTGGGCCTCCCATATCCCTAGAATGAACCAAATATGTAGAATAGACTTTCTCATGAATCACAAATCCATATGAGTTAAAGAAGGATCTTTGAGATCACCTAGTACGACTGCCTCAGTTTACCAATGAGTAATCTAAGGGTCAAAGAAGTTATGTGACTTGACCAGAGCCATACTAGTAGCCTAGCTATTGGAGAGACAGCAAGCTGTTGCGAAGAGTCCTGGGTTCTAGTTCCCTCTTTACTACTTATACCTATGTGACACTGGTTAAATGACTTAACTGCCCCTCTGCCCATTTCCCCATCTGTAAACTGAGGCAAATTAATATTTTTCCTACTTACCATTCAGGGTTACAGTGAATATCAAATGGAATGATGTGTATAAGACTACTTTGTGAATAGAAAAACACTATAGAAATGTAAGTGGTGGGGAGATGGAGCTGAAGTGGGCTTGGACTTGTTTTAGATGCTCTGATTCCATCAGTGGGAAGGTAGATGGCATGGTGCAGTGGACAGTATTCTGCATCTGGGATTAGAGGATCCAAGTTCAAGTCCACTTCTCCACTTACTTTCAAGTTAGTTGACACTAAATTTCACCTTCTTCAATTGTGTTCCTTCTAGCCAGAATCTATGATATTTGGTGTCTTCTAATAACAATATCTTATACATTGTATGTTCTTTTCCAACTCAAAATCTATGATACTTAGTGTCTCCTAATGACAATACCTTTCCTTAATATGACACTTATTTTTAACTGTCATTTCACCTTCATCTCAGAATATTCCAGTGAGAAGGGAAGGAATAAAAAGTATCACATCTTAATAATGGAAACAAACAAAACACAGGGAGGTTGTGATTTGAGCAAGAATACCCAGCTAGTTTGGGGGGAACATGACCCATCTGCACTAATTGCCTAACAGTGACAAACAGATCTCCTTTTTGTAGCCTTTGTCTTTCATTGTTTAAGACTCATTAATTAGAGGAATTTGAAGAAGCTTGGGGGAAAGGCTGGGCAAGTTCCTGCCTGTACTCCACCATCTTAGCTCTGCCTCTGGCCTTTGTCTTTCATCAAAAGGACTGAATTTAAATCAATGATTTCTCAGCATCCCTAGAATTTTCTTCTGTATCAATTAAACTGACAAGTCTCTTTGCCTCCCAGCTGTAATGAGCTCCAGTACTCCCAGTATGCATCCACCTGTGACAACGTGCATATCCAGAAGATGCAAGGTGATGGCTACTGCTTAAAACTCACGGACATGAAGGGTTTCTTCCAGCCCTGCTATGGGCTGCTGGACCCCCTTCCCTTCTATGAGTCGTGCTTCTTGGATGGCTGTTATAACCACAAGAAGTTCCAGCTGTGTGGCTCCCTGGCTGCCTATGGAGAAGCCTGCCGCTCTTTTGGCATCCTCAGCACTGAATGGATTGAGAAGGAGAATTGCTGTAAGAGTCCTTTTTATCTCTGTCTACCACGGCTTCCTGAGTTAAATGAATGGGCTTCAAGAATATATAGCATGACCTAGGGATGGACAGTGCCCTCCCTCTGGGGTAACCAACCTTGCTTATAGGGTTACTTGGCCATGAATGGCCACAGAAACTTGAGTGGAAAAGCATTAGTGAAATTTCACTCACCCATAGCTTGAGCCCAGAGAAAGTAATTGGAAAGCAACCTTTGAAAGGTAATGTTTTCCAGCTCCGAATAGACAATTTGGCAGCCGATAAAATTGAAAAGCCCAGGGTAACAATGTTGATGGATTTCAGCTGCAGACCTGAGTTGTGGATGCCCTCTCTATTGGGAAGAGCTTCTGGGCAGAGATCAGAAGGGAAAGTGGATATGGAATGTGACAGGCAGATCACTCAAAGGCAGATCACTCAAAGACATAGCTAGACATGTCCTGCCTGAGGAGCTGACAGGAGACATGAGTTTATAAGAGCCTGTTATGTTATATTTGGATTTAGGAAAGTAAATTAGGACACGTGGACACAGAGAAACACAAAACAGAGACGGATAGAGAGACAAAGACAGAAACGAGAGAGAGAGATGAATGTAGATACATAGAGTACTGTGTTATGTATAGTAATATATCAAAAATTACAAGAACGTATTGATTCTATGTGGGCATTTGGTCATATTTTCACTTTGTATAGGTCAAATATAAGGATGAGTGTATATATGAATATATATGTGTGTATGTTTGCATGTACATGCATGTAGAAAAACCTGACCATATATTATATATATAATATATATATATATATACATATTATATATATATACATGTATGTACTCAAGTGTAAATTTGACTCAGAACACCACAGAGACCATGTTTACAATGTGGCCCATGTGAGGAATAATAAATCTGAAAATTAGCAATTGGTTCACATGCAGGAAAAACTATGATTTGAGACTTAGAAAACAATGAAGTTAATGAAGAATGTGCTGTCATTGAGTTCAAAAACACTCTATAAATAAGTTAATAAACAAAGTTCTCTCTGTTGTTGGAATTTAGTGAAGCATTTAGTTTCTTAGCCTCAACTTTTGTGACTCTTGTTAAGTCAATAGAAGCAGCATTTAAAAATTTACCTTGTTTTATACTCAATTAACTTGTATTGTATGTTTGCATTTTTTAAAATAAATCTTGTTGCTTTTTAAATCCAAGTCAAGCTTCTCTCTGCACATGGGCAGGTAATGTCTGCCAACTGGCAAATGAACCAACTCATTTCTAAATAGGCTGTTTTTGTATGTGCGCTACTGAGTATATACTTTATATCTATTATGCCATTTGATTGGTCATTCTCACACTATATAAATCAGTCAACCCATATTTACTAAATGCCTGTTCTGTGCCCAGCATTTGCCAGTGTGCTGCCCTCATTGGACTTATGTATAAAAGACACATACACACATCTATAAAAAAGATCAAAGGAAAAGATTAAATGATTTGTCTGGGCCTAGACTGAATAAATTAAGTATATAATCATAAGTCCAGGTCCCTCTTATACACTAAGGTTCTCTAGTCTATCTTCTTAAAGAGATGATCCCTCTCCTATAAAAATGCTCTCCCAATTTCCAGGAAGAGACTCTCTGTGATAAAACAATGACATGTTAACTGGGTGCTTATTTGGCCAAAGACCTAGAGAAAAAGAGAGAAGTCACAACTTTCAGTGTTTGTTGCTTGTAAATCCATTTTTCATAAGAAATTTGCAATTATTCTTTGACTATCTCCCTACTAATATGTGTGTGGAAATTTAACCTATTGCCCCTTAAATCTGGTTTTAATGGTAAACTTTGTCTACTTCCTGGACCTCTTAGGGCCATTTTATTCCCTGTACCTCTTTGGTCCTGTGATCAATAGTGGAAATAGTATTCTGGACCCTTTCCTGACCAAACTCATTATCTTTTCTTCCCAAGAGAAAAAAAAATAGAGGAAAATGAGTTTGAGGGATGGGGTAAGGTTAAGAGAAGAATGGTTAGTATAGAACTATGACAGTGTAACGAATGTTATAGATGTCAACAGAGGCAAGGTTGACCCCCCCCCAAAAAAAAGGAGTTATCTATGGTGTCAGATACCACTAAAAAGTCATGAACTATAGGGTCAAATGAAGGAATTTTATTTATGCTAAACTGTAAATGTTTCTAATAGGTTTCATTTTTCTTGCTTTCTCATGGTTCTGGGGAGGAAGGAATGGGGGAGGTAGAAACATTGAACCTGAAAAATAAAGTAAAATTGAATTAAAAACAAAACAAAAAACAACCATAGGACTTAGAGGGGAAGTTGTTGAATTTGGCACTAAGAAGATCATTAGTGATTTTGGAGAAAATCGTTTTAGTAGAGCAGTTGAGATAGATGTCAGTCTCTAAGGAGTTGAAGAGAATATGTTGATTTCATTTGTAGACTACTACTACTCTTTCTAGAAGTTTGGTAATGGAAGTAATAAAGAAAAGATAGCAAATTGAGGGAGTAGCAACATCATGAAAAAGTTGTTTTTATTATAAGGGAGGATGAGATTTTCTTAGTTCTCTGTAATCAAGATCTTACAATTGGCACATGAGTGACTGGCAGCAGTTATAGGATCTGTGACTATGACAAAGGAAGTTTCCCCTCTGCAGTGCGTTTATATTGGGATTGTAGCCTTTTTATAAGCAGTCTCTAATCATCATATACTATCACATATTTGTAGATCATAGAATCACAGATTATCAGCACAAAATGTTAGTGCCAGCTGCTATATGTTGGGAAAGGATATTACCATGAGCCATTGTGGAAAGCCCTCTCTGGAGGTTTTTGAATATGTTCTTATCAACTGAGTGTGTAGCTCCATTTGGAAATAAAGAGCTAATTTAATTCAGGAAATGCTCCAAGGGGGTTGTAGGATAGTCCCTTGAAGTAATAATGTTTACAGTGTGATGATGTCTATGATTTGGATTCTTGCATAGATTGATGATTTACTGACAGCCACTGTCAAGTCAGTAGGCATTTATTAAGCACCTACCATGTACCAGCTACTATGCTAAGTTTTGGAGCTACAAAGAAAGGCAAAAGATATTCCCTGCTCTTGACAAGCTCACAGTCTAATAGTCTTATTAACAAAATAGTATCTTTGGTTTAATGAATTTGAATCTGAGTTTTTATTTATTTGGTTTCTTTTTTCTTTTCTTTCTTTTTTTGCTGAGGCAATCGAGGTTAAGTGACTTGCCCAGGGTCACACAGCTAGGAAGTGTTAAGTGTCTGAGGTCAAATTTGAACTCAGGTCCTCCTGACTTCAGGACTAGTGCTCTATCCACTGCGCCACCCAGCTGCCCTGGTTTCATTTGTTTTAATGGAAAGAATTTGAGGAGGAGGGCTATAAAGCTTGATAATTGTTCTCAAAATGTTTCCATCATCCCTGTGGTTCTAACTGTCCCTGAGGAGATCGATGATCCCACCATGATGGGAGTAACCAAGCAGTTGATATCCTCAATTGCTACTAGAGTCAGTTAGTTTGCTATTATTATCTTAGAACCTTCTCCTTTCCAAAAAGCACAGACACAGTAAATGCAAAGACCATCTTTTGGTGGTCAAAAGTAATTGTTATTGGGTGTGAAAATAAAGTTATGTGTGTTCTTGTTTGGTTTTCCCTTTTAGCAGGAGTGGTTGAAGATCCCTGTGTGGGGGCTGACTGTCCCAATCGTAGCTGTGAACTGGATAATGGTGGAGAACTGTGTGGTTGCATTGAACCTCCACCATATGGAAACAGTGAGTGATTAATTCAATCTCATTCTATCCAGAGAAGCACAACATGAAAAAAATAATAATAATAACAATGTGAGGAAACAAATCTTCAAGAAGCAGGATAGTTTAGGGGACAGAGGGCTGGACCTGGAGTCAGGAAGTCTTGGATTCAAATCCCTACTTTGATACTTCATGCTTTGTTTTCAGAGATGTCACCCTCTCTGAACCTCACTTTTACTCATCTGCAGCATGTGGATTAAAAATAACAATAATACCTACAGCACTTACCTCAGGGAATTATTATGAAGGTCAAATGAGATTTGCAAAACTTAAAGTACTATAGACATGCCAGTTACTATAGATAAGATTCTTTAGTTAAAAGCCAAATTACTGAGGCATTGCTGCCGTTTAGGAAGAGCATGGAGGGTGTCAAACCACTTTAGAAGAGGTTCACATTCATCTCCACATATCTAAATCCTTCTATTGGGTAAATTATAACTGTTTAGATAAATCCATGAATGCAGAAAATGAACTAATTCCATCGAGGGCTATTTTTTCTTTCTTTTTTCTTAAATAACAAGACAGACTTTTATTTAAAACCACACCCCTGAATCAAAGCATCCTCCTCAGAGAATAATACTGTAAATACTGTACACCGTTGAAAACAGAGTCACAGAATTGGATGAAATCTCAAAGGCTCTCTAATCCAGTAGGACTGTTTTCAACATGAGAGAAATCAGAATCGATCTACGATTTTGCTTCACAGGGAAGTAAAGATGTTTCCAACCTAACAGACAAAAAGAAGCTAGTAATCAGGAGTTTCCAGTGCATTCATTAGATCTGTTTGAGCTTAGAGATTTTTATCTCCCATTCTGAGCTTTGCAGCCCTGAAGACCCAACAGAAATTTCTGAAATCAAAAACAAATATCTGAGGCTATATAGCTATGTCCATACTTATATCTCCCTTAAGGGAGAAAAGAAATGATTTTCTGCCTGAACTCTCACAGGCAATCATAGACTTGTGGTAGGCTCTCTTTACTTCTATTTTCCATTGCTTCCCAATACCACAAACTTTTCTTCAGGGTTTTCCCTGCAGAAAATACCCTATTGTGGTATAAAGCTAGATACAATGATCTGCAAGCTGACCTTTGTTTTCTGATTGAACTAAAAAACAATGTGCCAAATTTAATAACCTTAAAGGATGAAAGCTTAATTAACTCAAAAGCACCATGGGAAGGGATAATAGAGGCAGTTCAGGAGCTAGGTCTTTGTTGACAGAAGCCTCTCTTTTTCTACGATGCCCATTAATACAGGTTTGTGTACTGGGATAAAATGTTATTTGATACTACGAGGTATCTGTATCAACAACTCAGAAAACAAGTGAAATTTTTCACACACACACACACACACACACACACGGTAATCCAAAGTTTGTTTTTTGGGTTTGTCTGTTTTAATTTGAGGGGTTAAGTGGTGGGACAGGGTATGGGGGGATTCTGCCAAACAGGCTGTTCTCAACCTGGAAGTTTGAAGGAGCTCCTGTTACCACTGCCAACAAAGCAACTAGTTGGTGTTGGGAAGTCACTGTAAGCAGGTGTGTGATACACAGTACCCACAAGGGAAACCTACCCTAAGGAAGATTTTTTTTATCAGAAAGAGACAAATAGGAAAATGGCCAGTTTTTCATTTCTTAAAAGCATTGACATTTGTTCCCTCAAGACATAGGTGCTTGTGCAGTTTAACATTTATTTTCAAATAAATTAGAGAGTGCATTTAGACCAAAGAATGCTGGAGATGCATGAGACTTTGAATGGACACCTTCAGCCTCTGAAACGTCCGAGTTCCCAGCTGTCCCCTTTACCTTTCTCTCCTCATCACCCTCTGTCCCCACATAGCAGAACTCATTCCCAGTGACTTTTCCTTCAAAAACTCTTGTCTCCCACAGACTCACATGATATCATTGATGCTGAGGTCACTTGCAAGGCTGCTCAGATGGAGGTTTCCATCTCTAAATGCAAACTCTTTCAGCTTGGCTTTGAGAGAGAGGGGGTAAGGATCAATGATCGGCATTGCTCTGGCATCGAGGGGGAAGATTTCATCTCTTTTCAGATCAACAACACAAAAGGGAACTGTGGCAACATTGTGCAGGTGAGAAGATGGGACAGGAAGAATAGCATGTGGGGATAGGGAAAGTCCTGGTGATGGTGGGAGCCAGGGTGCTTCCAAAGCTAACTTGAGTTCTGGCTACTCCTGCAAAATGTCCTTAGAAAACATCAAGGCAGGAAACAAAGACACAAGGAATGAAAAGCAGGAAAGGAAACAGTCATTTCAGTGTTAAGGAGTTTGTAGGCACTGAAATGGCACAGAAATTGACTCATGTTTCTTTTCTTGATTTGTTTTGTCTGCCTTGCATTCTCTGTGGACCCGTTTTTCTGTCTCTCGGTTTCAGCCTTTTCTCCAACTTGCCTAAAGGCAGCTTTAAACTTGGGCTTTGGGGGCTGAGCATTTCTCAAATGTCCTGGCCTAGTTCCAGCTCAGCTCTGTTACAGTTTCTGGATTCCCATTGCTCCTTCAAACAGACACAGAATTCATCTTCCCTTTTTGTCCCAAACCAGGTTGCCATTAAAAAGGGTTCTGCTGATTAAGGATAGCCAACTGGTAGCTCCCCAGGCTTTAATGGCCTACTTTATGGATTGGTACAACTCATGTTGAACACCTTTGGGTCTCTTCTGCTCCTTAGCAGGGAAGAGAGGAGGGGAAACTCCAAGTAGTTTCAGCTGGTGCTTAATAACAGCTCTGATGGAAAATTTGATAGAAGGTGAACATTTTGGCTGAGATTCTTTCTTGATTTTAATTACCCCTGTTTCCTCTTCTTGGGAGCATGTCCCAGTTGAGAATTAATCACAGTTGCTATTTAGTGACAGATGAAAGGACTTCCCTACCTGTCCAAGGTTAGGAGAATGAAGGGTGGTCTCCAAATCTATTGTGATATTTTTTCCAGGAAACACTTGGCATCATTCTGAGACTTGCTCCAGACTGATTTATAAAGGCCTCTGAGTTACAGATGGAATGAAGCCATTCTGCCACTTTCAGGGCTACAGACCTGAATAACTAACTCTAGGGATTAATGATTCTTTGACCTTCTTCTGCTCCACAGTCAAATGGTACCCATATCATGTATAAAAACACAGTCTGGATTGAGAGTGCCAATAACACCGGCAACATCATCACCAGAGATCGCACAATCAATGTGGAATTCTCTTGTGCTTATGAACTGGACATCAAGATCTCCTTGGATTCTGTTGTCAGACCAATGCTGAGGTAAAGGCTTTTGGGGCCCATGCTCCTTCCATCAGGAAGAAACTATTTCAGTGCTCTCTTTAAGTCTATGAGATCAAAAACATCCTCATTGCAAGTTCCCTAGACATTCACTGTCCCATTGCTTCCTTTGTTTTCACCTTGAAAAATGGTTAAAAACTAGAAAAAAAATAGCATTTCTGGTGTCTTCCTTTCTCATGAATCGCTTACCTTATAGTGTGATTAACCTGACCGTCCCAACCCAAGAAGGCAGCTTCACCACCAAGATGGCACTGTACAAGAATGCCTCCTACAAGCATCCCTACCGGCAGGGAGAGGTGGTGCTGACCACTCGAGACGTGCTGTACGTGGGAGTCTTCGTGGTCGGGGCAGACTCCACACACCTGATCCTGACACTGAACAAATGTTATGCAACCCCGTCCCGGGACAGCAATGATAAACTCAGATACTTCATCATTGAAGGAGGGTGCGTAGCCTTCTTGGGATTCAGGGGGGCTCTTTGAGTCCTCACTGTGTTATTTATCAAGGTCATTTCCTAAGTGAGCAAAATAGAGATCCTCAGCTGGCTAACAGAACAATAGTACTAGTTATAGCAGTAGCAGTAATAGTTGGAGTAGGAGTAGTAATAGTAGTGGTGGTGGTGATAATAGAGAACAATTAGAATTTATTTAGCTCTTCAAGGTTTACAAAGTATTTGATAAATATTATTGCACCTTATCTCACAACGAAATAGGTATTATTGTAACCCCATTTTACAAATGAGGAAACTACCACTAACAAAAGATGAGAACCATCTCTAGATAGTCTAGAAGATAACTGACTAAAAAACTAGAAAGAACACTAGAAAAAAAGACATATATAAAAGTGGAAGCAATTTAAGATTAACCATCTTGGAAAGGACTGATCTGGGCAAGCAGAAATTAATTACATCAAGGTGGGATGCAGGCTAGATCACAGGGAAAATTCTTCATAGCAGACTGACACCCACTGGCATGGGTAACTGAACAAGATATAGGAACTTTTTTCTAGAGATCTTTCAGAAGGGTAGAGAGATATTATTTTTTCCTAGGTTAGAAAGATGTATCCATCTTTCCTGGATACATGAGAGTGGCTTCTGATTCATTTCTCTTTTACAGCCCCAGATTTTTGTGACTTTCAAGGTAGTTGTGCTTCTTCCTCTCGGGTCAGCTAAAAATGCATTTCTCAGTCCCTTCTTCTTTTCCTTTCTCAAAATATAAGGGCTACAAATGCATCTCGTGTTTATGCATGAACCTAGATGACATTATCTCTGTGCTTTTTTTTTTTTTGAAGGAAATTGTGGTATTTTGCATTTTGTACTAAAGTTGAATTTTTTTAAAAAAAGTTCTTCTGCATCTTATTTCAGGGCTTGAATAAAGTTCTCCAGGTTACATCGCTTTATGGGATTTATTGCAGAAAATGAGGGGACTAATTCACATACTTATATATTTATTTTGATTTCTTCAGCATGGGTATTCCTTCTACCTATTCTGAGCATTTATACGCAAGTCTTGCAATAACAGAAATGATCACTGACCTACCAGCTGAATTCACTTCTTTATCCTCTCCATACGTAGCTGGGGCAGGCTTCAAATGATGGAGATAGTGCCATGAGGCTTATGCTCAAAATCTTTCCAGCCAGGGTAGAGACCTAGGTTTGTCCTCTGAAGGCGAGAGGCTTTGGAGTAGGATTTTCATGTGAGTTCCTATGCAAACATCAATTCATCGGCCCTGAGGCACAAGTTAGCTGTGGTCAGGTCACACTTGACAAGCACAAAGTGAAGTGGTAGCAGCCTGGGACTCACCCCATTAATTCAAGTCTGCAGCTCTCTAACACCCCAGTTAGACTTCAAAATCTGTAATAGGATATAACTTCCACAGAGGCACTTCCTTGAGGGCTCAAAAGTCAGCGGACAAGTGGTTCCTCTTCCTTCCTTTGTATCTGGAGCTAACTAGTGCCAAGATAAATGATCGTGGCTGGAATGTGTGGGTGTCTCTGTGCCAGGTAGAAAACAATGTCCCTGGGCGGCTCTCTTTGCTTACTCTGAGGCAGATATACACAGAGCCTTTGTGTGCAGAAAATAAGATGATGGGGAAATCTCCCCATGTCCACTTTCAGATCACCCCCTCTAAATAGGGGGCTTACTTCTCCTGTTCTTGCTAGGAACCAACAACCATCACCTTCTCTTCTAAGGCCCGGCAAACGTTGCCTCCTCACTCCTTGGGATCCTCCTCTGCCCACAGCTGCTATTCCAGGCGCTCTTCTGCTATTCTGGGTGCTGAGTTAATTAAAAGCAAATGCTTTCATTCAGTTTAGCAAGTAATTATTAAGTACTGAAGCCTTAGGGTCAGGAAGATCTTAATTCAAAACCTTCCTCAGACACATTCCAGACCCTCTTAATTCCAGTGTCTTCTCTCTGTTAATCATCTCCCATTTATCCTGCATATAGCTTTTTTTGCATTAGATTATGATCTCCTTGAGGGAGGGGGTCTGTCTTTTGTCTGCCTGGTGTGTAGTTGGTACTTAATAAATGTATGTTTGTTGATTGTGTGACCTGGTCAAATCACTTAACTTTCCTAAGTATCAATTTCTTCATCTGTAATATGGAAATAATAGCACCTTTTAGGGTTGCTGTGAGGATCAAATGAGATAACACATATATAACTCTTTTGACCTTAAAGTATTATATAAATACTAGGTATCATCATTTTTTTTATCATTATCATATACAAGTTATTCTGCTAGGCAACTGGAATAGAAAGACAAATGAAAAAGCAATCCCCTCCCTCTAGGAGTTTATATTCTCCTGGGAGGAGAAAGCATAAGCACAGGTCTAAGAGAATTTGGGAAGAGAATAGAGCATTGACCAATGGGAGAATGGGGATTCAGTGGGGAAGCTTATGGGAAGGTAAAGTCCAAATGAATGTCAGGGAAAGAAAAAGTCAGGCTTCCAGTGGTTAGTTTCCTTATGTTTTCTAGGTTGTTTTTTGTTTTTTTTTTTTACTTTTCTTTCATTGTGATGAATTTAACAACCATTCACAAAATGAATATTTCAATACAGAAAGAATAAGAAAGTTATATACATTTTAAGTATGCATTACATTTAACAAGGTAGTAACGAAAATTGTCCCATTTGTATACTGTTCTCAACTTTCTTTTTTCTCCTATATATTAAAAAAATTAATTGACAATTCTTTCCTTTTCTTTCTTTTGGAATTCTATTGCTAACACCCTCCCCCACACAAGTAATAGCCCTCCCTGGTATAAGTCAGTATAGCAAATGTATTTTCACATGGCCATTTTCCTAAAAGGCAAGTTTGATTTTTCCTAATATGGTTAGAATACTAATCTGGGAATTAGAGAACCCGTTCTAGCATTGACTTTGTTGTATGAACTTGAACAAGTAACAACCTCTATGGATGTCTGTTTCCCCATTTGTCAAATATGAGGATTAAACAAGGTGATTTCTTCAACTCTAGCACTTCTGGCTCCTAATTATAAAAACAAATAAGTACAAGAGACTATGAAGATAACTTCAGTTCTAATTATCTCTGAACCATAGAATGAGATGGGGGGATATAGGGAAGAGAAAATAACTATCTTCAGTTGATTGCATATCAGGCTTTCACAACTCAGAACTTCCCTAATGCTGTAGCTCCCCACTCAGTGTGATGATTGATTGTCTTAAGGGATGCAAATGCCAAGCTTAAGAAATGCTCATTGAAGCAATGCCAGAAATATAGGATGTAGTTGGTAGAGCCTATGTCACATCATTTAAGAGATCACCCTTTGATATTCCCACTCTACCCCACTCCCACCTTGATCTAGAAAGAATTTAGTAATCTCTTAGGTCCCTTCCAGTTCTCCATCATCCCATGATTCCTGAATCTCTATACCAGTAACCCTATAACATATGGTAAACCTTCACATAGATCTCAAAGGTTTTTCCATGGCATAATCTTCTGATTTAGATGGATCTGAGATTGAATCAAAATGGACACTCTTTCCTCAGAAACAAATTACAGTCTAACTGGTTTTACTAATCTAGTGTGACGCATGACCTTATCCTTCCATAGAGGATGCACTCAAAGCTCTGGTGAACTGCTTGTAATATTCTGGGAGTGCAGGAATTAATTAAGCTGTTGAGCTATTCACCTTCATTCTTCTTTCATGATTGATCCAGCTCCTTTTCCAATAATATAACGTGTCACTGAATTATAGATCTGGAGTTGGAAGGGATTGCAGAAGCCATCTTGTGCAACCCGCTCAGAGATGATGAAACTGAGTCCCAGAGAATAAATTAAGTAACTTACCCCCACCATACAGATGGTACACATCAGAGCCAGGAAGGATCTGAATCCAGGTCCTCTAACTTGCCTCACCACTGCTCCTTATCATGTCCTTAGTGACACCATTGGTCCCATTCCCACTATATACATGCTACATTTTTGGCAAGATGCTGCAAGCTACCAGCACCCACCAAGTGTGTTTTTCCATTGCTATTTGGGCCACCTCCAATGGGGATTCATCAGAGTTCATGGATTTCTGTGATTGAACTCTATTGCTAACACCTCCCCACATAAGTAATAGCCATCATCCCATGACTCAAGGTGACTTGGGCAACCTGATATTATAGAAGAGCAATTAAGCTCCAGGAGTTGATGGAAAGTTATCTGTCTTGAGAGTAAAAAAGAACTAGGTTCAAGTCCTACCTTGGACACACTAGCTATGTGACTTTGGGCAAATCTAATAGTTTCTCTGTGTTCCAGGGTACTCTAAGCATACATATTGCAGATCTCTATCAATCTTCCAGGGCTTCCTGACTGGGAAATTTCTATACCAATGACATGACAGGTATAAACCTCCAAAAATTTTAACTGAAGAAATGTATTAAGTAGAGAATCATCTTCTGTTGATTAAAAATCTATCAGCAAAACAGCAAAAGCAGAGATGAAATCAAAGTAGAAGGTTTTCTCTTTAATCTTTATTGGCAGTTATGGTGCTAATTAACCTATGATAATATATAACAAGGACAATGACTCCTAAACCCTAATATTCAAGAAAGTATCTGTTCAGTTACAAAGACATTTTTATAAGGTCATTCCTGGTAGTCTTTTGGAAAGGATGCAGTTTTGAAGTGATTATAGAAGGAACAACGTATCAGAGTAGAAAACGTGCCAGAAGCAAAGATCGCACTTTTTTTGTCTGAGCAGGTGTCAGAATATTAAAGATAACACCATTGGCATTGAGGAGAATGGCGTGTCTCTCACCTGTCGCTTCCACGTCACAGTCTTCAAGTTCATCGGGGACTATGATGAAGTTCATCTTCACTGTGCGGTGTCACTCTGTGATTCAGAAAAATATTCCTGCAAAATTGTAAGTGAACAGCAGAGAAATGAAATCTTCATCTTTTCTCTCCCTCGTGAGCTTTTCCCAGATGGTAGGATGCAAGGACCAAAAATGTGTGGTCTAAAGAGCTCTCTATGGCACTTGGCAAAGGCTTCAGTGTGAATGCTCTCCACACCTTCAGGGGAGTGGTGATGAAGAGTCAACATAAGTGGGATAAGAGAGAAGAGAATGGTGAAATGATGGTGAATTATCCCACTTCCCTGTCCCTCAAAGGCTTGTTTTTACTGTGCCAACGCCCAGGCTATGTGGGGACATACGATTACAAACTGCCATTCTTGGTCTAAGCCTGAAGTTCTGTCTGTCCCAAGCACTCTCCTGAGCTAAGCCTGAACTCCTGCTATTAACCATCTGTGAGACTTTGGACAATTTAGTTTAATTCAAAAGTATTTAAGTGTCTACTGTGTGGCAGGCTCTAGACAATAACAGCTGACATTTACCCTCACTTAGCCTCCCAACTTATCACAACTTGCCCTCACAACAGCCTTGTGAAGCAGATGCTGTAAGTATCCCATTATCGGAAAATGAGATTCAGGAAAATTAAGTGATGTGCCCTTGATCACACAGCTAGTGTCAGAGGCAAAATATAAAGCCAAATTTCCACTGATTCAAAGTCTGACTCTCTCTCTCTCCAAATCACTTCACCTCTCTGGGACTCACTTTCCTCATCTGTAAAAATGAGGGAATTAGAGTGTCTCATTTAGCCACCTTGGTGACAGGCTGGATAAAATTCTGGACTTAAATGGTCTGAATTCAAATCTTGCCTCAAATAGTTAACTGGGTGATCCAGGCATGTCACTATACTGTCTCTAAGACCCCATTTCCTCATCTATATTGATTAGCACCTACCTCCCAAGGTGGTTATGAGGATCAAATGTGATAATATACATAAAATGCCTCACAAACCTTAAAGCACAATGTAAATGCTGGCTATGATGATAATGATAACTATCTTTCACATCTCTCTGAATTCTAACAAGCTATGAAACCAACGGGATGAAGTTTCTTTGCCATCCCTTTGTGTACTCCTACTTGTACCTTGGGGATAGTAGACTTGGAGGCATTTTTCTCTCCGGTGCCAGGTAGTTACTTCACCACCATGCTTGTTAGTTTTGACAAAATTTTCATCTGGTACCTCACCTTCTACGATTCATCATCACATTTGTCATGCATCTATATTCTAAGAAGGGATTGATGGGAACCACACTGCCCTCCAATTCTGCCTACATTAGTGTATAATGAGATAAACCAGCCCTCATCACCAGACAGGCAGCCCTCTATAATCTGACCCTGGCGCAGAAAATATCTCCAATTCTGTTTAATACAGAGCATTCATGTCCCCAGTGGGTTCAATGATCAAGATGCATTGGTTCTAATTAATCTAAGCAGCAGTCATGCTTCAGGCTGAAGCCATAGACTCTTTTGGGGGTGGGGATGTTGGAAAGAATAAATGATCAGCCTGAAAGAATGAGATGGGCCCTCTGGTGTTTTGTCTTTCAGAATTGCCCACAGAATTCCAGGATTGCCACAGATTACACAAAAGAACCCAAAGAACAGATCATTTCAGTGGGACCTATTAGGAGAAAAAGTATGTACTTTCCCCAAATACCATTAATTATTAAAGCAGCACACTTTGAAGACCCAAGTTAACTTTAGGGTGTGTGCTATGTTATGAATCCAGTCAATGAATGCTTTCCTAAAAAGTAATATTGTGTGGGTTGGGTACCACAAGATGAGGGCATCTTCCTCGGAAGAATTAGTAACTTCCCCTCAAGTAACTACTTTTGTTGAATTGTATTAAATCACAAAAGAACTTGCTTTTTCTTTTTTATCTGCTCCTTTTAAATCATTAAATTCCGATGTAATTCTTTGTGAGCAGTCCACCTCATTGGCGTACATTCTTTTCAGGACTAGACTGGTGTGAAGACAATGGTGGCTGTGAACAGATCTGCACAAGCAGAGTGGATGGACCTCTGTGCAGCTGTGTGACAGGGACCCTGCAGGAAGATGGCAAGAGTTGCAGAGGTGATTCCCAAACTCCTTCCCCAAGATCCTTTCCAGACCTTTTACCCAAAAGGAGTCAACCCATTAATCTTCCTGACAGTCACTTTAGGGAAAGGAATGAAAAGTTAAATAAGTGATTTTACCTTTGCTAAAAGTAGTTCCTATTTGAAGTTCAACCAAATCAGTAACGTGACTATAGAACTCACGTATTCCAGAGATGATTGAAGCAATATGAAGACTTTTTTTCCTTAGGCCCATTTCTGACTCAGGGTTCCCAATTATTTTTCTGTAAGATTCAGTTCAGTTATTTTCTGCAGCTCCCACTATGTACCAGGTACTGAGTGAGGCACTGAAAATACAGAGACACAGGGAAATATAAAGTGCCTTCAAAGAGCTTATATTCTACAGCATCAGGAAGTAGAAAGCAACAGGTACCCCCAGTTGTAAATGTAATCATACATTCAACTTAAATACAAGAAAGTAGGAATAGGGTGGTAAACCCTAATACTTGGGGGTGAGGCTTTATAACTACTTTGGGGATACTTACATGCCTGATGCTGAGAGGTAAAATCCAATAACCAAACATCCTTACACTTATGCCAATAAACTGCCCCAGGACCTTAGGAGTTAGAATAGGATGGGGACAACCTCACTCCTACAAATAGTTGTCCTGGCCAACCTTCAGAAAACCACGAGACTCTCTAGCCATTACCTGAACTAGTCAGGATTGTCAGAGAGGCGGTCCTTAATTTCTGGGTGGCTGAGTCTTCCCTACCTTGGAGCGGTTCCTGCTGTGAATCTTTCTGATATTTAACAGATAGCAATTCCTGAGCCACGGGATGCCCTCCAGACAACATTGTCCATCCTGATACTGTATTTTATGTTAACAATTCTCTCTTTCTTCACAGCCTCTAATTCCTCTGTTGAACTCCAAGTTTGGATCGCCCTCCTCATCCTGACCCAGATTTCACTATGGCATTTGGTGTACAAATCAGGCACAATCTCATAATAAACTCAAGGTTTCTATTTAAAGTACTGTAATTTACTTACTTCAATTCCTTGTAGGATTAAAAGTGTGTGCCTCTAAGTCCAAACCCATCCAAAAGTATTCAGCCTCTCAAGGCTGAAAATGGAGCAAAACGGACTGTCTGAAGCTAGGGAAATTCCAGGCTATGTGCATGAGTGAGCACATCCTGGTGCTACTAGAAGCCAATCATGGACAGCATCCATTTTGCCTAAAATTTCAACTTCTCCACCTCCAAAAAATTTGGCTCTCCCCGAAATAAAAAGCATTGGGGATGGTGGGGGGAAGGAAAGAAGCCAACAAAAATAGCATCCCTGTTTTTAGAGAAGGACAGAAACCCATGGAATTGTCCAGGTCACAGCTTTAACAGTGAGAGAAATTTCCAAAACAAAATCAGGAGGAAACAACTGGAGAGTTTGCATGGCTCTAAAGATCTAAAATGTTTAGAAGTGGCCTATCTGGGTACCATCAAAGGAAGATCATGATCTCCTCCTCTTGAGCTCCTTCTTCCCCTGGCCAGGGCAGTTTTGACCACTGGGTTTCTCTTTTGCAGACCTAAGGATTCCTCCTCCACCCCACCCCATACCCACTCTGTCCCCTTTTACAAAGCAACCAAATAATTTAATGTGTTTTATGCTTCAATAAACTTTTGTGTTCAAGTATTCTCACTTCATAGTGACTGGACTTTTTCTTACTCACTGATTTTCTTTCATTCCTTTCAACAGCATTAAGTATCTCCTATAGGCTAGGTGCAGTGAACAAGACAGATCCGGCCCTCAAGGAATTTTAGCACAAAAAACAGCATAAACATATTTAAAGAGATATTTCTCACATACACACACATATATGTTAAGGAATTTGGAGTGGGGGAGGGCTTAACATCCAGGAGCATCGGGGTAGACCTCATGGAGGAAGTGGCATTTGAGCTGAACCTTGAAAGAGGCAGACAGAGAAAAGGATGGAGATTTTCATTCCAGGCCTGGGGGACAGACTATGCCTGACCCCAAGACAGGAGAGGGACTGTCACATTCAGCAATAGAGTATGGGAAGGAGGGAAACATAAAGGGCTTCTACTGCCAAAAAGAGGCATTTGTATTTTATTCTAGAGAGGCGATAAGAAATCACCCAAGCTTCTTGAGCTGGAGAGCCAGCACTCAGCTCTGTACTTGGCACATAGTAAGTACTTAACAAACTTTGATCAATTGCCTGATTGATTTTCGGAGCATCAATTTGGCAGCATAAGGTGGATTGGAAAGGGAGAGACTAGAGGTAACAAAACCAATCAGGTCATTTTAATAGACCAAGCAAGAGATGGTGAGAGCCTGAACAAGGATGGTGAATGTGAGGGAAGAGGAGGGAAGAGGAACGATGTAAAAGTCATTGATGAGCTAAAGCTAACAAGATTTGGCAAGGGATAGAGTAAGGAAAAGAAATGTTAAGGATGACTTGGAGATTGCAAACCCAGGGGGAGTGGAAGACTGGGGATGCCCTCAAAAGACAGAGAGAAGCTGATCCTACTCTAGCATGGCATTCACAGCTACATACCTACTATATATAAAGGCAATATGCAATCCAAAGAGGAACTAATTCCCTGCCCTTAAGGAGCTTCTGTTCTAGTAAAAATGGAGAAAGGATAATAAGCAGATATACAAATAAGTCAGCAAAATATATTTCATCAGAAAAGGAAAGTGTAAACAGAAGAGGCAGGTGATAGTTGATCCAAGTTTTCACATGCTTTTAATGCCAGGAAATGGCCCAGCTTTGAGGACACTCCCCAACCTGCAGTGACTCCCTCTAGCCTTTCCTCTGTTTGACATTTGAAGCCCTTATAGTTTACTTAGCCCTAAAGGGAAGAAGTCAGAATTATGATGGAAGTTGTAAAGAGGTCAGTTTAGTTCTGATGTCAGGAAAAACTTTCTTTTAATCAGAGCTGTCCCAGAGTAAGATGGAGGGCTGGATTCACCTCCAATCGTAGTCTCACCCTCAAATGAGCTCTTTCAGTCAAAGAGGAGTAAGAACCTGGCAGATAATGATGCAACAGCGATTCTTGTAGAGATTGGACTCCGACTGTTATTAGTAGTTGTAGATCCTCATGCATTAGCCCTTCATTGATGCGGTACAATTCGCCAGCCTTCCCCCCTCCCCAGTAAATAGCTTTTGTACACATTGCTGTAGCTGGCAGCCACGTGTGGACTCTGTTCAACGCATCCATACAGGGGTCTCTCCTTTCAAGGGTAAAGCCAAGTCAAACTAGCCCCAAGGAAAGCTTTGAAGTTATATCTTCTGCCTTTAAGCTTCTTGGTGCTTTTATGCGTAGCTAAGAGTGCTGAGAAGCTAAGCACTGCTAAGTTGGGGGTAGGTGTGACCAATAGGACCTCTCCCACATGTGAAAATCACTAGTCTCACAGCTCAAAGAACACGTTGAGCTGAAAATCTATGTTGTGGCACTGCAGTGAGCAGCAATTGCTCTCCCTGGGTTCTCACCCATTCAACTTTTTAAAAAAACTACTGTATTTAGGCAGAGGGCTTTGCTGATAACTACAAAGGCACTGAACAAGAAAATGATGAGGAAAGACTCTTACTTTCATTTGGACATTGAGAATCTCAGAGGTATATCCTGGGAGTTGAAGAAACAATCTTACAGCAGAGGAGGAATAGATTAGGTGGGAGACAACACACACTCCTTCCTGATTTTGAAGAAAACAGTTCCTGTAGAACTAGGTACTACAGAAAGAATGACAGATTTAGAGAACCAGCTCCAAAGATGACTTCCTTCAATGACTATTCACTTTCTAACACCATCCAAGGAGATAGTTGGGAAAACTAGATTGAAAACAGGAAGTGGATTCCAACTGTCCCCTCCAGAACATGATCTCTTTGAAACCTCAGACAGGATCCCTTACCCTCTGAATGCCCCAGGAGGCCAGGGCTTTTTTCAGAGAGTCACTTATATAAGGATTGGTACAACTCCTTAGTAGAAGCAATCCCTCTTTCCTGAAATACAAGTCCAGACACTAATACATTGTTGGTGGACTTGTGAACAAATCCAGCCATTCTGGAGAGCAATTTGGAACTATGCCCAAAGGGCTATCAAACTGTGCATACCCTTTGACCCAGCAGTGTTCCTATTGGGCTTATATCCCAAAGAGATCTTAAAGGAAGGAAAGGGACCCACAAGTGCAAAAATGTTCACGGCAGCCCTTTTTGTAGTGGCAGAAACTGGAAACTGAGTGGATGCCCATCAATTGGAGAATAAATTATATAATAATATAATAAGTTATGGAATATGAATGTTACGGAATATTATTGTTCTATAAGAAACGATCAGCAGGATGATTTCAGAGAGGTCTGGAGAGACTTACATAAACTGATGCTGAGTGAAATGAGCAACACTGGGAGATCATTGTACATGGAAACAGCAAGATTATATGATTATCAATTCTGATGGACGTGACTTTTTCCAACAATGAAATGATTGAGGCCAGTTCCAATAATCTTGCGATGAAGAAGCCATCTACACCCAGAGAAAAGACTGTGGGAACTGAGGGTGGATCACAACATAGCATTTTCATTGTTTTTATTATGATTTACTTGAATTCTATTTTCTTTCTCTCTTTTTTTTTTTTTTTTTTACTATTTAATCTGGTTTTTCTTGTGCAGCAAGATAATTGTATAAATATGCATGTCTATATTGGATTTAACATATTTTGCCATATTTAACATATATTGGATTACATGCCATCTAGAGGAGGGGATGGGGAGAAGGACAGAGAAGTTGGAACACAAAGTTTTTCAAAGGTCAGTGTTGAAAAATTATCCTTCTTTATGTTTTGAAAATTAAAAACTTCAATAAAAGATAATTTAAAAAAAAAGAAAATACAAGTACAGATCAAGAACTGGAGCAGATTGGCATCTTACTCCCCGGACCTCAGTTGCTTCATAAGTATAAGAAAAAATTGGATAGGATAATCCCTTCTCTAGCTCAAGATCTAAGACTGTGATCTAAACTGATTTTTTATTTAAAATGATTGCTAGACTTCCAGGATTCCACTCTACCCCCATCCCTACTCCCAGTCATTATAAACCTCAGCTTATTATTCTTAGTAGCTTGAAATGTTCTCACCACATTTCTTTTACTTTGATTTTAACCTGGATGGGGGTCAGATCCTTAAATTTGAATTAATTACTCCAACCTATAGGAACAATAGCTCTGTTGGCTTCCTCCCTCTCAAGATAAATAGAAGTTAAGAGAACAGTGCAGTTATTCTGAAATCCTCTACAGACTCATTATTCAGAGGAGAAATCATTTGCTATATCTCTATCTCTATTTCCTCAACCACAATAGAGGAATAACAAGCTATCTTTTCCAGTTAGACACTGGACAGTGTAAGTTGATCTCTGTCTGAAGATTAAGTGTAAGGAAGAAAAAAAAGTGACTGCTATGTCAGATATTAAAAGAGAAATCTAATTGGAAGCCTTGTCAACCCTGGATCTAAGTCCCAATAAAGAAATCAGTCAGTCTCTCCAGGCTAGGTGTTTCTTCCAAGAGGGAATTCTACCTATCCTTGATTCTCAGCTCAGTGGTTGGGGAGGGCTATAGTCAAAGTGTTGGAAAATGCTAATACAAAAACTCAAGAGCACTAATTGTTTTACATTGCTTAATTTCTCAGCTATTTTAAGACTCATTTGACATTTCGAAAAAGCTTGGAATCCAATCAATTTTCTTCCAGTCAAAGGAATTAAAAAATTATTACAATGACAATCGTCAAAGCCCATAGTAATAGAAAATGACTTTTTTTTAATAATTCAGAATTTTTCAAAACACCTACCTCATTCTGAACCTGGAGTGGAGGGGAGAGAGAGTGGCAGAGAAGGTAAAGTCCTCACACCCTATTTTTAATTTTCATTTGGTCGAGGTTAAAAGAATCCGCTGATACTTGGCAATAGTCAGTTGCATTATGATGTTAAAAAGCAAATCAGACAGCTCCCTCTAGTGCCCTATTTCTGTTTTCCAGTGAAACCTCAATATGCATTGAAACAAACAAATCAAACCGGCATCTTTTTCCCTTTCTCTGAAACCCTAGATGCGGGATGCTGCTTAGAGAGTACACCAAATGCCAAGGACATTTTCTGGAGAGCAGTGCGAGATTTATTTTTATGCGAGTAGTGAGCAGCCTTCCAGGAAAATACCAGCTCTTGGCGCACCCCATGCAAATTTTGCCCTTAAAAATCTCTTCCCCCAGCGTGTTGACAAAAATAGCTGCTGAGAAAAATTAAGTATCTTTTTAAAATGCCGAGAAATAAACAATCTGATGGAAAAAACTACATGCAATATTTAGCGGTCCTTTTTCAAAACAATGTGAAATGCTTTCTGTGTTCCTAAGGCACTGCTAGAATCACTCCGTTCTATTAGATGTCTCTGCTTTGGAGAGTATAATTCAGCTCCTGAAATATGGCTATCATTTAAGATCCTATCATCATCATAAAGGAACACAGGCAGGAAGAAAACCCCAAAGACTCTCCGTTCCTTGATAAACTTGGAAGCTCAAAAATATTTGAGAGTTTGGGCTCTATGGTTTCCTATTAAACTCTTTGACATCTTAGGAGAGCCATGTTAGTGAGGGTTTTAGCTTTTAAGCACAAAACAAAGATTGTAAAATAGTTGGGGAGCTATGATTTTTTTTCTTCTGGTAGATGAAATAATAATACCTTATGCTAATAGCACACCTTTCATATCAAATGCCTTACAACCTGCATTTAAAAATGTTCAACCCTGAATCATGCTGCTTTTTGACAGAGAAATTAGAAGAGAAGTATTCAAATTTTTATCATGTATGGTACAAATTATTCCCTACCAAAATCTACAAATCCACCCCTAAGGATATCTTTTTTTTTCAGCTCTAATTTTTTTTAAAGTGATTATTATTAAGCACTGCTTTGAAACAACACATTGGTGTGGATGTGGTCTGATATTTGGAAAAAAGAATTTGTGAATCAGAGCTCTAGTTTGTCTCCTAACTCTGGGATTACTTTGCTAAACAAACAAACAAACAACAACAACAACAACAAAACCCAGGCTCCCCTATTTACTCTACCAAATTGTAAGGGAAAGGTAATGTAGCATTGCTCATTGAGGGATGCTTAGGAAAGCCAGGAAGTCCTGGGTTTGAATCTTCCCTCTGAGCCATCATATTGGCCATGAGTGAGTCATTTGATATCTCAATGTCCATGACAACTTTTTAATACTAAGTTACGGAAGAATTGCCTACTTCCCTGGGTAGCCAGAATTCTCCAACACTGATGAAATCACAAATTTGAGTTGATAATAAATAAATAAAAGAGGCCTAAAATGTCTTTTACAAATATACAAATATATATTTACTTGAAATAATCTTTGATTCTTACCTGTTAAAAGGAATCATTAGGATAGGGTTTACTTCTTGATGTTAAAGCCTTCATTTACAGAGAATTGCTACTGAATTAAATCAAGACATCTAATACTTACTGGCAGTTTGACAATGGATATTGCCCAGAGTCTGTTTCTTTCTCTGTAAAGGGAGATAAAATATCCATAGTACCTATTTTCCTGAGTTGCTATGAGAATCAAAAGAGGCAGTATGTTTAAATCACTTTGCAAACCATAAAGCACTCTAAAAATATTGGCTATTATTACAACTAAAAAGCAGTAGCATCCTTGTAATTCCAGGATATTCCTTCCCTTTCCCCATTTTTCTAAATTTGGTTGCTAAACACATCCCTAATGCCACAGTCCTTACTGTTCCACAGATGTCATTTACATAACTACCTGAAACATTCAGATCAGAGTTACTGACTATATATTCAATCATACTTTCCATAAGTCATATTTCATGACAGCAAAATGTTACTGGAAATATCTGCATGCATGCAGAAAAGGAGGGGTTCTATGCTATTGAGGAGCAACATGCAGAAAGCAATTTAGCAAACTAATTTGACACAGAGAAAGCAATTTAACATATAATGTAAAAGCTTCTCTGTGTCATATCAGAACATTCAAGGCATTGAGTGGGAAGAACAGTGGAGAGCTCTGAATAATTTCTACCCTAAAAGAACCCCAACTCAAAGTGCTGATTTTGTAGACCCAAGTTAGAAGAAGAGTAGGCGTATTCTACATATTCATTCAAAATGAACCGAAATTGGGGTAGGGGAGACAGTCTTTGAGACCTCTGCTGCCATGTCATAGACTATAACCAAGAAATCTCCCCTCTTTTTTTCTGTTTTTTAAAAATGTTTTCTCATAAACAATACTGAACAGCAATACAGTTAGTTAATATTATTTTGCAACTGTTTACAACTTAATGAAATTAATTGCATCAAGTGTCATAATAATATTATTTTACCCCTTTTCCATCACCAACAAGATCTTTGTCTATTCATCTCCATCCATTTTTTTCCTTTTAAATGATCAGTGTATATTATGTTCTTCTGACTTTGCTTTTTTTACTCTGCATTATTTAATAGTTTTCCCCTTCATATTTCCTTAGATTCCTCATGCTCACCTATCTTAATTACATTATAACATTCTATTACATTAATGTGCCACAATTTGTTTATTCATTCTCCTACTGTTGGACATTTAGGTAACTAGTTTTTTGCAGTAACAAATTGCTATTATGAATGTCTTTGAAGAAATAGCTTATGTATACACACATATCTATATATATCTATATCTATATCTATATCTATATCTATATCTATATATATATATACACCCACACATATAGAACAATTTCAGGTTAAAATGTTCCTTGTCTTTTTTTCTAAAAGAACTTTTAGACCAAGTTAATTTTCATAAGAAAAAGACTGCCATTAAATAATGTTAAATGGCTTTCTACAACTAAACTTGGGGAGGAAGGGAGGGAGGGAAGGAAGAAAAGCATTGCCTGATAAGTCTTGAGCTTCCACTCTTACTGCCCAAACCAGGGAAAGGAAGCACATTGAATACATTGTAAAAGCATGGGACAAGTTTGAGCACTCACACATTTAGGCAAGTTGTTCTGAAATAAGATAGTTAAAATTTACTTAACCAACATTGCATTACTGTAAACATTCTAGAAATCATTATTTGCAACTGATAGGACACAAGACGATTTTCTGGGATACAGAGTGAGCAGTGGCCAAGCACATATGTAATAGAAATTGTTTTTACTGACATGCTATCAAATGACTTCTCCCTCACACACAAAAGGACACTGAAGAGGATAGGATTTAGAATTGTAAAGAAATGCAGAGGCCATCTATTCTGATCCCCTCATATTATATATGAGACAGCAGAGACCCAGAGAAGGCCATATGAGTAATATATGGCAGAGCTGAGATCTGAACACAATGCTTCTGGCTCCAAATTCAGGGCTTATCCTACTATCCCAGACTCGATTCCTCAACTTCATTTTTCTCACCCTACTTTTAAGTGGAATTTTCCAGTATTTTGTTTAGCTGATAAATCCACAGCCCTGCAAAAATTACAAGTATGTCTTTGAACATAACTAACAAAAGCTCTAAAAGGGCCTCTCCTTGGATGCTCCTGTCTTTTTATGAAAACAATGATTCTTTCTTACATAACTTTGTAAATGTGATTTTTAAAAGTCACCAATCAAAACCAGAACTGGTACTTCATCACCTCTAAGTTTTCTTGATCCTTGGAGGGGCTGCTCCTAGGTCTATCTTAGTTACAGATGGAGCAGGGAACATACCAAAGATCCCACCTTCTCTCACATGTCCTGAAGGACTTAGATTTTGGGATGACACAGTAATGATTTATTGGTTCCCTTGTCACTATAAAGAAATGAGAGGAGGGTTGAAGAGGTTGTGATAGGCCCTAGAAGGGAAGGAATGGTCTAAGAGTGACTCTTGTTCTCCCTCAATCATGTTAGAATTCTCTCTTAAATTTCTAATACTGGGGAAAGGGTATCTTTCTGCCCTCCCTCTCCAACAAAAATACAAACTACTAGCACATGGCAACAAGAATGGATTTTTTTGCCTAGGTGAAACTAGATTTTAGGGACCTACTTACTTCTGTTTTGTCTTGTCTTCCATGAGTACAAATGATCACCAGAGTACTGAGATCAGGAGTTTCTGAATATGTGTGCTGGTTGCCCAGTAGGAAGTGATCTTTGCAATAACTTTTTGAAGAAAAATACGACAACTTCCTACATATGAAAACCTAAAAATGCTTAAAACTGGGTACAACTTACCAAGAAATTTGAAATTGTGAGCTATGAGGACAGAGCAGGACAGTGGAGAAAGTGAAATAGATTTTCATCAAGATCAAAAGCTTCTGGGAAAATATAATAGAATGATGGAGTTACTATTTCATGCTCTGAGCATTTTGTCAAAATGCACTTTATATATTTTAAATATTTCTTTTGTGTTGGAAAAAAATAACTGTCCTATATCTGATACTACTTTTTATATTGAGTAACTTTTTAGAAGAGACTGTGTTGATCCCTTTTGAGAACCTAAAATGAACCATCCCTAAATATTGTTTAGACATTTTCCCCAGAAGTCTACTCTGAAGTAGGGGGCATAATGAGTGAATGGGATAAACTGAGTGAAGACCTTTCATAAGGATATAGTTTCAATCTATGCCTAAATGTGACTTGAGACTTTTCAATAGCAAGTTGAGCTATAATTAAAAGCTGCAAGTGTTCAATTATCTTAGATAAACAAACATTTCCCTCTTGTCCCCCCCACCCCTTTCCATTAACATTTAAATACCTAATATTGTAAAGTGGGTTCTGGGGTCTATATTTAGTCTCTGGATAAATTGGAATCTCCAGCCAATGGGAGAAAAGATCAGAAGGGGACATGGGGGCTTCTGGTTAGGGTCTATATAATCCTGGGTTTGCAGTTTGCACTTTGCATTCCTTTACTGACTCCTTGCCTATTAGGTGTTGCCTTTGTTAGGAAATCATAATAAACCCCTTTTTACTTTTCTTACTCTGAGAGAATCGGATTTTAATTTAGGTTCACTGTCCCATACGTGAGCTAGGAGAATAAGAAAAGCTAGGTCCAGCTCTTTTAGAAGTCAGGCTTTCCCAGGACTTAGCCAGATTCACCTAGACTCCTCTCCAGCCCTGATTCTGCAACTAGGCTACCAGTCTGGCACAAAGATCATTAAAGATTTAAGTTATAATCCCCACATTAATCACTCTTCCATCCTGGTCCTATTGTTTCTGTGTCTTGCCCTATCTACCCCTAAACAAATAGAAGAGGTAGGAGCAAAAGAACTAGGAAAGGAGAAAAGGTTGGAATTTTTAGCTCTATTGAGTCAAGATAGGAGTTCTTTCCTGGAAACCTATAGATGAGGTGAGAAAAGGGCTAAGAAAGATATTTATTGAAAGGAAAAGGGAAGCACACTTCTTCTGAAGTTCCCAAGAAAGTGTTAAAAGGATAGAACTGCTGATCTAAATATGTGTTGAAGAATGTTAGAAAGTACAGTGAAAACAGGAATGTGCTGCTGAATGTTTAACAACCAGCTCTCCAAAGGAAAAAACACTTTTAAATTTAATCTCCTTGTTAATATTTTCTCCAGGTGTTTCTTTTTTTTCTTTCTTTTTCTTTTCTTTTTTTGCTGAGGTAATTGGAGTTAAGTAACTTACCCAAAATCACACGGCTAGGAAGTGTTATATGTCTGAGTCCATATTTGAACTCAGGTCCTCCTGACTTGAGGGTTGGTGCTCTATTCACTACACCAACTAGATCCTCCTCCAACTGTTTTTATTAAGAAACAGTGGTTTTAATAAACCAGTGGTATCAAATTCAAATAGAAATAGATCTCTGCAGGCTAACTTAGAAAACCACAAATTAACATTATTTATACTGTATAATATTTTTATTTATTTTGTTAGATTTTCCCCAACTACATTTTAATCTTGTTTTGGCCCCACTGTGAAGTTTTGAGGACTGCTTTGGAGTCAGAGGACCATAAATTTGATATCTCTGGTCTAGACAATCAGAAAAACAAGAAATCTAAACCCTAATATTGTAATATTTCCTCATTTCCAAGGTCCAAAAGCTCTCACTAAAAATTTAACTGTCCATCTCTCCAATCAGTATATGCTACTTAGAGAACAAGAGGATGATTTTACCATTCAGAAACTAATGAATTTAAGTCACCTAGAATCAGGAACTCAGGAATGAAGCATGACAAGAAGATAACAGAAGGAAAGAGCTTCAACTGCAAGATAGAATTCCTTGAGGAAACCAAACTAAAACAAAGTAGAAAAATCTAAGGGCCTCAGCTGATGCCATCAGATTTTTTTTTATTCATTTCATTGGAAGAGCTTCCTTCAATGAGGTTACAGTCTGTAAGACACCATCTTCTATATTAGATCTTTCCTGATCCTCTCCCCCAGCCACATTCTCACACCTAGTTCAAAAAAAATTACTTACATTTTGAATATATTCATGCATTCCCCAATAGAATATAAGATCTTGGAGGGCAGAGATGATTCCTTTTTATCATTGTTCACCCACTAACTGGCATGTGATTGGCACATAAGAAGTGCTTGCTGATTTATTACAGTTTTAAATGAGTTGACTGGGGCTCTTGAAGTTTGTTAAATGACTTACCCACATTTGTACAGTAAGTTCTGGGTTTCAACCCAGTTCTTCCTGACTCTAAAGCCAGTTCTCCACCCTTTCTGCCATTCTGTATCTCCTCTTATCTGTTATGCTCCATATCTTTATGTTAATGTTATTTTGTACAGACACATACCATTTCCTTTATGGAAAAAAAAATGGTCTGATCATCTTTAACACTAATAGATAAACATTAAAGTCAAACACTAGAAGTGGAAATAATTTTATTTAGCCTACTATTTCCTACTAGTTCCCCAATAACTCTCAGATGGGAACATTTATGTTTCTATACTTTTCTGGAGTTTTAATCCCTGGCAGCTAAATGCTGATTCCATTTTGTTGGCTGTGGGCATAGACATTGGACAAGTAGGGGGCCTCAGTGTAAGCTGAAACAGAGCAATCTTATTTGGATGAAGCTTGAAAGCTATAACAGATGAGGCTGCTCGCTGCTTTCCTTTTCCAAAGCAGGACTTGTTGAGGGAAGCTTGTTTTAATTTCCTTCTAAGTTAGAAGCGATGGCCTGCCCCAAAATGTCCTGCACAAAATTCATCCATCTACATTTATTAGCCCTTCCTAGTTTCAAAGACCTTCCACATCTTCCTTTGCAAACTTATCTGCTTCTGTCAAGATAACATCTAAAGCTTGAGATTCCAAATTTCATATGAAAGAAATATAGCCCCCAAAAACTGATCTAGAAGAAAAATGGGGCCCCAGACTTTCATTAAAATCCATGAAATAGAACACTTGGCAAAGACTCCTGGATAACAAAGCCCTTTGAGGCAAAAAAAAAAAAAAGAAGAAGAAGAAATTCATATCCCTGAAAATCAGTGTTTGTTTTTTCCTTTTTTGTTCCAGGCAGAATCAATGAAATGAATCAAACTTCTCTTAAAAACTAATTTTAAAAGGAGCATGAACACTCTTCCAGCACAGAGACGTGCTTCAGAGATGCAAACCAACCTAGTAAGCAGCCCCAAAGAGGGATTCTAAAATCATCAACAAGAACAATTTCAGGTTAGACTCTCATGCACTGGACCTTGGTGCCTTTTCAAGGATCTCTGTGGTCCCAAAGGCCCCATTTGCAAACCCAGTCCTCCTGCTGGCTTTCCTCCCCCTCCCTGCAAGTGCTTCCACCCTGTGCATCCTGCCAGCATATGGGGATGGTGGAAGGATTCCAAAAAGAAGCAGCTAGTACCAGACAGACTTTGAATCAAGTAATCGATAGGGATATTAGTTAAAAGAATCTTTGTAAAGGTTCTTTCCTGAAACATTTTAGTTCCCCAAAGTAGCCAATTCAGACAATGGGCTCTCATGGGCACTGAAGGTGAAGTGGGGAAACTCTGGCTAATCAAATATTCCATTCATAGAGTTTTATTATCCTAAAGATCACTAGTTTTCAAAAAATAGAAATATTTTTAAAATACTTAACACAAAAAGCCCTACTCAAAATACTTTTATTTTTCTGGTTGAAATGCTTTTTTTCCTTCAAAATTTCGCTCAAGTAATATTTCTCTGAAAACTTCCTCAGCGCAATTCAAGAACAATTTCCCAAAGTGCCTACTGGGTGCCAGACACTATACTAAAGACTGAGGATACAAACTCAGTTCTTGATTCAGTAATTTATCCAGTGATAATCTAGTCCGGGATTATATCCCGGGATATAATATGTACAAAAAAATATGCAAAATAAACCCAAAGCAATAGGAGAAGCAGTCTAGAGCAGCGATAGATGGAGAAGCCAATGCCTGTGAGTCAGGAAGACTCAGTTTAGGGCCTTCTTTTGCTGAAAACTTACAATGTGATCTGGGAGGATAAGTTAATTTCTCAGTGCTTCAGACAACTTTCTAAATTACATAAGAAGTGATTTCGATTCCCAGTCTGTGAAGATCCTCAGTGGAAGCTTCCTTACTGGATGAAATTAGAACAAAACACACAAAAACTTTGTGATGGGAAAGAGATATGGGGGAGGGGAGGGTGTGTCAGGAAAGGCCTTGAGAAGAAGGTGCTATCTGAACCAACCCTGGGATGCAGCTATGGATGCCAAAAGGCAAAAGTAAAAGGCAGAGCATCATAGGCATGGGGGAAGACCCATACAAAATCATGGAAGCATAAGACAGAACGTCATGAACTGGGAGTTGCAAATAAGCTGGTTTGGTTGGAATATAAGGTGTCACAGGGAGAGTAATGGGAAAAAAAATTCTAGAAAATTGATTGGAAGCAGAAAGTGAATGGTTTTATCTGCCAGCTGAGGAGTTTGGATCTTTTTGCAAAAGCAAGGGAGCTCCTTACTAAAGTTTATTAAGCTGGGAGTGACATTTCATTAATTTTGTTGCTGAGAGGAGGATAGATTAGAGAGAGTCAGAGTAAGTAATCAGGAGCCTATTGCAACAGTATGGACAGGCTAAGGAGACTATGTACCACAATATGGAGAGTAGGTAAGGGTCTGAATTGAGGAGTGGTCATGGGAGTGGAAAAGATGTTGTGGAAATAGAATAGAGTTGGTATGAGATTGGTGATGGGAAGGGAATGAGGGAATGGGAAGAATTAATCATAACTGAGTTTAGGAACCTAGATGACTAGAGAAGTTAGGAACAGTGAGTATGTTTTAGGGGGAAAGAGAATGATTTCTGTTTTGAACATGCTCAGTTCATGAACTGAACATGGTTCATCCAAGTAGAAATGTCTGCAGAAAGTGATCACTTCTTCAGTTTTCCCAGAAAACTTGATCTGTATCTCATTTTTGCCTCTATGGCACTCTTCCTTGTCCTTACTCCTGTTTTTAGGATGTAAGTTTTTTTTTTTTTTTACTTTTAGAATGTAAGCCCCCGGAAGGCAAGGATTGCCATTTCTCCTCTTTGTATTCCCAAGGCCTAGCATGCAGTAAATGTTTAATAAACAGGATTATAGACTGAGCTGAAAAGAAACATAGAGGTTATTGAATGCATGACCCTATTTTTCAGATGAGAAGACTGAAGCCCAGGATAAATAGATTTTTTTTCTGGATTATCTCTGAACAAGAGATATCTCTGACTATTATAACAGCCTTCTGACTGGTCTCCCTAACTCTCAACTATCTCTTCACTTCAGTAAATCCTCCACTCAGCTACTGCTGTCAAGATGATTTTCTAAAGTATATGTCTGACAGCTTTGGGAAGAGCCCTGCTCAAGGTCCTACAATGGATCCCTAGTATCTCCTGAACTAAATATGAAATCTTCCACTTGACGTTTAAAGTTCCCTTTACCTTGGTCCCTTCTTCCTTCTCCAGGCTTCTTATCCTTTAACTCCCCTTGTTAGACTCTCTGATCCAACTCTAGTGGCTTAATTGCTGTTCTCATGTTTCTCTTTCTGCACTTTTGTACTGGATATCTATACTATACTTGCCTGGAATGCATAGCTCCTCAACTCTGACTCAGTTTCCTTGCCTTCTTTCAAGACTAAGCTTAAAGCTTACCTTCTGCAGGAGGCTTTCCCCAACCAACCCCCCAACTACTAATGCCTACCACTATGAGGTTCTCTTATCTATTCTATCTATCCATATACCTATCTATCTATCCACCTTTTATATATACCTAATTATTTATGTGTTGTCTCTGCCATTAGAATATAAGCTTCTAAAAGAAGATGGTTTTTGCCTTTATATTGCCAATGCTTAGTGCAATGCCTGACATAATAAGCATTTGATAAACGTTTGTTGATGGATTCTTAAGTCCTAAATGGCAGGATTTGAATCCAGGTGCTCAATCTCCAAATATAACACTCAAACTATAGTGGTTATGTTTTTTTTGTTATATTTATTAATTGAATTGAATGTTTGCTTAATTGAAAACAGACATTTCAGGATCTTACAGTACCCAGAGGTTATTATCATGTTGACCATTAGTTTTCATCGTATTGTAAACTTACAGAAGATATGGGTAACAGAAGTGTCAAATGAGTGAGATTTTTAAAAACAACCAACCGTCTCTCTGCTTATTATTATTTCAAATCATTCAAAGGAAATAACACTGATTTAATTCACATAGAAAACCATAACTTCTCCGGATCAGTGGGAGGGCACACCATTAATTATCATTGACTAGCACTTTGAGCCCTGTTTTACTCATTCTTCATTCTTAATACTATTTTGCTGGCAGGTGAGGTGTATAGGTTTTTCTTTCATCAATCCTTCCTTCTGCTGCCTGGGGAGGTACCAAATCAGAAAAAATATTAATGTCTTAAAAATACAAGACCACTTACCAAGTCTATAAAAGCTTTCCAATGAAAATCTCCAATGGAAACTTTCTCCAAAGAAGCTTGTAAGAGTTTCTGAGTTCTGACAGACTGTTTGAAAAGACTATCAAGCCTGCAGTCTGGGGGAAAAAATAAACAGAAATGAAAAGCTATTTAAGAAACCAGTGAAGTAATGCTGAAAAGAAAATTAGGAGCTTTCACTTACTAAATATTGTGTAAACACACTCATTTAGAGTCCATTATTAACATACTTGGTTCTTTTTGCTCAAAGCAATCAGCATGCAGAAGGAGAAGATTCAAAATGATTCTCAGCTGCCACTCAGGAGTGCAGCCCTCTTTAGAAAGGTTAATCTTGACAAACACCCTTGTATTTCATGCACTTTTGTGGAGCACCTGAAAGCTGGCAAAGCATCGGCTGGAGAGACAACATTGATTTTACAGATAAGAAAAAGTGAAGCAGTAAGGACACTACTGGGCCAAGAGCCCCAAGGGGAGCTGCAGCAGAAATCATTCTCAGGAATTCTGAACTTCACTAAGGAGCTCTAACAATTAAGACATAGCTCCCCATCAGCCTCCAGAATGAACACTTGGGAGTTTCCCTAATTAATTGCAAACTTGTATCTTAAAGTCTCTTTTTTACTACCACGCTAGTAATTAGTATACAGAGGATAAAATAGAAACCACTTTCCAAAGCAAAAGCCACATCTAATTCTCCATAAAAGACTTTATTAATCTTATAGTATTTGTCTAGTGAATGTAGAAAATCTCAGAAATTCTCAGTCAAAGACTTATCCACAAAAGACAATTAAAAGACTTCAGTATCCAGCTGACAATTAGAATCAATCAAGCATTTATTTATTAAGTGCTTCCTAAGGACCAGCCCTATACTAGGCACTAGGGATAAAAATATAAAGGATGAAACACTCCTTACTCTCCAGGAGTTTATATTCTAAAAGAAGAGACAGCATGGACACACAGAATAATATAAAGGGAATAAATACAAGGAAATTACTCACAGTAATTGGGTAGATTTTGCTTTTCTTGCTTTTTCAATAGGTGGCAAAAGGGCCATGCAAGAAAGAATTTGCAACTGAAGATAAAATAAAATAGAATTTTGAAAAACTAGGCAGGGGAAGATTTGACCTTATAGATGTTACCAGATTTGGTGGAATGAAACCCATGACTGCACCAGGGCTCTGGGTGGGCTCTTCTGAGCCAAAAGAAATAGAATAGATCAGGTTGTACTATATTAAGAAGTCATGAGTATATTCAAGAGCCAAAGGGAAGGAGATAAAGTATGATAGAAAGTATTTGGATGAAGGTCAATGGAGGGCAAACAGAAATGATTTTGTTGAGGGTGTCTCA
This sequence comes from Sarcophilus harrisii, assembly GCF_902635505.1. Taxonomy (NCBI): domain Eukaryota; kingdom Metazoa; phylum Chordata; class Mammalia; order Dasyuromorphia; family Dasyuridae; genus Sarcophilus; species Sarcophilus harrisii. The sequence continues at coordinate 361,676,443 of NC_045428.1, forward strand.
CCCTCAGTGCTTGGGGTCCCCAACTTGGTGTCAAAGGTTTTGAAAAGAATTCACAGACCCAGTATCCACTTTGGGTTTTGCAAAAGGTTTTTATTTCCACTGAGCAGTTGTCAGTGAGCTTGATCCTGATTAGGAAAGTAGTGAAGTTTTGGGAGACTGAGTTCAATTTTATTTAGCCTTCTGCGGCCCAAGCCTAAGGAGCAATCTCTGGATGAATTAAGTGAGTAATCTCCAGGTCAATTATGGTGGTGATTATTTTAGGAGTTTTCCTGAGGGGAGAAACTAAAGAGTGATCTCCAATTGAATTGAGGAATGGGAATTATTTTAGGAGTTTCCTGAGGCCAGGTGAAAAGGGAGGAGTTGTGAGCCAGAACCAGGAGATTCAGAGTTTTCCGACTCAGGTCCCCCATAAAGATCAGGGGACCACAGAGTCCTATTACATCAATTTTGTCACAGAATGTCCTACAAATCACCCGACCAGACAGAGGAATTAAATGAGGCTTTGAGGAATATATTGTAATGCCGGAGAAATTGAGGCAAGATAGGGATTAGAGAGTTTTTTTTTATATTTTATTTGGATTTCTAAAAGGGAGAGATTGTCCTGGGGGCGTGATGCCCACAGGGCTGATGTCCAAAGCATTCAGCAGCCAATATGAGTTCTCAGTGACATATATGTCCTTGGCTCCAAACTCGGGACTGTAACACAAAGGAGAGCGGAGTCCAAACTCTGGTGATGGGGACTCTCCAGGCAGGGACCATCAATCCGGTTCTGACAGGTTTGGGGGTAAGACCATAAATTCTTGATGACTTAGGAGGAGTTAGGAGCCAGGAAGTCTGAACTCCCCTTTATCTTGAGTTTATACATTTACAATTTATAACTTTAGAGTAACTAGCCCTGAGTTATATCAGTCCTAATGAACTGGGGGGGGAGGGTGTTGCAACTAATGGGATTGAGGCCGAGCAATTAAGGGAAACTGAGGCAGAACAATTTAGGGAAATTGAGGCAGGACAACTAGGGAAACTGAGGCAGGACAATAAAAGAAAACTGTGGCACAACAACATAAGGGCATGATATTATGATGATTGAGGTGGGGGTGCAATTACCCAGACAACTGCTGTAAACCTTCCCACTCTGTGAAAAACAGAGTAATTCATGACATCTTAAATTACCTTAAGTGATAATTTCATCCTTCAAAAAGTAGAGGAACCAAGAAGGGAAAATCTATCCTGGGTCTCACTAACAGGGAAGAGGTTGTGGAGGAAAAAATGATGGTAACTCCAGTAAAGAATGAGCAGCTCTTACTATATTTTGTTATAAAAAACAGGAAATCTGGACTAAGGCTGTATCCTAGACTTTGGAAGAGCAGATTCTCAAAGGTTCACATAAGTGAGATCACATGCTGCAGGGAGCTCAGCCTGGAAGAAGGAAGAGAAACTGTGGAGTCACAAAGGGAAATCAGAGCATGTTGCCCCCACGGCTAATCTCTCAAAGTATCCATCAACCAATGTGAGGTTCCCATGAAATATATATATATATATAGCTCATAAGCTATCTGGGTAGACTGAGGCAGGTACAGAGTGTGAGCACTGAGAGCAGGAATGGACCATCAATCCTGTTCTGACAGGATGGGGGGATAGGACCATAAATTCTGCTAAATTAGGATTAAGAAGAACAATAACAGAATGTGGGTAGGAACCAGACATTCTGATAAATTGGGAAGGTCTGGAGTCATGATGTCTAATTTAGAAGGTCTTTCTCTTTATCTGGATTAAATTTAGGAGGGAGGGATGATGTTGCAACCAGGGAGACTGAGGCATAACAGTTCAGGGAAACTGAGGCAGAACAGTTCAGGGAAACTGAGGCAGGACAATAAAAGGGAACTGCGGTACAACAGTATCTCTGAAGAAAGAGCTACTGATCTACCAGAATCCCCTCAGTGAGGAATTGTTCAGAAGATAGAAGCAAGACTAGGTAATAGAAGTCTGTGAAAATGGAATACTAAAGCTCAGGGCATCTGGAGGCTGAGGGCAGCTGACTAATATGATTGGGGAGAGCAATTGGCACCAAATGCTAGATTGATGAAGGCACCCCAAAAGATGAGGGTTAGTAGCAATTCACATGTGAAGAATTCACAATGGTCTTCCTCTTGCCAAAAGGTACATTTATTTTTGAGAAGAGATTACAGATAAAATGAACAGGTAAAACAGGCACCAGGAGTAGTAAATATGAAATAGATTTGGGAGAGCATATAGTTAGTGAAGAAAAGGGTTTTAACAATTAACAAGGGAAAAGACGAGTTTCCTGGTGGAACTCACAAAAAAAAAGAAAGATGGGATGGGATGGGAGGTAGGTAAGGGAGAGATGGAAAAGATGCTAAACACTATTTTGCTTCTAAGTTTTGTTTGTACCCCAAGAAGAATAACATTTGCACTAGGAATAAAAGAACTAAAATGTGTAGCAAGGAATTAATTTAAACTCAAGTAGAGGAATGGTTAAACAATAAACATTTATTAAGAATCTATTATGTGCACTGAGGATACAACCAAATAAAAACAAATCCCCCCTGCCCTCAAGGAATTTATAATCTAATAGGGAAAAATAAAACACAAAAGGAAGCTGAAAAGTAGTTAAGAGCAGAGAGGGAGGAGAATAGAAGGGGTGGAAATGGGTGGAAGGCAGAAGGAAGGAAGGTATGAGGGGAAGAGTGGTGAAGTCCTCAAAACCCCAGAACATTGGAGAATTCCAGAGAAGTCCAAATGCAGAAAAATTGTGCCAAGCCCCATTTCAAAATAGAAGCCATAAAGACCATGGCCCTGACCTCTAATTATAGAGTCCACTGAGAAGGGCAAAGAGTATTGATGAGATGTAAGCATCAGGCAGATTCAGTCTTATAGCACAATGAAATTTGCCACTGATGAGTTTTCTAGGGAAGAAAGTCACAGTAGAGGGTATCTAATAATAGATATTATCTAATAATAATAAGAGAGCATCTAATTACCTTTGAATTTAAATCACCTGACAATCTAGCTACACAAATATATATTATACTCATGTGATTATGGAGCCACAGTTAAAGATACTTGAAAGATCATGAGAAATGGGAAAAGAACCACATGATTAAAGACCAAGTGTCCTAGTTTTTAAGAACTGGAGGAGAACAGAATCAGAAAAGTGTGGACTTTGACCTTGCTTGTAGGTGCCCTCTGCTCTGCCTCCTCCAGACTTTCATTACTTCTTGTTGGGACTATGGCGATAGCTTCCTAATTGGTCTCCCTCTCTTTAGCTCCTTCCTTCTCCAACCCCTACTTTACACAGCTTCAAATTGGTATCCCTAAATTCTGGTTCTGACCACATAACTCACTCTTTCCCTATTCATGCTCTTCGGTACATCAGCATGCACACACACTTAAAAATGTTATTCCTAAAATAGTCTCTAGCCTGAAATTCAAAGCATAATAACCTCTCCACAACCTAATTTTCATCTGCCTTACCAGTGTTATTTCACTGTACTCCTTTTCATGTGCTCTTTTCCTATCAAACTTAACTGATAGGTGTTTCACATAATCTTATTTACTACCTCCCTGCCTTTGAAAAGTCTCCCACATTGAGAATATTCTTCCTCCTTACCTCTCTACCATAAGAACAGCTATGATGCTCCTCCCTATCTGAAACTTTTTCATATCTTCCTCACTCTGTGAGTCAAATCCTTTAATATTTGAAATTCATTTTACTTTTTTAAATACAGTACTTTACATGTTCTTACATAAACATGCTGCATCCCCCAGGAAAGAGGGCAAGTATTCTTTCTAGTTTTTGTCTTCTATTTCCAGTACTTAGAATACTACATCCCTGGGAAAACTGGGACTCTAATGCATTGTTGGTAGAATTGTAAAATAATCCAACCATTCTGGAGAGCAATCTGGAATTATGCCCAAAGGGCTATAAAACTGTGCATACCCTTTGACCCAGCAGTGCCATTACTGGGTCTGTATCCCAAGGAAATCTTAAAGGAGGGAAAAGGAGCCACATGTGCAAAAATGTTTATAGCAGCAATTTTGGTGGTAGCTGCTGAATTGAATTGAGGATTAGTATCAATGATGCTATAACACAGTATTGTCAAACCCACATAGAACTAAGGCCACTGAGCAGTATGTAAGGATCCCTGCAGTCATATATTGACTTAATTCATGATTTCTGTGTTTTGTTTTTATTTTTATTTTATTAAATATTTCTCAATTGTATTTGAATCTTATGAGGGCTCCTCCCTTCAAACTGATAGTGATGTGGGGAACCCTGAAACTCTCTCTTTGACTTTGGGGGGAATGCTTGAGAAACTCCTTGAACCCTCAGAGAAGTTCTCCCCTGAGAGACCCACCCAAGGGAATCAAGATAAAGTGGTTTCATTCTTTTATCTCGGTGGGACTAGTTGAGTCCAAGATCACTCCTACTGGAGATCTAGATTTCCATGGACCTCTATTGAGCTGAAAATTGGCTTAACCACTCCCAGTAAGCTATCCCACTCTACAGGAAATCTAGGTGTGGGAGCAGTAACCTCATTCAATTGAAACCTATTCAATTTAAAGATTTCGGTCCAATTTCAACTCAAACTGCACCCAGCCCCTAACCACATTTCAAATTCTTTATAAAAAGGGACAATTTGGGCACTTCTTTGCAAAGGCCAAAGCAGCATTCATGCCAGGGGACCTCTCTCTCTCCTTGGCAGAGTTGCCTGCGAGGACCCTCTGCCCACTGAGAGGACATTCTCTTTTCAACGTTACTCCCTCTTTATCTCTCTCACCTATTTCCCTAACAGGACCACACCCCTGTTTACCTCTCTGTCCAAATTTCTCTGCTAGGAACTTTCTCTCTCTCTGCCAGGACTCCTCTACTAGACTTTTACTTGGCCCAAAGAAGTCAGTCTTCCTAGCAAAGGCCAACTTCTCAGTGCCAATAAACTTTTTGCCATCTAACTTTTCAGGTTTTTAAATTCTTTTATGAAGGACCTGCGCCGACAAGAAGGAGTTCCCACAACTGTCTGTGCTGTGCAGAACTCAACCATACCTTTGCTACTACTGAGTAGGGTGTTAGACTAGATGATCTCTAAGGTCCTTTCCATAGCTAAAATTCTTTGATAGCTATATTGGGAATAAGCTAGCTGGTAGGTGCATATATGTATGTATTGATATCCATGAAACATGTGTTTCAGATAGGATAGATAGCAGGTCCTCCCATCCCCACAATTCCCTCAAGCACAGATCTCAGCAAGCTCAGTCTCATAAAGTCTTTTCTCATCCCTCCAATTACTATTCTTTTTCTCTCTCTTTTTCCCCCCAAAAACTGAAGATTTTATCCAGTTTCTAAATTTCTGGCCTAAGTTTCCGATCTAGAGTAAATTTGCTCAGGTCTTTCCCGGCCTTCTTATTCCCAAGTTTAGGAGGAAAACCAATAGTTTTGTTTGAGTCATGCTAACTTTAAAGAGTCAGCATGACATACAGATGGAAATGCTCTTTGGGCAATGACAGATGTGAAGCTGCAGCTCAGAAAAGAGATCAGACCTGGCTGTGCTGGCTTAGAAATCATCTGCCAGATAGGGCAATGAAAACCTTAGAATAAATGAGATTGTCAAGAGAAAGATGGTTGAAGAAGAAGAGGACCAAGTGTAAACCCTTACAAAACCCCAGTGCTAAGAGATTGGGAGTGATAAGGACCCAGAGGAGGAAACAAAAGAGTAGTTAGAGAAGAAGGAGAAACAAAGGATGATAATATCCCTGAAGCCTTGAGAGGAGAAAGTAGCAAGAGTGTCAGAAAAGTTGAGAGTTGGATGAGGAAGTTCTGAGTGAAAAGAGCCTTGACTCTCCAGTCAGAGGCCTAAATCCTATATCTGATGCTTGCTACTATGTCACCTTGGATAAATTGAATTCCTTAGACCTATTTCCTCAATTGTAATTTAAAGTGGTTGAAAAATATAAGGTTTGGGATTTCTTATAAGTCTGTGATTTAAGAGGTAAAACATGACTCTTCATAATCTTGTGAGCCATAGTATCCTGGGGTTTTTCTCAACAAAGCTCTTGGTTTGCCATTTCCTTCTTCAGTGGGTTAAGGCAAACCCAGGATTATACAGTAATTAAGTGTCTGAGGCCATATTTGAACTCAGGCCTTTCTGACTCCAGGCTAAGAACCTGCAGCTACCTAATTATACCTTAAAAGGGCTTAGATTTGGCAACTAGATGGTCATCTGTGAATTGAGAAGGGTCAGTTTCAATGGAATGATAGATTAAAATAGTCCAAAAAATTGCATGGAATTGGGTTGAAAAGAGAGTGGGTAATGGAAAAAATAGAAATCAGACAACTTTTTTTTTTAACAATGAAAACAGTTTTTATTTGGTCAAGGAAAGATGAAAAAAATATTAGTATTTATTTTAATAATTCATTTGTGTAAGTATAACTCTTACAAATATTTACCTGACATATAAAAAGAGAAATTTATGTAGATAATCATTACATATACAATGCAATCTGGTAGGAGTCTAGCAGTTTTCATTTCTCCCTATAGGAGGATAATCACTCACTATGTGGCACTGACAACTTTTTTTTTTTCAAGAAGTTTAGCTAGAAAGGGGGAGGAAGGAGATGGAATATGAGTTAGATGGAAATGCTCACACATTTTATTCCAGAAAACACTGGCTCATACATTTTAATTACTCCTATCAACTGTTCCAGAAGAAACATAGGAGTTGTTTACTAGCAAATGTTATAACCTGAAAGATAGACTAGTCATTCTAATTATGTTTCAAAAGAAATATAAATGGAAACCATTCTTTGGATACTTCTCCCATGGCTGTTCTTTCTACTCAAGCATAAAACCAAGAACTCCCCTTTCCGGATCTAAACACATCTGCCTATAAAAAGAATCATGCTTCTATAGCTTGCCAGAAATGTATTTCTATGAGCTGGATTGTAGGGTTTTGTTTGGTTTTTTTTAAGAAAATGTAAATATCTGCTTCCTATTTTAAAAGTTAACATGTACTCATAGGGCAACTACATCGACAGAAGATGACTAGTATGTTATTTGCATTCATCAGAGCCCTAGACCTTCTGGTGGCTTCTGAAAAGCCCAGTTATTAGAACAGAGGAGAAAGCCTAAAATAAACAACTCATATTCAGCACTTAAAATGCCCCACTAGCAACTACCATCCAAACAGGAAATCAGGCATTAATGATATAGGCAGTACTCTAGAAGCATAAATGCATGGAAATAGAAACAAATTGATTTCTAATAGTTTGGGGAAATAGAAATGCACATTGTAAATTATGCTATTTCTGCAGAATGTTGGTTGATTGTTGTCCTTCATTCTTGAAGAGGACCAAAACAACATCACTATGTTAGAATCGAGTTACAGTGGGTCCGACTGTGGCTGACTGGACCAATATGAGCTTGGAAGGCTCTGCCACAGGTTAGACACAAATAGTCCAGATGAACATTTGGGGTTTTGAATATTTCTAATTTTACACATTTCATATTTCCTTTGGTCTAATTCAATTCTGCTTTGTTCATAGAGCATAGCACCTTCTCTAATGAGGGCACATCATGGGGCACCCATGTTGGCCAATCCTGTGCCAGTGTCTCCCATGCCATGCAATTGATTCTAGAGTTCTAAAGATATATCTTGAGAGTATCGTTTTATCACTTTTTCTGACCACCTTGTGAGGGCTTACCCTGTGTGAGTTCTCCATAAAATAATTTTTTTGGCGAGCATACATTGGAGTCCAAAGGTTAGGCTGGATATGAGATGTGTCACTGGACTCTAAGACTTCTAAAGGAAATTATCTCAGAGATGCCTTGAATATTCTTGGTGTAGGCAGATTATTGACCAATTAACCAATAGCACTAGAAATCACATATCCAGAAAGTCTTTCATCCATTCTGCAAATAATTATGGAATGCCTACTGTGAATCAAGGTTTTTACTAAGCACTGGGAGTTTTGTAAAGTTTAGATAAGACACAGTCCTTGAGTTCTCACAGAATCTGCAGTCTACCATTGTTACATTTAGGATCATTCATAAAACAAAGCAAAAAATGGAGAACCCTCTAACAGAGGTAGAGACATTCAGAAAACTAAGGATCTTAACAAGAATAAAAGACTAATACATTTATCCCTTTCACATTGAGTGGGTTTGGGGCACAGTACCCCATAAATCCAAGCAAAATCCAAACAAATTTTTTGACCATCTTTGTACCAGAGAAGGAGTCTGAATGTTTATGCTATTAAAAGATAAAAGATGTTTGTAATATGAATTTCTGAATTTCTAGAGTTTTTTTTCTGTGTGTGTACAGGTCTTCCACAAAATTCCCTCCCAAAAACATTTCCATTTAAATTCTTATGCCAACCCACAATATATTGAAACCACTATGGGGAAAGTTGTGATGTGGAGGAAACAACTGTTTACAATTTGGTTTGCTGTGAGAGTAATCTTAGAAAGATCCTAATTTAAAGCTTAGAAGTCATTTACTTCAACCATCTATTTTTATAGATAGGGAAACTGAGTCTAAAGTGTCTTTTCCAAGGCCATATCAGTGAGTATTTGAATTCAGGTCTATGCTCTAAATCCAGCTTTCTATCACACCAAGTTTTGGGGTAAATAGGGATGGAAGTAATTTAAGAGGAAACTTAATGTGTCTTGTAATTTGATACTTCAAGGTTAGTTTTCTGACAGAATTCCCCAACCATCCCATACAGAGACATCTAGGCTACCCTTATTCATTTATTATTCATATCCTTACACAAAATGAGATGCTTTTCTTTTTTAATCTTGGAGAGAAACAGGGATATTTCTCCCTACTTATATTGCATAAACAAATCTCTCCCTGACCTGATGTTTATATAAGGTATCTTGCAATTCAGATCACTCTCACACACCTAGTACAATTCATACTCATCTTTCAAATCCCTTCATTACTTTACCTTACACCTATCTATTACTGTGGGCCACAATTCATGGCCACAATCAAATATTTATTATCTATCAGAACTTCCACATTTATCTGAATAGACAAGCCTAGAATTTTTGAAACTAGAAGGGAGGTTAGAGAACATCAGGCCCAATCTCCTCATTTTACAGATGAGGAAACTGAGAATTTAAACAATTTGCCAAAGTCACGTGGCTAGTTAAGGGCAGAGCCTAGTCTGGATTATGCCTCCTGAGTCCTAGTAGTCTATACCCTATGTAGGTAGCCTCCCTTTCTCTTAGCATGTAGCTTAGAGAAAGCAAATAGATGCATTTTCAGTTTAATCTCAGATGTGAGGATAATTCATTGCCAAATTATTAGCTGGATTGATTTACCCAAACATGCCAGACATAAAATTCACAGAAAGCTGGTATCATGACATCAGAAGTGCTGCCCTTTGAGACACATACAAAAAGGAGACTTTAGTAAAGTTCTTTACATAGATTAATTTGTTTGATCCTCTCAGCAACTCTATCAGAGGTTTTACACAGGAGGAAATTGAGGCTTGAATAGAGTTACACAACTAGTAAGTGAGGCAGATTTAAATCCACCTTCCTAATTTCAAGTCTAGCACTTTTAGCACACTGCCTCCAAGGTAAAAGATATTAAGCCCATGCACCCATCCACCTACCAGCACCATATTGAAATCTCTTAGTAGGTCTCAAAGCTTTACCTAACTGATCTCCTTACAGTTGCTGACATATTCCAATCTGCAACCCTTCCTCCGTGATTTGCTGGCAGCTCCTACCTGTTTAAGGAATTTTACTGTCTATCACATTCTCTCCTTATCTATACTGAAGGACTTTACCTGCATCTTTTTTTCCCACCCTGCCTACCAATAGTTTTCAGAAATACAAAAAGTAGGTTCTTATCATGAAAAAGTTGGGAATCTATATTAGGTGAGCTGCAATTACTGAACTGATTTACCTGTCAACTTTGAAGGAAGTCTATCCTACGGATCTGTCCTTGGGCCTATTGTATCTACATTTTTGTCATTGCCTTGAATAAAAACATATAGAAACCAATGAAAATTCTATTGTAATAGTTTAGGTGAGCAATGATGAGGGTTTGAACTAAGGTGATAGTCAAATGAATGAAGAGATGGCAGTGCATGTGAGATATGTTATAGAGACAGAATTGGCAATATTTGGCAAGCAAATGGATATGGGACAGGAAAGGTGGGGACTGAGGGAAAATGGCAAATCAGGATTGATTTACAAATTACAGATGTAGGTAACTGAGGATGATGGTGTCTTTGACAAAAATATACTGGAGTAGAGGATGGATTTAGTGGAAAAGGAGTCCATTATGCACATGTTGAGTTTGATTGAATGCCATCCAAAAATGTTTGCATTATATCCTAAAGGTAATACAGAGCTATTGAAGCTTGTTGCCTATAGGAGTGACATGGTCAGTCAGATCTGTTCCTTAGGAAGATTGATTTGGCAACTGTGTGAAGGATGGATTAGAAAGAGGGGTGCCTGGAAATGTTTTGCCTGCAAGAGAAAAGTCTTAGGAGAAATATAATTACTGTTTTTAATTATTGGAAGAGCTGCCTCAAGGAAGAGGGCTTAGAATTGTTCTTGGCACTAAAAGAATAGAACCAGGAGCAATAGGTAGAAGATGAAGAGATGCAAATTAAATCTCAATGCAGGAAAAGACTTTCTAACAATGAATACTATTTAATGGATTGGACTGCTTATTTGTGAAAATCCAGGATTCTTTTCTCTGTTATATTCTGAGCACTCATTTTAGGAACAGTACTAGTAATTTGGGGGCAGCTAAGTGGTGCAGTGGATAAAGCATCAGCCCTGAAGTCAGGAGGACCTAAGTTTAAGTCTGGTCTCAGAAGCTTAACACTTCCTAATTATGTGACCCTGGGCAAGTCACTTAACCCCAATTGCCTCAGGAAAAAAAAAAAGAGTACTAGTAAGTTGGAGAGAATCTAAAGCAGGGGTCCTGAAACTTTTAAAATAGGGAGTCAATTCACTGTCCCTCAGACTGTTGGAGGGTCAGACTAAAGTAAAAACAAAAACTTTGTTTTGTGGGCCTTTAAATAAAGAAACTTCTTAGCCTTGGGTGAGAGGGATAAATATCCTCAGCTGCTGCATCTGGCCCAGGCTGTAGTTTGAGGACCCCTGATCTAAAGGATCACCATGACTGTGAAGGGCTTCAAGGTCATGATGTATGAGGGTCAATTGAAGGAACTGGAAACATTGAGTTTGGAGAAGAAAAGACCTAGTGAGCATATGGGATCTATATTTAAGTGTTTGAAGAGACATTGTGGGAATAAGAATCATAGTAATTTAACATTTCTATAGTGGCTGAAAGTTTGCACAGCTTAATACATGTAATGGGGACCTGATTAATGGAGCTCCATTCTCAGAGAATGGGCAGTGTGTTCTATCTGCTGCCAGCCCACATGAAAGAGATCAGGGAACTCATTTCCAGGAAGGGATGATGTAACCAAAAGATGCTCCTCCCTGACTGGGACAAGTACAGACATTCTGTAACTGATTCTTGAGAGAGACTTTTGATTGACTATTGAACCAGATTTGGGATGCTCTAACTTGATGAGTTGTGATGTAGCTCCAATAATGGAACTGCCTTGGGTCCTCTCTTCCCTAGAGTTCACATCAAACTGAGAGGGCATGGACCTACTGCTGCCTCTGCTTCTGGCATTTCCATTCTTTCCTGAATGTAAGTGGAGTACTGGAGATAGCAATTTGTGTGCTTCAAAAGGTCAGGAAAGCAAGTCACCAGAATTCCAAAAGCTGTGACAGATACAGAGGCTGAAACCCTGAAAAGTGACCAACTCGACACAACCTAATGGAAATGGAGATATATATATATATATATATATATATATATATATATATATCCATCCTTATGCTGAATTTGAAATAAACTGTATGGGAGTTGATATTCTGTAACAGCCAGTTAAGTTTGAACTCACTCTGCCCAGAGACCAAGGGAGTATAAGAAATGTACCCATATTGGGGGGGAAATGTTTATGTTTCTGTCCCTAATATATCTTAATGAATATCCTTTTGGAGAAGCTAATTCACGTCAATTCATTAAATGAAACTGGGGCACTAATCACTAAAATTTTGGATAACTCATTAGAATGGAGACTTAGTAGTAGTAGAGGAAGATAGTCCACCTCCTCGGGAGGTACTCTTAGAGACTGATGTAGCCAACCTCATTCTAAGAGAGAGTGGCCAATGTTTTGTTACATGTATGTTATCTCGTCTAATCATTACATCTATCACTACAACCCTAAGACAGGTATGAGGTATATTAATATCTTCACTTTATAGCTAAGGAAATGGAGGTTTGGAAAGGTCAAATTATTCTATTTATTGTACAGCATCATGCTATTTTTCCCAAAGGGATTAGAATTTATTCTGGAAGAGGGATCAGATGTGTTATGTTTGTTGTGAGGGTCAGAATTAGGAGCAATGGGTAGAAGCTTCAGAGAAGCAGCTTTAGACTTGATGTAAGAAAAACTCACTAATAACTAAGAGTGTCCCCAAAATGCAGTGGACATCTCAAGTGGGAGACCTCAGTGGGGGCTCTGGGGCCAAGGTTGAATGTCTCCTTGCTGAGGATCTTATAGAGATTCTTAGTCAAGTACAGGTTCTGAGAACCTTGCCAATTCTGGTATTCTGTGGTTAATACCTAATTATCCAACTTCTTTATCACTTCATCATCAGATTCATTGAACAAGGAGAGACTTGCAACTTCTGACTTCCTGAATAAACTCTGTGAATACTTAATCAAGTGGCAGTTGATCTTGCTTTCCTTCTTGAAACTTTATGCGCGCGCGCACACACACACACACACACACACATACACACACACACAGTAGTGTTCTACTTGCTTCATCTCTTCTATAACAATGCAAGGAAACAGTGACTCAAGTATCATTCAATACAAATTATAATTTATGTCAGTGAACATCTCTCTGGGGGCTCACAAGAGGTGCCAAGTTATTCCAACACACACATTCTCCACAATGACCAGGAAAGAGCACTTTCTAGATAGATACAATTGAGGATTGCATGGATAAAACATAGCTTACAGCTTGGATATATTTTCCCCAAGGCAAACTCAGAGGGCAAAGGGCAGTTGCTCCCAATCTATATCTCAAGGAACAGAATAAACAGAATCTTTGCTTTGGTTCACAGCATTCCATAACTAATGCTCTTTCCTCATCTCTACCTGTTGAGATTCTAACCTTATTTCAAGGCCTACATTTCTCTGGTGCCTCAATAAAAATTAAAGTGAATAAATAAATTAAAAAATTTAAAACCTCACATTTTTATAGTCAAAGTGCTAATATGCATTGCTAGAGAGAGGTTCCTCACCATCATCATGTAATATTACATCAATAATATCACAATTTCCTTATCACTATTGAAAGACAAGAAAAGAGAGAGGGAGACAAAGGAAAAGGGAAGAGGAAAAGGCAGAAGCAGATAAATATACAAATATACACAGATATACATATATACACATATATGTATAGGTTTATATGTGTAGAAGGAGGATAGATGGTCAAATAGAGCATTTATTAAGCACTTCCTATGGGATGAGCTCAGAGAAATACTGTAATGCTGGAGAAACTGAGGCAAGATAGAGATTAGAGAATTTTAATATTTTATTTGAAAGGGAGAGATTGTGCTAGGGACATGTTGCCCCAGGGCTGATGTCCAAAGCATCCAGCAGCTAATGTGTGCTTCCCATGAAATATATGTGCACATGGCTCCAAGCTACCAGGAGGTAGACTGAGGCAGGGGCAGAGTCAGAGCACTGAGATCAGGAACAGACCATCAATCCAGTTCTGACAGGGTGAGGGGAGGCACCGGACATTCTGAAAATCTGGGATAAAGAAGAACAATGACACAATGGGGGGAGGACTGGGATCATGATGTCTAAAATAGAAGATCTTTCTCCTTATCTGGATTATGATGATTAGGAGGGAGGGGTGGTGTTGCAGGATTGAGCAGAACAATTAGGAACTGAGGCAGAACAATTCAGGGAAACTGAGGAAGAACAATTTAGGGAAACTGAGTCAGGACAATTAGGGAAACCGAGTCAGGACAATAAAAGGTAACTGTGGCACAACAATATAAGCAAACAAAACAAGGCAAGGATATAAAGAATTATAAAAAGTGCATGTTTGGAGCCCCTCTTAAAATGGTTGTGCAAACTATAAATATGTATTTATTTACATGGCACTTCCTTCACAACAATCCTGTAAAGCAGACAGTGTAAACATTATGACCTCCATTTCACAGAGGAAGAAAAGGAGACTGATGATAAGAGACGCACTCATGATCATACACCCAAAGCCAGATTACCACTCCGATCTTCTGCTACTGAGGCTTGTTTTATTCATAATGCCACAGAGATCACTCCACTATAAAGTCTCAGAACACTTTGCCTTATTATGCTCTACATTGTATTATATTTATCCACACATCTTATCTTCCCTACTAGATTCTCAGCAGGAAATAGGCCATCAGTTTTTTTTTTATTCATCCTCAGGGCCTACCACAATGGTCTGCAAATAAAAGGGGTTCAACAAATGCTTTTTGAATGAATAAACACAAACTAGTTAGGTTTCTAACCTCAGCCCATTGCTAATGATGCAAGTTGCTCCCAAAGTTATTTTTTTCCTCTTTTAGTACCTGTTTCAATGGAATTCCTACCTTCCAACTTCTTAGTACCATGGTGAGGGTGAATGAGTTAATGGACCAAAATGCTTTGATCATTTAGGCTAAGAGTCTGGCTGACTCTAATGTAAAGCAGGGAAACTATTGATACTCCCTCCCTCTAGGATACTAAGCCAACTTTTTTATTTTATAGATAAATTTGCTCACAGGACAGGCCAAATAGCTACAGCCAAGGCAGTTAGCCAGGCTTATTTGCATCAGGATTCACGGCAGGACGCAGTGAAAATGCTGCCTTGCAGATCCTGAAGCATTGATTGTAAACTACAGATGGTCACGTACCCCCCCCAAGCCACTGGCAAGGCAAAATGCTATTATAATGTGTCTTTACCAGAAGTATGGGTGAAATGGTCTTGTCTATGTTATAGACATAATAATAATTACACATTTATATAGTGCTTATTCTGTGTCAGGCACTTTCATAAATACTATCTTATTTTATTCTCACAATCACCATGCGGCATAGGTGCTATTATCACCCCCATTTTACAGGTGAGGAAACTGAGGCAGAAATGAAGTAATTTGCCCAGGGTTACATAGTTAGAAAATATCTGAAACCAGATTTTAATTCCAGTTTTCCTGACAGCCCAATGCTCTATCCCCACTGTCACCAGATACCTAGCTGTATGTTGTTTTGGCTTAATATACAGAGAGATTAGTCTTCTGTTAGCAATATTATCTTAAAATATATAAGCAAAAATCAGCTCTTTTTGTGGTGGCAAGGAATTGGAAATTGAGTAGATGTCCATCAGTTGGGGAATGATTGAATAAGTTATGATATATGAATGCAATGGGATATTATTGTTTTATAAAAAATGATAAGCAGGCTGATATCAGAAAAATATGGAAAGATTTACATGAACTGATTCTGAATGAAATGAGCAGAACCAGGAGAACATTTTACACAATAACAAATGATAATAAACTATGAAAGACTTAATTCTTCCCAGTGTGGTGATAATCCAAGATAATTACAATAGATTTGGGATGGAAAATGCCATCTGCATCCAGAAAGAAAATGTGGATTGAAGCATAGAATTTTCACCTTTTTGTTTATTTATTTGCATGCTTTTTCTTTCTTATGGTTTTTTTCACTTTTGGTCTGATTTTCCTAACATAACATGGCAAATATGGCAATATGTTTATAAGGATTGTATATATACAACCTATATCACATTATTTACTGTCTTGGGGCGGGGGGAGGTAAAGAAGGGAAGGGAAACATTGGAATGAAAATTTTTACAAAAATGAATGTTGAGAACTATATGTGTATTTTGAAAAATAAAATACTGTTGAAGAAAAAAAAAGAAAAGATGAGCTGGATGACTGTAGAAAAGCTAGAAAGATTTACATGAATTGATGCTAAGTGAAGTAAGCAGAACCAGGAAACCACTGTACCACAAAGATTGTGTGATGATCAACTATGATAGACTTAGCTCCTCTCAGCAATCCAAGATATCCAAGATAATTCCAATAAAATTGGGATGAAAAATGCATCCAGAGAGAACACTTTGGAGAGTGAATGCAGATTGAAACATTATTTTCAGCTTTTTAGTTTGCTTTTTATTTCTCATGTTTTTTTTCTTTTGTCCTGGTTTTTCCTTCACAGCATGACTAGTATGGAAATATCTTTGAAATGATGGTACATGTGTAGCCTATATCAGATTGCTTGCTATCTTGGGAAGGAGCAGGTAAAGGATATAGGAAGAAAAAAATTGGACCTCAAAATCTTACAAAAATGTATCTTGAAAACTGCCTTTACATGTAATTGAAAAAAAAAATACTATTGAGAAAAAATATTAACTGAAGAGATATAATGAAGATTTGTTTAAATTTGAAATTTTTTATTTTAATTTGGATTATGCAAGGGTTGGTTCTAGGTGTGCAAATGATCTCTACCAAGGAAACTAATGCATATTGATATAGAACAACAACTGTCTTAGAGAATTACCTGAGGAACTTGGAAGGTAACTGATTTGCCTATCATTGTTAGACAGCCAATGCCCTCAAGCTCTGGGGCTACATATGCCCATTTTACAGTTGAGGAGCCTAGAGTAGAGGAGCCTAGAGTAGATGAAGGTTAAGTGATTTGCGTAGGTTCACACTACTATTAATGTGTCAGGCTGGATTTGAACTCAGGTCTTTCTGACTCACACACCATTTGTTTCATCTTTCCACGCACTGAGATTATTCTGAAAAATCACTAAATATAACTCAGATCTAGATACTCACATATTTGAGTTAAAGAAGTTCTTGACTTTTTTACAAGCACAGAAAGTAATATATGAGCCTTTATCTCACCTCACAGAAAATTCAGAAGTTACAAAAAATAGAAAATCTGCATTTTCTGTGGGGTAAGATAAAGGCAGAACAAATGCAGAAAATTTCCCTAAGGATTTAAAAGCAATCAGTACAATTCTCTTCCCTCTCTGTTGGGTCTCAACTTTTCATGGGGTCCTATATACTCTCCCCAGTCCCTACTCATAATGCCACCCTATGATTTAAATTCCTGAAGGAAGGAAACATACTATGAAACTATTAAACAAGCAATCTTGCCCTCTAAGATCTGCAGTGTTCACTATTAGACAAGCAATTCTCTCTCCTAAGATCTGCAATATTCAAATTACTCATGGTAGTAGTGAAGAGCTTTCAATTCTATTCTTTTGGGTCTCCCGGTTGAAGCTTTAATCCCTTGCTATTCCTCCAACTGGAGAGCTGAGGTGGAGAAGCATGGGAAATCTCCTTTCTCTAAGAGGCATGCTGCTCAGGAAATTCCCCTTCTTTGCAAAGAAAGTCACATTTCTAATCTGTAAAATTCTGATTCTTACAAGGCAACTCCAGAGTCTGATGCCATACAACTTTTTTTTCTGTATAGAAGGTTAGATTTTAGAATCATGATATCTATGGAATCTATTTCACTCAAAAGAATATCAATTTCCAAAACTCTTGAAATAGAAGTTTCTTACAAGGCAATCCTAAAGTGAGCATTGTCCAGAAACTACCCTAAATCTCTAAAAGTCAATCTGCAGCTCCTAAAACATCACCCCCTTCATGCTGATCCAGAAGTCACAGAATTCTCATGGTCTCTCTAGGAAGGAAAAAGGTGAAAATTTCAAAAAGCTATCCCAAGTCCTCAATGATGAGGGGTCATCCTCCCAAAAATCTAAACCAACTAATTCATCCTGGGGTAAGCCCCTATCAGTGAAGACCATCCTTTAAGATGTGCCAAAAGGTGACTTTAAAATAACCAATTTGACTGGGGTATAAACCCAAATCAGGACATCTTTAATTCTCTAAAAAAAAGTGCCAATGGGAATGTCCATCTATCCTTTATAGGGAGAAGCAAGCAAAAATATTTCTCTATTTTTTGGCAGGCTCTTCTGGTTCCCATAAAAGTTGTACTTTGTTGTGAATCCATTAAGTCCTGGGGGATCTGAAGGGAGAAGCACTTCTCTGACTGGCTGCCTGAATTCAGAGGTAACTCTGAGACACAGGTGTTCCTAATTCCAAGACTGACCACAAGACATTATACCATGCTGCCTCTTAGCTACAGAAATGGAACTAAATAAATCTTTCCTCATACAAAATAACTATTAATTTAATTCAAATTAGACTTAATCTTTTTTGATCTAGTACTCCTGATCTGTTCATTGAACTCTGATTTTGGAGAAGAACAGATTTAAATCAGTACAAGTATCTTCAACAAATTAGAAAACCCCATCTCTCATTTTGCCTTCTAGCAAACTCGGCCATAAAATTCTTTCCTTATATAAGTATCTTCGATTATCCTTTCACTGATTTCTTCCTTGCTGCTTTCAAACTAATATTCTTCATCTTGGGAAAAAAACATCAACCTAGCAACTTGACCCTGATTCCCCTTTAACCTACTATTTGATTCCTCTATTTTTCTACCAAGATTTCCAAATGAATATTTGGAATATTCCAAATGTCCATTGTTTCACCATACATTTTGTTCCTTAACTCAACAAACATATATTAAACTCTTCTCAGCTACCACTTATTAATCACTCCATCTGAATGTACTCCAGCCATCATTCTCATCCCCCATTCACAATCCAGAACTTTGGACAGCTCCTGTGATGCTTGGTCCTGATTAGTAAACTTTCATTTAATCTAGCCTAGAACAAGGACTTCATGGCCCTTCTAGTCAATATTTCTAAACCATGTAGCCCCATGCACTGTCCCCCTCTTCTGTCTTCCCTCTAAAATATAAGCTTTTTGTAGACAGGGACAAGTTTGCTTATATCTGTATCTTCCTCTCTCTATAAAATACATATATCCATTTGGATTGTCTACAGGCATTTCATGGATAGCTAAAATAAATATCTCTGTAATCTGGTTCACACTTCTACAAAGGAGACTATGATTTCTGCCTTAGGGAGGAGGAGAAGAAGAGTTGTGACTATCTGCCCCATACTCCAAATATCTCTGATCTTTGAGTACAAATCTGATTCAGAACAAAAACTTCTTTCTTGACACTCTTGAGGGAGAGGGTAGCATTGAGCTGATACCTGATCGCTTGACCTGTTGTCACCAAACACTGGTTACATACATACACACATCACCAATGAAGAATGGCACAAAATATAGAACTGAGGAACCTCTCGTTCAAAGGTTCATAGATAGGAGATGGATGACATATACAGTGAACAACTAAAAGACCAGTTTTATTATTCCAGTTAATTCTAGAGAATGCTTAAAAGAGAACAACATGAAATAAGATTGCAAAGATAATCCCTGACTTGTATACCAAGCTGAAAATAGAATACTTTATCCTAAGGGCAATGAGAAGTCACTAAAGATTTTTTAGTATAATTAGTGACTTATTCATCATGGTGCTTTAGGAATATCAATGTGACATCTCTGTGAAGAGTGTATTTGAATGGGGCAATATTGGAAGCAAGTCTAATTTAGAAGAAAGAGAGAGAGGAGAAAGGATGAAAGGAAGGAAGGGAGAAAGAAAAAGAGGGGGGAAAGAAAGAAAAAAGAAAAGAGAAAGAGAGTGAAAGAAATAAAGAGAGGAAAAGAGAGAGGGGGAAAGAAAGAGAGAAAGAAGAAAGATAGAAAAAGAGAGAGGGAAAGAAAAAAGAGGGAGAAAGGGAGGAAGGAAGGAAGGGAAGGAGGGAGGGAGAAAAAGAGGGAGGAAGGAAAGGAGAGAGGGAGGAAGGAAGGAAGGAAGGAAGGAAGGAAGGAAGGAAGGAAGGAAGGGAGGGAGGGAGGGAGGAAAGACAGTTCCCTGTCCTCAGGGACCTTACGTTCCATAGTAGGGCAGAGGATGAAGGAGAAAACAAGTGTGCAATAAAGACCAATCCTCTTATTCTGGCATTCAAGAACTTCAAAATCTTATTTTAAGCTTTCTTCTCAACTATTCCACCTTCTGTTCCCTAGATTAATTTATTGCTCTCATCTTCTGGTCAGATTAGCCTATTAGAATTGTCTTTTGAAAAGAGCAAATGCATGCTCCCCTTTATTGATACTATTCCCCAATCCTTGAAAGTTTTATTGTCTTCCTGCTTTCCTATTCAAAATCCTATCCTTCAAAGGCAGTTCAAAGTCCCACCTCTTTCATGAATACTTCTATGACTATTCCTACCCACAGTTGTCTCTGCCTCATCTAAATTACTAGGGATTACTACCTATATTGCCCCAATCTATATTACAATTAAATTAGACTACTAGCTGTTCCCTACACTTAAGATACCATCTCCCTGTTTGTGAGAAAGTCATCCCCTCATCGGTACCTCCTTTCCTCCAATCTCTACTTTTCAGAACTATCTTCAAAACACAGTTCAAATTCCTCTTTCTGCAGGAAGCCTTTGCTGATTCACCTCCCCCTCATTTCTCCTCATATTTCCCTAGACTACACTGCCTAGATTTGTTCTTTGCCTCTTTCACACTCTATCTTATATAGTACTTATCTATGTATGTGTTATGTCACTATCTGGTAATATATAAACTTGTTTTTCATTTTCATTTCCTTCTATGTATCCACAATGCCTACTATAGTGCCCCCACTTACATCAATATGTCAAGAAACTGCGATTTCATTCTTGTTCATAAAAGCTACTTAATCAGTGTTTGCTCAATTGAATAAAACACAACTCATTTGATACTTAATCATATCCTTCCCTGTGACAATTCTCCTACTGCTTTCTTGCTTCCCAAACTAGACTGTGAGCTCCCCAAAGCCACAGACTTCTGTACGTGTATGTTTCTCAGTTTATAGTAAAATACTTGGTCAAATGCTATGTTCCTAGTAGATATTCAGTTAAATATGAATTAATAAATACATAAATCATAATAAATACATAATACATAAATCACTAGACCAGATACTGCCTCACCAGTAGTTTGTTCATTTAGTTCTTAATGGAATGCTTTCTATGTACAAAGCTCTATGCGAGATATTACAAGAGTATAAGGATGAAGTAGATATAGTCCTTTGTTTAAGGACTTTATACTCAGCTCAATTTGGGCTATTATCTTTCAGGTGGGAAAATAAGAAAATAACTATAATTTAAGGGAAAAAGTAAAAAGTTCAAAAATAGAGGCACAAATAAAATTCTGTACAATCCAAAGAAGGTGAGAACCCATTCAGCTGGGAGGAATTATGGGGAATAGTATGGAAGGCCCTTGAAGGAATATTATTTGAGCAGATGAGAGAGACATTCTAAGCAGGAGTAGTTTGAACAAAAGTACAAAAGTAGAAAATCACAAACTTCATTGTGCAATATTTTCAATTTTTATGCCTAAAGCCACATGAAAAGAACCCACAAGAGCCTAGCAAAAATAGCCCAAAAGAATCTGCTTCATACTCATATTCTGAAGATTTTCTGAATCTGAGAAAATAATTCAAAGAAATAAAGCTGGCAAAGTAAATTCAGATGTAAATAGTAGAATTCTTACTCTAATATTTGATCAACATTTCATTTAATCCTTTAAACTAAATTAAAACACAGAAAGGGGTTAAAAAAAAAAGTCAATTTATAACCAACATGAGGATATGGAAAGCCACCAGTCAAGCCACCACCAAGCATTTGTGAAATTTGAGTGACACCTGGTGGTTCAATCAGATATTGTGCTCTGAGCTAATTTAAACTTCCTTGCCTGGATAATTAACCCAGTGACAATTATTCCCCTGAACTGAAAAGGTAGGTGGCCCTGAGACAAGGTGTGACAGGAGTGAGAAACAGAAACTAGATAGGAAATTATCAAAAAAAAAATGAAGGTCATTGCTTAATTGCTGTATATGAAAATATTTTGCTAACTTCAATGATTATTTTTTTCATTAGAAAAAAATATTCATAAAATGATATATAATTTTGAAAAAAAACTTCATTTAACCTTTCACAGAGTATAAGAAACACTTTTCTGTGTTATTATTAATAGGTGTTCATCCACAATTCTTGATATCTTTATTTTCAAAATAACTTCATTTAGAGGAAAAGAAGAAATATAAGTATAGGGATGCTAAACACACTGAGTAAAGCAGGATTTACAGCAATTTAAGCTGATCAGTGGCAAAACACTGTTTTAAATCCAGAATTATTGAAGTCGTTTTATAATCTATTTTGTACTTCTCCAAACGCATCTCACATACACACACACACACACACACACACACACACACACACAAAACAACAACAACAAAACCCTTTACTTTTTAGTCAGAAGTGTGCTAATAAATATTTAACAACTGTCTGAAAACAACAACTTTAAGCTTAATTTGCATTATTAACATTTTCTCTATCACTTTCTTAATCCCAGTAAATAAAACAATAAATCAGTTTCTCATTTGTGGATTTGCCAATTTTCAAGGTATAAATTCTGACACTAAACTTCAGATCTGTTTGATCTGACTCTAAAGCACCTGCCTTTAAGTCATAAAATATACCACCATTACATATACCAAAACCAGGGTGGCTAGGTAGACAATGGATAGAATACTGGCTCTGAAGTCAGAAGGACCTGAGTTCAAATATGATCTCAGACACTTGACACTTACCAACTATGTGACCCTGGGTAGGTTACTTAACCCTGATTGCCTCAGCAAATATATATATATATATATATATATATATATATATATATATATTATACCCCAAACCAACTTGTTGGGTTTAACATTTTCTTAAAGACTTTCAGATAAAGTAATAAAACATCCATCACAAATTCATATCATCTTATAAGCAAGAATATCCCTTAAAGTTCATTCACTCAGATTTTTAAAAGGAAGTCATTGGATGGAAGTCTCATTTTACATACCCTTAATTCACTAAAGGAGCTGGACTCCAACAATAGTCTAAGCAAAAGGTGATAAGGACCTGAATTAGCTATGTGAGTGGAGAGAAGGAAACATTTGTGAGAGATATTGTAGAGGCAGAAATGACAAATCAGTCCTGATGGTAGTTTGGATATGTGGATTGAGTATGAATTGAGGAGTCACAAATGACACTGAAATTTCAAATCTAGGATAGTGACTGAAAGGATAGTGGTGACCTTAACAGTGATAAATTCAGGAAAGAGGTGGATTTGAGAGGTTGATGAGAAGTTCTCTTTTGATCATGTTAAGTTTGAGGTACTTACAGGTTACCCCAATTGAAATGTCCACTATGACATACATAAAAATACATCTAGAATTGGAAGAGACTCAGAGGTTCATCTGCAGATGAAGAAAAGAACCAAGAAAGTTAAGTAATTCAGTTACAGTAAGACAAGAAACAAGCATTGGTAGGTGTAAGAGGCAAAGAGGGCAAGAAACATACAGGATTTGAATCCATTTCTTCTGACTCCAACATTAGTACTTCTTCCACAATGGAAAGAGAAATTATATTGGATCCTGGGAATAATCTTAATAGAAATAATAACTGAACCCAGGGGAGAAAATGAAGTCATCAAGTGAAAGACTATAGAGAAAGAAAAGAGAAGAAAATTCAGAAGAGAACCTTGGAATACACTTGCAGTGAATGAAAAATAACATGAATTATGATACAACAAAGAAGACTTAAAAGAGCAGTTACATAGGAGAAAAACTGAAAAAAGTAGTGTCATGAAAACCTATTTTGGAGAGTACTCAAAAGGAAGGGGCAGGCAATAGCATTGAATACTGCAAAGGTCAAAGATGGATAAGGATTAACTACATTAAATTTGGCAATTAAGAGATTGTTTGGTAACTTTGAAGAGAATTTTTTTTTTGCTCAGGTAATTGGGGTTAAGTGATTTGCCTAGGGTCACATAGCCAGGAAGTATTAAGTGTCTGAGATCAAATTTGAACTCAAGTCCTCCAGACTTCAGGGTGAAGAGAATACTTTGAAATGAGTAATAATATATCATATGAGCTACAAAAGAAAATGAGAAAAGAAGAAGCACTAGATGTAAATTTTTTTCAAGGAATTTGACTGAGAAAAGGAAATATAACTATAGACTAATAACTAACAGAGATAGTATAGGATCAATTGAGGGTTTTTTTTTTTTTGAAGGATAGAAGAGACTTGGGCATATTGAAAAAGTTGGGGGGATAGTGATAGGGAGTAATTTGGGACAATAGTAGATGTCATCTTCTCGAAGAAGAATCAATATTATATGAAGGGGATGCCCTTACAAAAGGGCATCTCTTCATCAGAGATCAGAAAAAATTTCTGTAGAATAGAATGGAGAATTAATTAGGGAAGAATTTACTTTTGAGACCTTACTGCAATGAGGACTTAGTTGAGATAACAAATTTGTAATGATCCTAATCCACTTTCTTAAACTCTATTCAGCAATATATAAGTACAAGTGGAGGAGGAAAATAATAGAAGTAATACAAGACTGAGGCTTGACAAGACTTGAGCTGCCAACAGGACAAGGGACCAAAGGATTTGAAAATTTTAAGAGTAGTAGACAGTTTGAAGCTGAACTGGTCAACTACGAGATCAAAATTATAAAAGGAGGAGAGTGTAGAGAGAACAAGGGTGATGGTCTTTCAAAATAGTGTAGTAGAGATATATCAGGTCATGGTGAGAATACAGAATAAGTTTAGAAGAAGTAATACATAGGGATATGGAATGACAAAATACCTATGAATAAAAGTAAAATCGGGGATATGATCAGTCCGAAGAATCTCTGAGATTGAGTGATGGATCATGGGAATTGAATAGATTAATTAAGGGGAAGTTAGGGTACTAGAAGGATCTTCAACATGAATATGAAAGTCCCCTAATATGAAAGCAAAAACTGGGATGAAGAGACCCTAAGGCGGGAACTGAATTCATTGAGAAAGGAGTAAGATTGTCCTAAGGGTCAAGAAATAATGGCCATCTGGAATTTAATTAAATGATAAAAATCAGAGGTGACTGAGAGACTAGAGGAAGTTAGGAAGTAGCAATAGGAAACATGGAGTTTTTTTTTGTTTGTTTTACTGTACCAGTGAGTCAAGGAGATGAGAGAAGAAGTAGAAGGTAATAGAAAGGATAGTCAGGGACACAGTGTCATTTGGGAGGAGTGAGATTTAATGAGGACTAAGTGAGTGATCTGCCCTTGGCCAGCAGTCTTAATACTTAATACTGCAGATCGATCAAGACAACTAAATGATACAGAAAATAAAGCATAAAAGTTGAATCCTGCCACAGATATTTACTAGCTGTGTGAGAGGCAAGTCACTTGATCTCAGTCTCAATTTCTTCATCTGTAAAATGGTAAAATGTAAATATAAATATTAAAAATGTTAGCTCCCAGCATAATTGTGAGTATGATAATATGAATAAAGTACTTTGTAAACCTCTGAGTGCTATGTAGGTATTAGCTATTGTTATTTAACTCCTTGTCAGAGAAGAGTTAGGCAAAACAAGTATCCCAATACTTGCTACTTCTAGCATGCTCATCAGTGACAGAGTGAAGGAACCCCTCTTTGTCTTTGTCAATTCCATGGTTATTATAGAACATAGGTATCAGATGTGGCCCACAGCCATATATAGCCCACAAGATTCAAGTAATGACCTGAAATAAACCTGAATTAGCTATGTGAGTGGAGAGAAGGAAACATTTGTGAGAGATATTGTAGAGGCAGAAATGACAAATCAGTCCTGATGGTAGTTTGGATATGTGGATTGAGTATGAATTGAGGAGTCACAAATGTAGTTCCTGATTTTAATGCATTGATATATTAACTATATGTGTATATGTAAATATACATGTAACTATATTTTATACATATATACATACATAAATATAATATATATATATATATATATATATTATATAATACAAATAAATTAACATGTGGCCCACGGGATACTTTTTGTAATATTAGTGGTCCCCACTTTTATTTAGTTTAGATAACGGTGTTGCAGAAGATTCTCATTTAGGTCCAAGTTGAATTAGGTGGGTCTTGGGCTTCCTTCCAACTTTGAGATTCTGTGACAAAAGTTAAAATTTATTTAACCCTCTTTGGTTTACAAACAGTATCTCATTTTGTGACTTCATGGTTCTTTGAAAATGGCAATGCTCATTCTTCTCTGTATCAGTGTGACAGAAATTTGTGATTTTATACATTTAGGAGATCCCTGGTGGTGAGTCTCTCCATCTATCTAGCATCTTTTTAAAGAAGGGCCTGAGGCTTTCAGGAAGTAGCAGGGACAGGTTTTGAATACTGGTCTTCCTGATTTCCATTTCCACATCTTGATAGCTGGAAACTTCTAGTATCCTAACTGATAGGACAGGAGCCTAAGATGCCAAATGTGTGAATCTAATTAAACTTGCTTAATTGAGACTCTGCGCCTGTCTAAGAAACACCTCATCAGGTGCCCTAATGCCCAAGCAGTAAGGATAAATGCAACAGGTCCAGCCTTCTGCACCTGGAAAATGGCAAGATCTAAGTACAATAATTCTCCAGTTCCTAGAAGCAACCTCTTTCTTTCTTTCTTTCTTTTTAAAAAATTTTTATTATAGCTTTTTATTTACAAGATATATGCATGGGTAATTTTTCAGCATTGACAGTTGCAAAACCTTTTGTTCCAACTTTTCCCCTCCTTCCCCCCACCCTCTCCCCCAGATGGCAGATAGACCAATACATGTTAAATATGTTAAAAGTATATATTAAATGCAATATATGTATACATTTCCATTCAGTTATTTAAGCAACCTCTTTCAAGACCATCCTGGGCTCTCTCCTCCAGTCAGTGTGAAGAGCTCTCTGGACATCACAAAGGATTCTATCCCCCTCCTGCCTTTTGCTTCTTTCCTTTGTTGCCCCACTCTCCTTTCTCTGTTCTCCAGGTAAGTGGCTTCCCTTATGTGGGAGAAAATATGCCAAATGAAGGGTTCGGTACTGTAAGCATTGACAAGCTCATCTAACTCTTCTGAAAAGCCCTTTTAAGTGCTGGGGAGGGGGGTAGCCCAAATAAACAAAAAAACAATAAAGAGAGAAATCAATGTGATACCAGTAATTGCTGTGAGTTTAAATGTCACTCCTCAGATCCAAGGCCACCCAGATATCTTCAGTGAGTTGCTGTCACTAAGTGGCCAGTTTATGACTTTGGGTTGAAATTTACTGCCTGCTTTTTGCATCTGACCATGAAATGTTATGTGCCGGTGACTGAGTTATGTTCCTAGCTTCTCTACAGCCCCAGAGGGAACCCCTTCCAGAAATCATTTGTCCAGTTTCTCCATAAAACAAGATTGGGGGACTTCCATCATCTACCCTGGTGTGAAAGAAGTTAAAATGATATGCTGTTTCTGAATTCCAAAACCTATAACTCAGCTTCCAAATCCTGCTAGACATCTAGAATCATCACCATGTGCTTTTATCCCTTTATTTAAGTAAAAATTTTAAAGCTTCTAAAGGATGTTAAGGTATCAGCTATAAAATTAACATTTATAAAGCTTTCCTTAAATTAATAAGCAAGAAATCATTGACTGCTTTTGTTCTACTCTCAGATCAACAAATGCACTGGAAAGACTAAGAAAGATCAGTAGGGCAATTTGAATATTATCCAAGATGGGGGAAATATATAAATTAGGGTGTAAATAATATAAAACAAAGCAGCTAAGTGAAACAGTAGCTAGAGCACCAGGCCTAGAATCAGGAAGACCTAAATTCAAATGTAACTTCAAGCACTTACTAGCTGTGTGACCCTGGGCAAGTCACTTAACCCTATTTGCCTCAGTTTCCTCCTTTGTTAAAAAAAATAACGGAGAAAGAAAAGGCAAACCATTCTGGTGTCTTTGCCAAGAAAACCCTAAATGAGGTAATAGACAACTGAAATGATTAGACAGAGATAACATCTATATAGTACAACACACAGAACTCTGTAGAGTATATCCTTTCTCTAGGAAAGCCTAGTAAGAGCTCAGAAAGCATTATCAGCAGCCTTCTCTTTTCCCCATGCTTGTGATTTGTCCATAGTCATATAACTAGAAAGTATGAGAAGAAAGATTTGTACCCAAGTATTCTTTAATCCAAATCTGGTACTCTAACCACTAGGCAGCACTACCTCATATCATCTGACTCAGAATCTGAAAGTTACAATATATTTATATGAGTGCATGTCTAATAGCTCCCCCCCCCCAAAAAAAAAGTTAGCCTGAGTTCACATTTAGATTTCAGTCATTTTAATCTACTATATCACTAAGATGTAAGATACATCAATTAAAATTCTCTTTGTTTAACCTAATAGCCTCCTTAATGAACACAAGAGCAGAGAGGTGTTCAATTGATGGTTTTCTATAGCACACCACATCTTTATACTCAAATAAGCACATAAGAAGTTTAGAGAATGCAGTCCTGCTGTGTTTATTGTTTATTGATTTTAAGAAAGTATTTTTTGGTAGAACAAAATATAGCCTTGAAGATTTTCCTCAGACAAAATTATGTAGGTCATAAGACTCTGTGACATATATATTAATCAAAACATCTTTGTTCAACAGTATGTTGATCACTGACATCTAGTAAAGTGTTAAAGATATAATGTATGTGACACTCTCATAAAGGATATCCTGATCATAGTACAAAGGATTTTCTTTTTTTAAATAACTTTATACTTTCAGAGATAATATTCATCCTTGCAAAACCTTGTGTTCCAAATTTTTCTCTCTTCCTTCCCCCTCCCCTAGACAGCAAGTAATCCAATATATGTTTAAAAATTCTACTGTACATATTCCCATTTTTATCATGCTACACAAGAAAAATCAGATCAAAAAGAAAAAAATGAAAAAGAAAAAAGAAGTAATAAAAAACAGGAACAATGGTGAAAATATTATGTTGTGATCCACACTCAGTTTCCACAGTCCTCTCTCTGGTGCACATGGCTCTCTTCATCACAAGTCTATTGTAATTGGCCTGAATCATCTCATTGTTGAAAAAAACTACATCAATTAGAGTTTATCATCACATAATCTTGTTGCCATGTACAATGTTCTCTTGGTTCTATTCACTTCATTTAGCATCAGTTCATGTAGGTCTCTCCAGGCCTTTCTGAAGTCATCCTGCTGATCATTTAAAAGAAGGATTTTCTATCAAAGCTACTGTTCATAGACGACTTCTTGCTAATTGTATCCTCAAAATGCCCAAAAATGCAGCAAGCCTCTTCAGTTAAAATCATGGCAATATAAAAAATATCGTTTTAGTTATATACCCCAAAAAAACAAAGTGAATGAGAAAGTTTAACTTATGTCACAGACTTTAACAAACATCACATTAGTCATAGGATCATTATATCATAAATTATTTAGAGCTAGAAAATAATTTAAAGACCACTTGGTCCAACTCTCTAATTTTGGAGATGAGAACAATAATACACACAGAAGTTAAGGTTAACTCAAAACTTCCTGCCCATAACATCAGGGGAGGCAAGATTGGTGCTGTCTTTTCTGTATGTTTCACAGTAGTGATGTCAAACTGAAATAGAAAGGAGTACCACTAAAATGAATATAAGGTACATGTTGACTTAGAAAATCACAAATTAGCATGCTTTAGTTTAATATATATGTGTGTATATATATATATACACATATATTTAGTCTTATTAAATATTTTCAAATTATATTTTAATCTGGTTTAAGTAGCACTTGGGAACATCCTTCTGGAGGTAGCCAATTGACTTAATGGATAGAGCTCTGTGGGCTGGAGTCAGGAAGAGATGGATTCAAACCTGGACTCAGGTATTTATTAGCTGTGTGAGCCTAAGCAAGTCACTTAATCGCTTTTTCCTCCTTTGTAAAATGAGCTGGAAAAGGAAATGACAAATCACCCTAGTATCTGCCAAAAAACAAAACAAAACAAAACAAAAAAACAAAGATAGCACTAGAATGCTATAGTCCACAGGATCACAGTCAAGAACAATTGAACAAAAACAATCTGAGCTTTGTGTCATCTTTTTTCTATTGTTTTTTCCTCTCTTCTGAAATAACAGGATGAAGGCTTAAGAAAGAATAATAAACGAACATCAGATTATTATAGTCAGGGCATCTCTTGGCAGTGAGGAAATGACACCTTTGTGGCTGAACACTCTAACCCATGAACCCAATAAAAGATGTAGGGGGACTCTGTAATCCAACTTCATCATTCAACTGCTCTCGCCAAAGTCTTCAGTGTTCTTGTAATTGCCACATTCTTTATCATTATTCTTTATCATTATTCTAAGTGTCTCTGTAGCCTTAGACACTTGATCAACCTACTGTTTTCTACATGGTTTCTTTCCAAGTTTTCATGACACTGCTCTCTCCTGGTTTTCCTACTATGTGCCCACTGCTTAGTTTTTTTGCTGACCTCTCCTTTCTTCCAGATCATGCCCATTAACTGGGTGTCCCCAAAGACTCTCTGTGAAAGCTCTTCTCCCTCTATACTATCTTGCTCACTGATCTCATCAGTTCCCAGGGGTTCAATTATCATCTCTATGCAAATGATTTCTAGACTTATTTATCCCTAGTCTGGCTGCTGAGCTCCCAGTCTTGCATCACCTACTGCCTTTTGGATATCTCAAATTACAAGCCCCACAGGAATCTCCAAATGTCCAAAACAGAACTCATTAGTTTTATTCTTCTGTCTGAAATCCTTCCCTCTTCTGAATTTCCCTAATATTGTCAAGAGGATCAACATCCTCCTAGTTGCTCAGGCTTGCAACTTTGATGTCACCCTTGACTTCTCTCTCATACTTTTTCCATATATCCAGTCTGTTGCCAAGTTCTGTTGTTTCTGCCTTTAACCTTCCTCACATATAATTCTCTTCTATCCAATCACAGCCATCACACTGGTGCAGACCCTCTTCTCTTTAGCCCTGAAATAATTGCAACAGCATGCTGGTGGATCTCTCTTCCCACTTTAATCCATTCTCCACTCATCTGCCAAAATGATTTATGTAAAATACAGTCTGTTACTCCCTATACAGTAAACTCCAGTAGCTCCCCATCACTTCTAGGAACAAATACAAAATCTTCTGTTTGTCTTTTAAAGCCTTTCAAAAACTTAGCCCTTCCTGTCTAACCATCTTAAACTTCCCATGCTTCATGGTCCACAATCCTTTCTTGCTGTTCCTTGTATACAACATTTAATCTCCAAACACTGTGACTTTTTAATGGCTATCCCCTATACCTAGACTAATTTCCTCTTCATCGCCACCTCCCAGGCTTTCTTTTAGATTCAGCATGAATCCAACCTTCTACTGGAATCCTTTTCTCATCTGCTCTTCATATATCTTGTACATACAGAGTTGTCTCCCCTATTAGAATATGAACCCCCTTAAAGGCAGAGAAAATGGTTTGGTTTAGGGGTTTTGCTTTTGTTTGGGTTTGTTTATAGTTTTTTGATCTCCCCAATACTTCACATAATAGCACTCAATGCTTGTGGACTACTGGAATTAATCTTTCCCATTGAAAAAGAAAAAAAGACTGGTTGTGTGCTTTCTAGATTTCTCCATCTTGCACTTAAGTTCTAAAAAGGAATTTGAAAGAATATTGGAATTCTTCTACTTCCAGAGGTTAAAAAAAGGTCACCTGATCTTGTTCAGATTAGTAAACTCTGCTAAGGACTGAGTAGCCAGGATGCATGTTTTAACAACTGAAGTGTAGCTAACCCAGATATTTCTCTCTGAGCTTATATAAACTCCCTCAGGATTATTAACTCATTAATAGTTGTCTGTGGTACAGATAGAGAAGGCAATATGAAACCAAAGTCACATGTTCAAGGAACTGTTTTCAGTACTAGGTAAAAACAAAAATGAAACAATCCAATGCTTGCTACCACATTGTAAATGCTTGATAAATGCTTATTCACTTATCTTGTCCCCAAAGAACTTAAACATTAAAGGAGGAAGACTGCCACCCACTACTTTGGGTTGATACTTTATGGAGAATATTTGATAAAATACAAAACTTATACGGGCTGAAAATATGTAGAGAGGCATTTTTTGGAGGGAGTATGAGTGATGTGTTGGAGTTTACAAGAGCCAATTGTTAAATTTTCAGAACAAATATTTATATCTCTGCAATCAGCTAAGTCTACAAATCAGGGCTTGATTTATATATATTGTTATGTCTACACTTAAGAAAGTGATAGAGAAAATAATGTATATTAAATTTAAAAGTATGTCAAGGGTACAATTTTTGGGGAGGGAAGAACTAGTTATTAAGCATTTTCCATCACACCCTTGACTGAGAATTTATACCAGTAAAATTACAATATCTATTAAAGTACTAAAAAAGTGAGAAAGATGCACAAAGTTTATACTTGGAAAGAGAGCCCTCAAGATTCCAATAACTTAAAAGCTGAGCTATAATTTTGATGTAAATTGTATCCCCTTTAACCTTTGGGAGGACCCTGAAGCTTCACTTACTTTGGAAAGGAGGGAATTCCTGAGTCTCAAAGTCTTCCAGCCTCTTAGGAGGGGCCATACCCTTCTGTCCATAAGGAAACACCCAGATAAGTAATCTCATTCAAATGGAGATCTTGAGCAGGGACATAATCATCACCCTCTATTGAATTAAAGATTAGTCCCTCCAATGGCTCTCAGTGGCTCAAACTGCCAGTTAAGTGATCTCATTCAATTGGAGATCTCAGAGTCAATAGTCTTCTACTGAATGGCTCAAACTGCTCCCCAGCTCCAGGCAAGTGTACCCAATATAACCAAGGATTAATCAAATCTATCTTCCCAACAGGATCATGTACACTGCTGAAAATATTTTCTTTTCAGTAAAACCCACCTTTGCTATATTCCTTGCCCACTAATAAGTCTGTCTTCCTAGCAAGCTGGCTTCTTAGTGCAAATAAACCCATCCTTTGCCACAAACCTCATGCATGTATTCATTGGGTCTGCAAATTCTCTCACAAAGCCTGCCACCAGCCAAGGGGATCCCTTTGCTATTAGGGGAATCTCTTTTTCTCTATTCTCACACCTCATCAATTTCGCAAATTTAATAAGGGACTTATTAAAAGTATAGTGATGTACATAAAGCACTTTCTCAATCCTAAAATATGTCAGAAGATATTACTTGTTGCCTAATTCATCCTCCTCCTATTATTCTTTTATGTTTTGTGTTCTGCAAACTTTTGGGAAAGTGGATAAAATGGTGGGGATTTATTTATTTTATAAATGAATGAACTTGAGAAATGTAATTTCATGTTTTGTAGGTTCACTGAAAGTACTTTCAGGACAACTCCAATAGTAGATAAGACAGTGGGGGGTGATAATATATATCTCTTCCTATTCCCATGCTGTTTTGAGTTCTGCTAAATATCTATATTTTTTAAATGTTTTATTCCACATAACTTAGAGGTAAGAGAAATAAGCATGATGATAGCTATTAAAATATTGTTTTTAAATTTTTATTTTCATTTTTCAATTATCACCTGCTTACATAATCTGCATTGACCAATAAGTCTGGCTGGGTTTCTTAAGGAGCCTATTCACAATGGCCATTCTCTTTGCCAAAAGGAAGGTTTACTTAGGAGAAGAGTTTATAAACAAAATAAGAGGTAAAATAGGCACTAGGAGTGGCAAATGTGAACTAGAGTTGGGAGAGCATATAACAGTTAGAAAGGAAAGGAATTTGGAGAAATCCATAAAAGGATATGCATGAGGCTAAACATGCCAATGACTTACAGGTTAGATCCAGAGAAGAGTTTAGCATACTAACCAGAGTTAGCTAGAGTAACAAGAAAGATGCCATTAGAGGGAAAGCACTATGAAGCGGGAGAAAGCCTCATAGAGGGATTAGTTCTGAAAAAAACTTAGCAAAAATCTTCATCATAAGCAGATCTTTTTAAAGGGGAAATATAGCCTTGGGAGTTTCTCAGGGAGACCAGAGAAGTAAAATGGGAACTCAGAGGGAGGATCAAAGAGAGAGGAAGTGCCAGGGAGCTCAAAGGAGGGAGAATCAAGGAACCAGAAGGAATGCATCTAGCAGATCAGATCTCAGACCTTTCTAAAGACATGCTAATAAATATCTCAAAAGTTTTTTAAAGTTGCACAGAGGTTTGTGGGATAGACAAAAAGAGTTCCATCCTCACAATCACTCTATACCAATAGGATAGTCTGGGAATTTGTTATATCTGTTAATTGTCAGATCAGTTTCATTCTGACAGGGCAAGATAGTTCATATCAGTGACATAGTTTTGAATATCTATCACAAAGTTCTCTGTTTCTGTAAATAAATTAGTATAACTGTAATTATTTTATTTTCATTTTTATCAACTTATCAGTGATTTATTTAACATGAACATAACCAAGAAAAGGCTTTGTGATTACATTTATCATCATTATTATTAATATTCAATTTCTTTCTTCAATTCAATAACTTTTCCAAAGAAGTTCACATAGTTATGGGATAAATCAATGTCTTACTATTATTTTATGTTTAATATTCCATGTATTATTGCATAAGTAGATAAATAATACCTTTCTGTAATTGAATTAAATGCATTTGGGTATAAGGTCATCTGCAAACTTATTATAAGCAATCTGCAAGTGTAAGATATTAAGCTTATTTTTATCTTTTCTATTGTTACATGTTGCTATCATTATAATTATCTACCTTCTCATCATAATTATCTACCTTCTCATCTTTTATGATAGAGTTGTCAAAAGTAGATTTTTGAGAGCCTTGTTGGGAGTTGACATAACTGCATTTTGTTCTACATTTGTCATTTTACTATATACTTAGCACATACTACAGCTGGCTTCCTTGAATGTCTCTTTTCTGCCTCTTAATATAGAAGGTTTTATTTTGCAAATATCTTGGATAGTTCAAGGAAATGTCAGGTGATACATGGTTTCCTCTCCATATTCTGTGAATAGCTATGCTAACAAGGTCACATTCCTTCTTTTGTAACAAATAAGTATCTTCTTTTGTTATAGTAAATACACATTCCCTCTATGCCTGATCAAAAAACACATCTCCTCTTTACCTCATTTAAGGAATGGTTAATGAGAACTACCAAACTGAAACATATACACACATCCATAACCGATGAGTGTCACACTTCAAGTGTGAAGTTTTTCCTGTATCTATTTTCCGAGCCAGCTTATTGGCAATGGGGGTCAGTACTCAAGGAAAATTCATGCAAGAGTGTTGAGGTTCCAAAAAAGATACAAAAAGGTTGCGATTGCAGAATAGTGTCTTAAAAAAATAATTTGCAGTCTTAAACCCAGCTCCAAGTCAAGGAGCAAAGTTTATTATAATTGTAATACCAATTGAAGTGAGCTAAGTTTCAAAAGGACTTAACAAAGAACCAAGAGAAGGAAGATAAATTTATCAAACAAATTTAAAGACCAAAAATTCATGTTACTTATTTGCTAATTTTATGGTTTACAGATAGGTTTGAGGGGTGGTCTATTCACTATGTCTCAAAAAGTTAGTTTTCACTGAGTAACAGATGATCTGACAGTCAGCAATGTTTGTAGAACTATCCTAAGGCAAGAAAACTTTAGAATCACTGACAAATTGTTAGAAGAATAACACTCCAGGATCAGAGGACCTCAGGATTACTGCTATATTTCTCCTAGAAGCTCTACCCTATCATTCCCCTCTACCCCCCAAAATTCATTTGGGACAAAAGGATGACAGTCTAATTTCTGGAGCTGCTTCAGGCTGATAAAGGGCACAGAGCTGGCCCTGCCTAGTTGGGTTGGGACTGAGGAGGGGAGACACATACCTTGAAAGTGGTGACAGCACTATCTAGGGGGTGCTGAGTATCAGAATCTGGTATCAGATGATATTCAGGGTGACCGAGTAGCTGGAATTTCATGGCTTAGAGTCTGGAAAAAACAATTCTTACAAGTAGATTAAAAATTCAGGGGCCAAAAATGAGCAAAAAAAAAGAATATTAAATGTGGAGTTAATATGGGGATTCTAGGGACAGTAACCAGGAACCCTACCCAGAGGAAGACTTGGGGGAATAGATGAGGCTATCATGAATGTCTCACATCCAGATAGCTTTTTCTATGATAAATACCAAAGAACATTTCCCCTAAATCCTTGTTTTTGTCTCCTCTAAGGAGTAGGGGCAATGGGTGGAAGAGTGGCCTTATACACAGTAAAAAGAGTGGCTTAGGGTGCAAGCATTGGGTAGAGAGGATGACAGGCAGAATAGAGATGATAATTAATCTTAAGTGCCTCAGTCATAGCTTGAGTTATTTGAGAAGTGAAGGCTAGACTATTATCACTCTGTAAAGATCTGGGCAAATCAAAATGAGGTATGATTTCCTTTAGCAAAAACTCTGAGCCTTTTCAGTCTTGCAAGGGAAGACTTTTACCCAATTAATAAAGATATCAACAAAATCTAAAAGCAGTTTAAAGACCCATGCAAAGGGCCATATGTGTACAATCTATCTGCCAATCCTTCCCTGGGTATGTACCTCTCCTCTGGATGGGCTTCAGGTTGGGGGGGTGTCTTTTGCCACAAGGAATTAGAGGCCTTTCCCCAGTTCTAAAGCTCTAATGAGGGCAATGAGTTTGATCCTCTGAGCAAAGGTTCCAGGAAGAGTAGTTTGGTTTCCAAGATGCTATTGAGAATTACAAAGTAACCTGCCTTCCTTTCCCCATTTACAATTTCTATATCCCTTTAGTGGGCTTTGATTAGAGCTCCTTTAAAACTGCTTTTACTATCATATCTCAAAGAATAAATTTCATTAAACTGAGTATATTTTCTTTCTCTCCTTCTCACCCTTTCATCTATGTATCCCTGCTGTAATCAGGGAAAGAAGGAAGGGAGAAGAAAAAGAAAGAGACTCTCTTTCCTATTTGCATTATCCTCCTAGTACTGAGGAGGCCTTAATTTAGTTGAATTTGCTATATAAATTATTTTACATACACGCAAAAATCATTTATCTCAACATTGGCCTTGTATGTTGGTCACATCTAAAAACCCATGTAAAGTTATCAAATATGAAGCAATTATATTTAATAAAGCAGTTAACATTCATATAGTATTTGTTTTATGCTAAGTACTTTTGCAATCATGTAATCTTCACAACAATATTATTTTTCTTTACAAATCAGAAAACTGGGCAGAAATAAAATAATTTGCCACAAATTACATAGCTAATACATGTCTACAACTGGAAAACAGAAAATGGTGAGATTACCAACTACAGAGGCTGGCTGGCTCTCTCACCTCATACTGCCATGCTGGGTGCTGCCAGAGGCACCCAAATTCTTCCCAGGCAATTGCCAGACAGAACCTGCCAAAGGCTGAGACGGCCGGTACTAGGATCTCCCTTTGATGGTAGTTTCAAGTGCCAGAACTCAGGAAATGCTGACCATGAGGTCTGACCCCCCCCCCCCATTGTATCCCCATCCCCCTAAATTGGATTTGGGTAAGTTTGTATGGGGTTTCCATGGCTTTTGCTGCTTCTCCCATTTATATAGATGAGACAGAGTTTGAGTTTCCCTATAATTCTTTAGCATTTTCTTAATCTGATCTGAGATAAGAGGAATTAGCAAACAGAGGGATTTAGGCAATATATATCTTATTAGCAATACCTAAAACTGAGATGCACTCAGGACTCTGGGGAGAGGAGCATGTTGAGTGATCAGGGTTGTGGAGAGAGTTCCTTAATATCTTCTGGGGTGCTTCCCAATGGAGCAGGAGGGGACTCCAAACAAGATGGGAGTCAAGGAAGAGGAAGGATTAGCAAAAAGTTGTTATTTACCCATTTTTTTCTCCTTCGGAATGGGGAAAATTTCTGGAATCATCCCCAGTGTCTCAGGAATTTTTTCTTAGAATCTTAAAATGACTAATTGCCAAACTTCTTAATCATTGCTCTCAAAATCTTGAGAATCTACTAAGATGTTAGTTTAGCAGTTCTATAATTTTAACTAGCTGCTTGACCAGAATTGGGGGCCACAGGAAAAGAATCAGGCTTTTTCCTTTTTAAGGTGGGAGTCAAGGATGTTAAGAAATCTTTCCCAATGTTTCATCAGCATAGAAGGGTTTTCTTGATGGATGTATTTTGAATCTTTCCGGGTAACAAAGTCTAGCTCACAGAACAAATATGACACAGACATTCTGCATAGAGATGCAGACATAGACAAAAATGACATGGAAAAGGACTATCCCATCTTTGCCAAAAATTTGCTGAGGATGGCCAGGATGACCTGGAAAAGCTTTCTCCAGTTGCTTGAGGTATCCCAGCTATAGGATAGAAGGAGAAAAGAATGGGAGACCTCATCTTGACAAGGAGGGGGTGAAGCCAGGGGAGGACAGACTTTCCCTATACAGGGTCACCAAATGTTGAGGTTCAAAAGGAGACCCCAAAAGGTTGGAACTGCAGACCAGTGTCATGAAGTATCTCAAAATATCTCCAAGTCAAGGGGAAAAGTTTATTATAATTGTAACATCAATCGAAGTGGGCTAAGTTCCAAAAGGATTTATCAAAGGACCAGGAGAAGGAAGATAAATTTATAGGAGAAAGAGAGACCAGAGCTAATTTTATGGTTTACAGATAGGTTTGATGGGTGCTCTATTCACTATTGTCTCAGGAACTTGGTTTATCACTGACCAAATAATTATCTATTTGACAGTCAGCAATGTTTGTAGGAGTATCCTAAAGCCAGAAGATTTTAGAATCATTGACAGATTGTTAGAACAATAGCACTCTACAGTCAGGAGACTTCAGGATTACTGCTATGTTTCCCCTAGAAGCTGTATCCTATCAAGAGGATTCAGAAAAAAATGGTATAGGGACAAGTTATTTCTTTTCTATTCAGTGGTCTATGGACTATTAAAAAGATAAGTAAAATAATGGTTTTAGTTGAACAAAAATGTGAATATATAAGCTCATACTCTGAAGGTTCACTGAAATCATTTTAGGGCAACAAGGATGATATATAACTCAACCTATGAAGGCTCATTTCAAATAGGGATTGCTTTATTCTTTTTTTCCAATTTTATTTTTAATTTATAAATAAAACAAGCATTTCTATGACAATACAATAAAAGAGATGATTGTATATGAAACTGCAAATCTACTATGCATACCTTGATATTCCTTTCAAAAATACAACAAAATCATAATATAAATTTTCTCTTCCCTCACCCTCATGCCTCCCAGAGATGGCTACCATTAGACACAAATAGGTATAGACAGACAGAGAGACAAATAGATCTGTGATATCTCCATTTCTCAAGCCATTAAAGATTTTGATTATTTTGTTCTTATAACTGCTTTGATTCCTTATATAACTTTGACTTCATATGTAATTTTAACATTTTACTTTAGGTTTCAGACTTGGGAACACAGCAGCTATTAAATACTTTTGCAATACCTTTCTGCAGATATCCAATAGTTTTTCAAATTATTTCTTCCATGATGATGTTTGAGACCTGCCTTTAGGGATATTCCTGGATAGCTCATCTTTTCTCCTAGGGTTCCTTAGCAGAGATTAAGTAATTCAACTCCCTTCATTTTACAAATGAGGAAATGGAGACCTAGAAAAAGATATGATTTGCTTAAGGTCACACATCTCAATATGGTCCAATATTCTTTCTACACACCTATGTTTTATTTTTGTTTGTTTTTCAAATAAACTAAATAGAATAAGAACGTGGAGATCTTCTTGCCCTCTCTATGGAACTCCTTGTTAACGAGTTCTTAAATTCTCCATTGTGTGATATCTAATAATTGGAAATGATTAGAATTAGTTTTAAGGTTAGAATCCTAAATTGCAGAAAATTCAGAAAAATTTATCTCCAGTATGCAGGAAGAAAGTTAAAAAATGAAAAAAAGAGACACTCCCTAATCAAAACTAAGTCAAATCAAGGAGAGGACAAATGATATCATGGTAAGCTCAATCCACACCACAAAAGGACAAAAAAGCATTTTTAAAAATCAGAACCAGTCCTTGAGTACTGTAGAACTTCTCAAAAAAGGACAATATTTCTATTACTGAAAAGGATGTCTTCTATTCTCATACTGGTTTGTCAGAATCTCTATGACCTAAGGCAGAAATAAAAGAGGTATACTAGCAAAGTTATGACTAGGAAGAAGAGCTCACCCAGTTTACTATATGATAGTTTCCAATTTTAACTAATAATTCTTGCTAAGTATTAAGCTTTGTTATAGAATGGAAGGACCTTAAATGTTATGATGAGTCCTCTAAATTAAGCACCCTGGGACAAAGCACTGTATATTAGGATATGTTCCAAAATTTCAGATAATTAAAGATTACAGTAAGAAAAATCACTAAATAATGATGAAAAATACTTGTTGTGCTAGAAATCTAAGACAGGTCTGAAAGTCTTGAGGCACAGGATAAGAAGGAAAGGAGTTGTGTTAAATGAAGAAAAGATCAAATATAAGGACTGATCCGTGTTTAAACTTGGGAAAGGACAGAAAAGAAGGAGCAAAATGGAAGATGCATCTGTGTTGGAGCACCAACAGTTCCAAGATGGGATATAGACTTCTTTTCCCTAGCATATCTCCTTGAATCATTAAGGCCCGGTATCA
The DNA here is from genome assembly GCF_902635505.1 of Sarcophilus harrisii. NCBI lineage: Eukaryota > Metazoa > Chordata > Mammalia > Dasyuromorphia > Dasyuridae > Sarcophilus > Sarcophilus harrisii. The sequence continues at coordinate 361,717,130 of NC_045428.1, forward strand.
AGATAATAGAACAATTGACCCAGGATGTAGTGAATGACCTTGACTCACATCAGAAAATAATATATTGAGTCACATTTGAATTACTTCCAAGGTAGCAACAAACATTTCCCAATTCAAATGCTAACTTTTGACTTTTCCATGATGTCTTTGACTCAATGAGGTGTTCATCATCTAATGTTGAATTTGGCTTTTTTTTTTTACTTCAGTCTTAAAACAAAGGTCAGCCTGCAGATCGCTGAATCCAGCTCCATGCTCTATTTTCTCTGCAGAGGAGTTTGTGGTATTGGGAAGCAATGGAAAATAAAAGCAAAAAGGACCCACTACAATTCTTATGATTGTCTGGAAGAGTTCAGACAGCATATCATTTCTTTACTCCCTTGAGGGAAATACAAAGTACAGACATATAGTGTCATAACTTTGTTGGTTTCAGAAATTTTGGTTGGGTCTTCAGGACTTCAGAATTTGGAATGGAAGATAAAAATCTCTAAATCCTAACAAGTCTAATGACTGCACTGCACTGAAAACTCCTACCTACTAATTTTTTGGGGTGTCTATTAGTTTTGAAACATCTTTACTTCTGTGAGAAGTGAAATCTTAAATTGATTCTGATTTCTCTCATGTTGAAAATAGCCCTAGATGGAATTAGCTGACATATGCATAAATTTATCTAACCTGTTATAATTTACCCAAGATGGATTTAGATATATGGAGATGAATGTGAGCCTCTTCTAAAGTGATTTGACACCATCCATGCTCTGCCTAAATGGCAGCAATTTATCCCAGACCTTTTTAAGACAAAGTTAGCATTTGAATTGGGAAATGTCTGTTGCTACCAAGTTGAAAGTAATTCAAATGTGACTTAATATATTATTCTCAGATATAACGTCAAGGTCAGCCACTGCATCTTAGGCCAATTGGTCTATTGTCTTAACACCTGGACTGTAATGACTCAAGGAGAGGCTGATGACTCCAATGGTGTTATTGGTCTTGTGAGAAATGGGATTTTACAATCTTAGTTGTTTTGCTTCTACAGGTATCCTTACCAAAGGGTAAATACTCCAGGGAATTTGCTATGGTTGTAGGTAAGAAGATAGAGGGGAAGGTTGCCTCTTAGGCAAGGAAGGATTGGGAAAGTGAGGCTATGACCAGAAATACAAGCTCAAAGAACAAAAGAAAGAGCACTAGTTTATCAATCAGGAGAGATGTAGATTTGAATCTGATCTGACAATCAGATATATTACTATGGGCAATTCATTTAAACTCAGGAGTAAAATATTCATTCCATTATTCTTTATTTGAAAGGGCTTTTGCAGGATCAAATGAGACAAAGCATATTGTTTACTAACCTTAAACCCAAGGGTGTTGGAGCTGCTGACCTAGAGAGTTGTTAAATTTCATTGGGAGCATTAACACTTTGGAAGCCCAACATGAGCTATAAATAAGGACTTGCTTTATTATTTTGTTAATTAGGCTTAAGAAAATAATGGAAGAAATATTAATCATATTAAACTTAAGAATTTCTTGAGTATATTTTTGAGAACTAGGTTTTTTTGTTTTTTGGTTTTTTTTAACCAGAATATGCCTGCTTAAAACTCACATGTCAGCAATAAGGAGTAAATTTACTTTTCATTTCACAATACCTAAATGCAAATGTCTGATTGTAGTTTGGGGGATTTTAAAAAGAATAACACTTTTAAGTGTGTTGATTAAACATAATCCACATGTGAAACTTGACTGCTTTCCTTAGGTCAACAGAATATTAGGGGAAGGGAATATTTATAAAGTAACTACTATATGCCAAGCACTATACAAATATAGTTTGATCCTTACAACTCTGAGATCCTACAAGTCTAAGAGATAGGTTATTATCTCTACCTTACAGAGGAGGAAACTGAAGCCTACTTGACTCAGACTTGGTAATATCTGTGGATGGATTAACCTTAGTGGGTACAGCATTAATTTCATAGGTGAATTAAATTTTGTTCATTTCAACTCGAGATTTTAAAGAAAATGTGAAGGCATTATTATGTTAAGTAGGGAGAAATCTTGTCAAGAGAGGAAAAAGGCATAGGAGACATGTGAACACTTCAGATTTTTAACTAGGGTTGCCCTGAACATCTTCAATGGGTCGGAGACAAAGAGAAGAGGAATATTGATGTTTTCATCCTGCAGCTTCAGATGTCGTCAACTCTACTCTTAACAGAAGAGTCTGTTCTCCTCTTCACCACTAGATGGCCTTATTTAATATGTTGTTGTCCAGGTACTGGTTTGATTTGGACATTCACACCCTGGCTTGCAAACTTAAATCACGGACTCTAGGTCGTGGTTCTTTTCTCTTTCCATTAAAGTCAGATAAGGGCAATTTAAAATGTTCTGTTATTTACATATATTTTACAAATTGTGCCTCAACTCAATTTAAAGTTGGGGGTTCATGGGAGGATGGAGTAAACCCCTTGAAAATTTCATTGCTTTTACTACATCGATTGACATAAACTGTTTTTTTGTTTTTATGTTGTAATTTTCCAGATGTGTACCATCCTGATACAAACCCTTTTTGCTCATGATAAATATTTTTAAAAATATATTGCTGTGCATACCCTTTGATCCAGCAGTGTTTCTATCCAAAGAGATCCTAAAGGAAGGAAAGGGACCCACATGTGCAAAAATGTTTGTGGCAGCCCTCTTTGTAGTGGCTAGAAACTGGAAACTGAATGGATGCCCATCAATTGGAGAATGGCTGAATAAATTGTGGTATATGAAAATTATGGAATATTACTGTTCTGTAAGAAATGACCAACAGGATGATTTCAGAAAGGCCTGGAGAGACTTACACGAACTGATGCTGAGTGAAATGAGCAGGACCAGGAGATCATTATATACTTCTACAACAATACTAGATGATGACCAGTTCTGATGGATCAGGCCATCCTCAGCAACGAGATCAACCAAATCATTTCTAATGGAGCAGTAATGAACTGAACTAGCTATACCCAGAAAAAGAACTCTGGGAGATGACTAAAAACCATTACATTGAATTCCCAATCCCTATAGTTATGCACACCTGCATTTTTGATTTCCTTCACAAGCTAATTGTACAATAATTCAGAGTCTGATTCTTTTTGTACAGCAAAATAATGTTTTGGTCATGTATACTTATTGTGTATCTAAGTTATATTTTAATATATTTTAACATCTACTGGTCATCCTGACATTTAGGGGAGGGGGTGGGGGGGTAAGAGGTGAAAAATTGGAACAAGAGGTTTGGCAATTGTTAATGCTGTAAAGTTACCTATGTATATATCCTGTAAATAAAAGGCTATTAAATTAAAAAAAAAAAAAAAGAAAAATAAAAAGCTCTAATTTAAAAAAAGAAGAAAATAAAAAGCTTTAAAAATAAAATAAACCAAAAATTTTAAAAAGAGAAAAAAAAGAATCATATTAACTGGGATACATACCCACATATGCATGTATATATATATATATATGAATATATGTATATGTATGTGTCTGTGAATATGTATATATGCATTTCATGTACACAAACTTGCATAATTTACAAATTATGTATTTATATGTTGTTTTATTATATTGTAGTACATAAAATATATATATGTTGGTGCATTCTGTTAGGTAATTTTTTTTATTGATAATAGACAGTATTTGTGCTTTAAGGCTTACAGAGCAAATAACTGTCAGCTACTATTATGCCCATTTTAGAGATTAGTTTTTAGTTTTCTTTGCTAGATTCAAAAATCAGCATCATAAAAACAATGACATTTCATATTTCTCTATATTTATGAATAATTTATCTTTTTATATGCTACAATAAGCTTTTATTGTCTTTATGCAAAACTGGTCATGGTACTATGAATATAAAGTATGTAAAGAAAATAAGAAAAATGTAAAGTCATTTCTTTCTAGAAGTTTACAGTCTAGTTGTTAAAATTAAAAAAAAACTTTTAAAAGAAAAATCTGGATTTGTAACTCTAAGGGTGTGAGAAACTCCTGTAACAAAGTCCTTTTTTTTTTTTTTTTTTTTTTTTTGGTACTAACATTTTTATTTAAACTTTTGAATTCCAAATTCTACCCTTCCTTCCTTCTCTCCTTCCCCTTCAGCCTCTTCTTCCCCCTCCCTGTGATGTAAGCAAATGAGATAAATCAGAAATAGATTATATCCATATGCAATTATGTTAAACATTTCATATTCATCAATTTGTACAAAAAGGCTTAAAGTTTTTAAAAAGTTAAAAACAGCATACTTCAGTCAAACTGAAGCATGCGGTTTTTAACTTTTTAAAAAAATCATCAAAAATATCAGTTCTTTCTCTGGAAGTACATTAGTCCTTTGAGAATGTCTTGGCTTATTGTATTGTTGAGAATAACTGTCATTCACAGTTGTTCATGGAACAACATTGCTGTTACTGTGTACAACATTCTCCTGGTTCTGTACATTTCCCTATTCATCAGTTCATGTAAGTTTTTCTGAAATCATTCTGCTTGTAATTTTCCATAGTGTAATAATATTATATTATAATCATACCACAGCTTATTTAGTCATTCCTCAATTGGTGGGTATCCTTTGAATTTTCTTTTTTTAAATTATAGCTTTTTATTTTCAAAATATAATCAAAGGTAAATTTTCAACATTCACTCTTGCAAACCTTGTTGTGAGAAATGCTGAAAAGTTGGATTTCCACAATGTTGCAAGCTTTGAGGTAGGGTAGGATAGTGGGTACCACTGACCATAAGGTTTTCACAATGTGAGAGGTTAAGGAATATTAGGATTCACAGAACAATTAAGTGATTAACAGAAGCCTTGAGCAAACAAGAAATTGGGGGGACAGGAAGGTACATGTGGATTCAGGCAATCAGAGTCTTGTAGTTTTGAGAAAAGCACAAACTTAATAGCTCACCCAGCTCTAACTAGTAGGGGTCAATGACAGAAGTTGACCAAATCACTACTGAGCCTACTTAATAGGCTAATTGAACATTAAACCCCAAAGGAGGAGCTTTCTACCTTTTTTTTTTTTTTAACATGGGATGTATGATATTTTATACATATTAAGGGGAAATATGTAATGGGTGTATCAGAAAGACTATAACCCAGATGAAACAGACCAATATGCTCCCTGAAAGGAGGGGCTGTGCCATAATAGCAAGTATAAAGGTTCCCCCACTTCTATACTCAACGCTCCCTCTTCCTGAAGAGAAGTGGGGCCCACTTCTGGCCGTTAAGATGATTCCTTATGATTCTTCTTTAATAAATTTTCCTCAGTATCTGATTTTAAGTATTTAAAGTGTTATTTCTAACATTGTGTGTATGTGTTATATCCAATGTTAAAATATGTTAAATTCAATGTGTAAACATATTTATATAATTCTCTTGCTGCACAAAAAAAATCAGATCAAAAAGAAAAGAAAATGAGTAAGAAAACAAAATGCAAATGAACAACAACAAAAAAGAGTGAGAATGCTATGTTGTGATCCACATTCAGTTCCCACAGTCCTCTTTCTGGGTGCAAATGGCTCTTTTTGTCACAAGATCATTGGAACTGGCATTGATCATCTCATTGTTGGAAAGATCATCGTGTAGTCTTGTTGCCATGTATAATAATTTAGGTAATATTGTCATTTTTATTATATTCACTTGGCCTACCAATGAGCACTTGATATTTTTCCAAACTGATTAGATCTGACTTTGTGTGGAAAATGTTTTGTAGTTGTGTTCATATAGTTCCTGACTTTCCCTTGGCAAATAGATTCCCAAATATTTTATACTATCGACAATTTTGAATGGAATTTCTTTTTGTATCTCTTGCTGTTGGACTTTGTTGGTAATATATAAAGGTGTTGATGATTTATGTGTATTTTGTATACTGCAACTCTGCTAAAGTTGTGAATTGTTTCTAGTAGCTTTTTAGTTGATTCTCAAGGGTTCTCTAAGTATACCATCATATCATCTGCAAAGAGTGATAATTTGGTTTCCTTATGACCTACTCTAATTCCTTTGATCTATTTTTCTTCTCTTATTGCCAAAGTTAACATTTCTAATACAATATTGAATAGTAATGATGATAGTGGACATCTTTGTTTCACTCCTGATTTTACTGGGAATGGTTCTAGTTTGTCCCCATTACATGTAATGCTTGCTGATGGTTTTAAATAGATACTACTGATCATTTTAAGGAAAAGTTCGTTTATTCCTATAATTTCTAGTGCTTTTAATAGGAATGGCTGTTAAAAATTTATCAAATGCTTTTTCTGCATCTATTGAGATAATCATATGATTTTTGTTAGTTTGGTTATTGATATAGTTGATTATGCTAATAGTTTTCATAATATTGAACCATCCTGCATTCCTGGTATAAATCCTACTTGGTAATAGTATATTATCCTGGGGATGACTTTCTGTAATCTCATTGCTAATATTTTATTTAAGACTTTTGCATCAATATTCATTAGGGAAATTGGTCTATAATTTTCTTTCTCTATTTTATCCTACCTGGTTTAGTTATTAGCACCGTATCTGTGTCATAAAAGGAATTTGGTAGGACTCCTTCTTTCCCTATTTTTCCAAATAGTTTATATAGTATTAGAATTAATTGTTCTTTGAATATTTGGTAGAAGTCACATGTAAATCCATTTGACCCTGGAGATTTTTTCTTAGGGAAATTAATAGCTTTGTTCTATTTCTTTTTCTAAAATGAGACTACTTGAATAATTTATTTACTGTTCTGTTAACCTGGGCAATCTATAGATATTCTTCCATTTCATTTAGACTATCAAATTTATTGGCATGTAGTTGAGCAAAATAACTCCTAATTATTGCTCTAATTTCATTGGTGGAAAGTTTTCCCTTTTCATTTTTGAGACTTGTTTACATTCCTACATGGAAAGATGATACTTGCAATTCATAAGAACATTCTCATTATTAGGCCTTTTAGGTCACTTAGAAGGAGTGTATATAGACAGAGGGCACAGGTTTTTGTTGAATTTGATATCTAAATTCTAAATTCTAAATTCCTAAGTATTTAAAATATCTAATTATCTAAAAAAAATAAAATTAAGGGGTGAGAGAGAAATGTACTGGGAAAAAGGAAAAGGAAGAGATGGAATAGTGTAAATTATCTGTCATAAAAGAGGTCAGAAAATGGAGAGGAAAGAGGAAGAGAGTGAATCATACTTTCCTCAGAATTGGCACAGAGGGAATAACATACACACACAATATGGGTATAGAAATCTATCTTATCCTGTGGGAAAGTAGGAGGGGAAGGGGATATAAGAAGAGAGGAGAATGATAGAAGGGAAAGCATATTGGGGGGGGGGGTAGTCAGAAGCAAAATACTTTTGAGGAGGGATAAGATGAAAGGGGAAAAAATATAAATTAAATAAGGATAAATACAATTAGCAATAGTAATTATGAAATGAATTTTCAAGCAAGTTTTTCTGATAAAGGTCTCATTTCCCAAACATATAGGGAACTGAGTCAAATTTATAAAAAGTAAGAGCCTATTCCCTAAATTGATAAATGATCCAAAGAACAATTTTCATATAAAGTAATCAAGCTATTTATAGTCATATGAAAAAATATTTTGTGATGATCTACTGTGATGGATTTGGCTTTTCTCAATGATGCTGTGATTCAAGCAATTACATTAGACTTGGGATGGAAAATGCCATCTGCATCCAGGGAGAGCACTATGGAGACTAGATGTGGATCAAAGCATAGTATTTTCATCTTTTTCTTATTTTTTCCTTTCTCATGTTTTTCCCCTTTTGGTCTGATTTTTCTTGCACATCATGTCAAATATGGAAATATTTTTAAAAGGATTGCAAATATTTAACCTCTATCAGATTGCTTGTTGTCTTGGGGAGAGAAGAGGTAAGTGGGAAAGAAGTAAAATTTGTAACACAAAGTTTTACAAAGGTTTTCAAATTATATTTACATGAATTTGGAAATAAAATACTATTGAGAAAAAAATAATTGTGTCTGAATACATAATGAAGTATATTTCTTACAGTGCTCATGCAAAATATTTTGATTTTATCAGTATGAAAAAATCCTCTAAAAAGCCTTCCACCAATACATGGAGAAGTCTCTTTGATTTACAAAAGAGGGTGTTGGGACACTGAAAAGAATCTGAATCATGAATGACTTCCTGGCTACCACCAGGAAATATTCCCCTTCATGAAATAATGTAGTGTTCTTGTTGGTTTTCTGAAGGTCTCTGAGGCAGCCTTCTTTTCAGTAGAGTAATCACCACAAGAATAGCCAGATGTTAAAATCCAAATCCTTTTATTATCTCTTTCACAATCTAGTTTCCTTGCCTGAGGCCCTGGCCAGCTTTCTGGAGAGCCTTTCAGACCAGCCTTGGTTTCAGTGGGGGAAATGCAGGAGGCCAGCCACCATAGTGCTGTGAGATGAAGTGAATGACTGGCTCTCAGTCCCTGCTGGCTGTTATAAACTCTATTATAATTACATTATCATAGGTGTAAAGTACTAAATACATGTGCTGAACTAGAGAACTATTAATCACCATGCTAAACTAGATAACCACTGTCTTATTAATTCCACTGAGTAAGCACCTTGTAACAATCTTTGTTTTAAGTACAAGAGTTCTGGCCCATAACAAAATAACATGACGATAAATTATTTTGTATTTTATATTTTCCTTTTCTTCAAAATCCTGGCAGCCAAATGACATGGAGCCAATTCTCATTGAGATAATTAAGTTTTTAAAGGTTCCTTTGTTAACATTTCTTTTTTATCTTTATCATTCTTATTTTCAACTTGATTTTTCCTAATGTCTTTAAATCTTCCTAGGTAGGGTACTTTTTTTTTAATTAAAACTTTTTTATTTTCAAAACATATGCATAGTTTTCAACATTCATCTTTGCAAAACCTTGTGTCCTGATTTTTTTCCTCCCTCCCTTCCTCCCACCCCCTCCTCTATTCAAGTAACCCAATATATGTTAAAAACATTATAATTCATATATATATATATATATATATATATATATATATATATATTTCCATCTGTCTATCTATCTATCTTTCTAATCATGCTGTGAAAGAAAAATCAGATCAAAAAGGGGAAAAATGAGAAAGAAAACAAAATGCAAACAACAAAAAAGTGAAAATACTATGTTGTGATCCACATTCAGTCTCCACAGTCCTCTTTCTCTAGGTGCAGATGGCCCTTTCCATTACAATTACATTGGAACTAGCCTGAATCACCCTACTGTTGAAAAGAGCCATAGCAATCAGAATTGATTGTCTTATAATCTTGTCATTGCTGTGTACAATATTTTCTTAGTTTTACTCACTTCACTCAGCATCAATTCATGTAAGTCTCTCTAGGCCTTTCTGAAATCATCCTGCTGATCTTTTTTTATAGACCAATAATATTCTATAACATTCATATATCATAATTTATTCAGCCATTCCTCAACTGATGGGCAACCACTCAGTTTCCAGTTCCTTGACACTACAAAAAAAGAGTTGCTGCAAACATTTTTGCACATGTGGGTCCTTTTCCCTTTTTTTATGATCTTTTTGAGATACAGACATAGTAGAGACACTGCTGGATCAAAGGATATGTATGCAAAATTTGATAGCCCTTGGGCATCACTCCATATTACTCTCCAGAATGGTTGGATCAGTTCACAATTCCATCAATGTGTTAGTATCCCAGTTTTCCCTCATACTCTCCAACATTCATCATTATCTTTTCCTGTCATCTTAGCCAATCTAAGAAGTATATAGTAGTACTTCAGAGTTGTCTTAATTTGCATTTCTCTCATCATTAATGATTTAGAGCATTTTTTTCATATGACTGGAAAGAATTTTAATTTATCTAAAAATTGTTCATATTCTTTGACCATTTATCAATTGGAGAATGGCTTGTAGAATGAAATATATTTTAAAAACTATTTTTCTTGAAGTTTTTTTTTTTGGGGGGGGAGGGATATGTTTTATTTCACAATATAACTTTTATGGAAATGTAGTCCATTACCTCACATGTGCCTTCTCAATGAAGGAGCTCGGGTGAGAAGAGAGAAAGAAAGAGAATTTGAAGCAAATTAAATATTAAAATTTTTAAAATTAAAAACAAATGTTAAAAAATTGTTCCACATATAACTGGAAGGGAGGGGGTAAATTTAAGAAAAACAATTTACCTCCTAATCATAGCAGTCAAAGGAACTTAAAAATTTTTATAAGATGATCTTTAATATTTAGATGATATATTTCTTTGGGGATTTTGTTGTTGAGTCTTTATAGTTATGTCTGACTCTCCATGACCCCATTTAGGATTTTCTTGACAAAAGAGATTGGAATGGTTTGCCATTTCCTTCTACAGATTATTTTATGATGAAAAATTTAGGCAAATAGGGTTAAATGATTTACCCACACTCACACAGATAATAAGTGAAGCTGAATTTGAATTCAGATTTGGTGATGTATTCACTATCACCTATCACTCCCCCCAATTTGGGCTTTATTGTGATCTATGATGTAAAATGGTGGTTTAAACCTAATTTTTGCCAGCCAACTTCCCAGAAATTCTAATAGGGTGTTTTCCCCTAAGTAACACTGGACCTTACTAAACATTGAGTTATCAAGTTCAATTATGCCCTATTCTTCCTTATCTAATGATTTTATATTTTAACACTAATCTGCTTTCTTTAAATTTTCTAATTAGTCTATTACCATATCGTATTCTCTGATTATATTCTTAATGTCTCTTTATTGCTCTATATTTTGCATTTATAATTTCACTGATGTGTCATTTTCTCTCCTTTTCCTATTAATGATCTAACAATTTTACTGGGATTTTTTTTTTAAACAATCTCTCCCTTTGCAAAATATTCTTTCTCCCCCATTTGATTCTTTTCACACACATAAACAGATCTTTAACAATCTCTACTTCTTTTTGTGTAAATATTTTATTCATTTTAAACTTAAAATGTTAAATATAAAATGAGAAAATGAAAAAGAGCATTTCCATGTTCACAGCAGAACAAGAGAGGGTTCAATATAAAACAATAAATTTCCATTTCAAGAAAACCTATATAATAAACATTACACATTGTTTGCAAAGCCACCTAGCTTCCTTTGCTTCCTTCTAGGCTTTCTTTTATTCTCTGCTGGGCACTTTTTACATTTTTTCTCCTTCTCTCTCCCTTCCCCAGCCCCCAAAAGGCTACATTTAAATATATGTTTGTATATGTTTGTATAAATTACCCGTAGAAATCTATAAACATACATATATACCCATGTAAACAAATATACATAATACTATGCATATTTCTATCTATTATTTCTGTCTCTGGAGGTAGACTACATCTTCTATCAGAGGCCCAAATCTTTCCATGTTTTTCTAAATCAACCAGCTCATTATTACTTACATCATAACAATATTCTAATCAATCATATCCTATCTGAGAAATTGTCCATGAAAATTTTTTCCCCAATTTTCTACTTTCTTTCTGTTTTTGGCTCCCTTATTATATTTATAAAAAGAATGTTTAATTTAAAACAATTAAAATTAGCCATTTTATGCTTCAACAATAATATAGTTTAAGGTCTGGTACTGCTAAATCTCTTAGTTCCTTTACATTTTTTCCCCTTAGTTTCTTTGAAATTTTTGACCTTTTATTCTCCAAATAATATCCATTTCATAGAATTTTTTTTGGTTCTTTTCTGTTATCTTTCACTGAAAGCTTAGTTTGTTTTCTCTTTCATTTTACTAATGTAACCACCCAGTGTTATACATTTGCTTCTAAGAAGTACTTTAGAAGAGGATTCTGGGAAGATGATGGTGTAGGTTGGTAAATTTCAAGCTCTCCAGATTTCCTCCACAAATAGAACAAATTTGGGCTTCAGGGCAAACCTAGACTAGTGAAAAATGAAGAAGACTTGGGGCAGACCCAGGGACTTTCTGGTCCAGCCCAAGAAAATCTGAAGAAAATCTCAGAACTGCAGATTAACCTATGTGAAGCACAAACATCCCTGGACTAAGCTCAGCAGAAACTTCAAATGTGGAACCCTGTGGCTAGTTGGGTTTGTCTGGAGCTCAGCAGGAACCACGGAAACTTTCACCTCTCAGACTCCTAAAGGAGCATGGGGTTTGAATCCAGGAAGACTGCTGATTAGGAACACCAGGCCCAGCTGTGCTGTGGGAGACTGGGCCCTGATTGAGAAGGAATCAAGACACTCATGAGTGCAGAGGCGTGGGGTAGTAACTCTGTTGTCTACAGGCATTTGCTGAAGGGTGGAACATTTCTTTTGGGGTTCCTGCCAGATGAGAGAGCTGAAGTGAAGCTAGAGGCACAATCTCCCCATCCCATGATAAGAAGTGTTTACACTAATACTTCTTATTTTTCTTAATGAAAAATGAAGAGACAAAGAATACAACCATAGAGATTTATTATGGGAACATCCTGAGAAGACACTAAAGGCAAAAAAAACTTTCTACCAACCAAACCCAAACTTAATAGAAAATTTAATATATAAGAGCCAATATGAAAGATCACTTTCAGGGAATGCAACATGGACAAATTGTTTATGTTTTTTTTTTTAATACGGGAAATGGATATCAAATGTTTAAGACTGACATCAACAATAGGGTAGCTCAAAAGAAAGACTGGGACAGAGTTAAGGTAAAAATAGTAATTATGTTATACAAATGAGGTGCAGAGGAAGAATAGTCACAGAGGCATTAGAAGGGGAAGAGGGCTTGTAATTTTGAAAATCTACTCACATTGGGAATGGATATATATAAGGAAACACTACATATATATCATGAAGGGTATAGTACCCTCCAAAACCTACAAAGAAAAAAGGAGGGAGGTATGAGTAGATGGAGAAGCAAAGAGTGAGGGAAGAAGCCAAGGAAGGGATCCATGGATAAGGAGAGTTAAGTAATAGCAAAAAAAAAAAATGTGCTTTAGATTTTTATATGTGGTCTTTTTGTCAGTGGTCAAAGATCATGTTTACCATTATTGTTTTTCAATTTCTTCAACCAAAAACTAATTTTTTTCGATTTTGTGTAGTTTTATAACTTTTCTTCATACTTAAACAAATTTTATTAGAAATGGCATGTGAATTTATGGAACTTGTCTAAGACATAGTATGATAATTGATATTTGTTAGTATTACATGTATCCTCAAAGAGAATATCTATTTCCAGCACCTTTCTTGCCATAAACCTGCTAATTCTGACTTCTTTAATAAGTAGTTCTGATTTTTAAAATTTATTGCTAAATGTTTCATGAACCTAACTTTTGCATTATTGTGTGTACATCAATTGAAAGTTACTATAATTGATATTTTTTTGTTTTCCTTTCACTATAATAAAATGCTAATTTATTTCTCTTTCAGTATTCTCTAGTTTGAGCACTCCTTCATCATCAAAGAGCAGAACGATGCAGGCTGATTAAGTCACCCTTTCATTTTTTTTTTAAGTTTGTATTTTCAAAACACATGCATAGATAAGTCTTCAATATTCACCTCTGCAAAACTTTGTGTTCCAAATTTTTTCTTCCTCCCTTTCCCCACCTTCTCCCATATGTTAAACATGTGCAATTCTTTTATACATATTTCAGCAATTATCATGTTGTACAAGAAAAATCAGATCAAAAAGGGAAAGAAAATAAGAAAACAAAATGCAAACAAAAAAAAGTGAAAATACAATGTTGTGATCCACACTCAGTCCCCAAAGGCCTCTCTCTGAGTGCAGATGGCTCTATCACAAGACAATGGAACTAACCTGAATCACCTCACTGTGGAAAAGAGTCATGTCCATCATCAAAGAGCTTGGTCATCATGTAATCTTGTTATTGTTATACAATATCCTTTTGATTCTACTAATACTGAGCATTGGGTCATATAAATCTCTCCAGAATGCCAGCACTAAAAACAAATACAACACAACAAAAAAACCTTTCAATATATATATATTTATATATATATATAGATAGATAGATAGATAGATAAAATATTTTGGACCATTTTAAAATCAGTTCTTGGGTTTCAAGTGAGTGCAAGTAGCTGAAGTGAAGATCTCTCATAACCATGGACTAAAGTAGACCAAGCCTATAGGCCTAAATTTTGGTTTCTTGAAAATTATGTGGGGTTGGGGGGGGAAGAAAGATTTATAACCTGTGAATATTGCAGTTCCTAATCAGGGAACACACCCTATATAGCCAGTCAGAATGTATATGAGGGGTAGTGGGGGTAGGTCTGGGTTTTTTTCTTGGGGTGCTCTGTATAAAAGTTCCAAGTGGGAACTGGGGGGTGGTTCTCTCCTGGCTCTGAACACGTCCCTTTTGCGCAGAGTCTGGATGACCGCCCAGGCCCTGGAGAGGTTCTAATAAAGCTTTTCTTCTATACCTTGAGACGCCCCTCAGAGTTTAATTTTGAATAAAATTGTCCCACACACAAGGAATAGAGATAACATTTCTCACCTAATTCTTTCTGTGAGAGTTACATATACTCCCAATTTTCTGCCATCAATGTCCTTGCTTTGGTTTGGTTTGGGGTAAAGAAGTTTAATGTTTAACTATAATCCAAACACAATTGTCTCTATATAGCAACAAGCCATTTCTGAATGTTTACAGCTGTGAAATTTTATACTGAAGTGTAAGGGAAAAGGCCTGGAATCTCCTACAAATGCATCAGTCAAGAACAAAGAGTCCAATTTTCTTGAATATAATGGTCAGCTAAAATTAGGAGTTTGATGTCAGTGAATGCCCTCATAAAATTCATGAGTCATTTTAGTCACATAAAAAATATTTTCTCTCTTTTCTCTTCACTGCTATTCATCTGCCCTTCATCCCTCCACCTCCACTGTTGTCCCCCATCCTCCAGCAAGGACCTGGTTTTACCATTTTACATAATCTCATCTTTTGACATAGAGATGGCAGAGGGTTGGTTGATAGAGATTTCTAGGTACAATGAATTTCATAAACTACCTGTTCTATTACCAATCATAAATCCATGTAACATAGGAAAGCCTAGTGATATCCAAAGAACAGCACTGGTCATAATCTGTTGGTTATTCTGTGGGAAACGCAAGGAAAGTGGTGGGAAAAATGTCCTGGAAATTACAATCAAGAGCAAGAGTTCAAAGCTGTTGTCTATTCCAATTAATACAAGCCAATCTGGTGCACAACGACTCTTATTTTCTGCCACAGATTAAAGGAACTGAATCATGATGTCTTCAAGCAGGTAATGATGCAATCCAGAAAGAGATGCATCCAGCAGCCATCTCATCAGAGAATTGGTTGGGATGCTTTGTCTTTTTTGCATTCTAGGCTTTAATCACACCTTTCTCCTCCCCTCCAATAAGCAGCACAAAAATAGGCAGGACCTATGAAAAATGATGTAGTTATTTCCCACAACAAATAAGGCTGTTAATCAGATGCCAAACAACAACCTCCTATCTCTCTGCACTAAGAATCACAGCTCCCTAATCTAATCATAGTGCTTTGAGGCAGCATATCCATCATTATGGATCATTTGAAGGGGAGGCAATCCATTCCTGATATAGGAACCCTACTGCCAGTGTTTCCTCCTGGCTAATGCTCTGGTGTAGTTGTTAATCCGCTTCTTGCCTGCATATAAAGACAATTTGGGTGTGTTTTAGGAATCTAGGGAAGAGGTCTCAGGATCCAATATAACAATCAAGGTGACCATCAAAACCACTACCAAGCTTTCTCCAGACTCAGGTTAAGGGAGGCAGTGGATTTGTTGTATATCAGGTCATTTTGTGAGAGAAAACTCAAGAAGTAATACTGCGGCAACTTGCACCATGTCAGTGGGTCGTAGTTCTTTTGTGAGAAGGTACTTAGTCAGATTAGTCAGATATATGACACTTAAGGTCTTTCTATGATGGTAAGACATCTGTTGTCTCTACACAAAGTGGGTAGTAGTATTCCTACTCAGTAATACTATTCCTAATCTATAAATACTATGACTAAACCAATCCTAATGTCCCTGAAAATGTGATTACATTGTCTGGGAATTAGTTCTATTAATGGTACTCCACCCTGCTAATTGGGAGAAGTTTGGCAGGTTAAAGTAGCTAAAAGGGTTTCAAGTGACAACACAATGTTTGATTGCTTGTTATTTTATCTACCACAAGACTAGTTTGGACTCTCATATGTCAGTCAATATTCTTCCTCTTGGGTTTGACACTTGTCCCTATCAAATCAAACAGGAAAAGAATTTATTTTAGGGGAAAATTTTCAGGTTTATTATTAGTATTTCCTATTAAACTCATCTTCATGACTTCAGAAAATTCTTAGTGAACTCTACTACTACCACACAGGGTTGCATTAGCATAAAAATGGGGCCTCTCTAAATATTGCAGAATGACTCTAGTCTCTCCCACACAGTTAGAATCAATGAAGGGTTATAATCCCCTGAGGTGGTAGGCCAAGCCAACTTATAGTGTGTGGGACAGTGGCTTCCTATCTTGTGCCCATTTAAAACCTTTTTCTTGTTCTTAGAAGTATGTTATCCATCATTCTAATCTTACTTATTCATTACTTTCCAGAGCTCATGTTGTATTCAAAAAGAGATTCTCACTTTGATTTCAGAAGGGAGGTAAGGGATGAGACTTAAAATCTTGTTTCTATTTTCCTACACTTTCCTCAAATGTCTCTTTATTAATTCATAAAGCAAGCAATGTAAATACTGCTTTAACATCTCATTCCACCTTTTTTGAAGCCTATGATATATGGTTGAAAGGGGGTATTGAATTATCCAACTAATACTCAGGCTCTAGTTCCAATCTCAATACCTGGATTTAGAATAGGGTAGAGGAATAAAAGTGTTCCCAGAGCAGAGAAAATGCTCCATGGCACCCCATATTGAAACAATCAATTTTTGCTCAAAGTTCTCAATAGTAGATATTATACCTTGTAAAGTCACAACTAACATAAAAATCAATGTATGAGGACATACTTCCAGTCATAATAAGAGGAAGGACTACCGTAGATTAGTCACATGAAATGATAGGAATTCTCCTAGTCCTGGGATGTATACCCAATAGGGTGTGAGAGAGCTGCTGTACCTAACACGCTGGAACTCTGGCTATATTTAGCACTACTCCTCGTTTCAGAATTACCCCTAAATTCATAACTATTTTTTTTGTATTCACCTAAAGAACTACAGGTTTTTCTAGGTTTAAACATAATGCTTATATAATACAGTAACAATTACAGACTGTTTTATATTGGGTAAATTTCTGAGTTTTGTGAGTCAATGTCTTCTCTTTCATGCATTTTTTTCTTTCCCTAGAATCAACAACTCATTTTTAAAACATTGTGTTAGAATTATCATAACTATATGTGGTATCTTTTCATCCTAATTTAGTCAGCTAGTCTAAACTGTCCATTTTATTTTATCTCCACATTAAAGTTTAAAGTTTCTCTGGTATTACAATATCTAATACCTTCCAGTTCTTTTTCTTGGACTAAGATAGCAGAAAACAAAAATGATAGATGTTGGAGGGGATATAGGACTATTATTATAATATGTATATTTGGAGAAATTATGAACTTGAAGAAAATTTATTTTAATTTTATTATTAATATCAATTTGTGATAGGTCTTTTTTTGTTTAAAAATGCCTCTTTTTAGTGTAGCTCACACAGAAAAACCTGTCTCAAGAAAAAGAAGACAAAGAGATCCTGATGAGGCACCAGATTGCTAAAAGGGGCTTGAACCTCACGAACAGGTCATATTCTCAGCTTACTTCCCTCCCTCTCCCTTACAATGACTAATTTGGAGTTGAGAGCTCTTAGCCCATCTTCTCATTTAATATCCTCCAATCAGGGATTATTCTTCTCTTGTCAGCAGGGCTCCTCATAATTTGCTGTCAGGAAAATAGATCTGGATTTATACCAGTCAGTTCAAGACTCTCCTTTACTGAAAGAAATCACTGATCCTCAGTTTATTAATTACTGGATGGCCTAATTAGTTGAGCTTTAACGCCCAGAAACTTTTTTTTTTTTTTGGCAACAAACTGATCCAACCATTCTGAAGAGCAATTTGGAATTATGCAATACCATCTTTAGTTTGTATCCCAAAGAGATTTTTCTTTTAAAAAAGGACATTGTGGTGGCAAAGAATTTTAAACTGAAGGGATCAATTGGGAGATGGCTGAACAATTTGTGATATATGATTGTGATGAAATACTATTGTGCCATAAGAAATGAGGAGCAAGATGGTTTTAGAAAAAGCTGGGATTCATTGTATTGTGATCCTAATCTATTCCACTGATCAACTACTTATTTCTTAGCCAGTACCAAATGGTTTTGATGACTGCTGCTTTATAATATAGTTTTAGGTCTAGGATAGCTAGACCTTCAATTAGCATTTTTTTCATTAATTCCCTTGAAATTCTTGATCTTTTTTCTTCCAAATGAAATTTGTTATTTTTTCTCGATCTGTAAAATATTTCTTGGGAGTTTGATTGGTATGGCACTAAATAAGTAGATTAATTTAGATAGTATTGTCATTTTTATTATTGATTCACTTGACCTACCCATGAGTACTTGAGATTTTTCCAAATGATTAAGTCTGACTTTATTTGTGTGGAAAGGGTTTTGTACTTGTATTTATATAGTTCCTGACTTTCTCTTGGCAGATAGATTCCCAAATATTTTACACTATCAACAATTTTGAATGGAATTTCTTTTTGTATCTCTTGTTGCTGGACTTTGTTGGTAAAATATAAAAGTGTTGATGATTTATGTGGATTTATTTTGTATCCTGCAACTGTCCTGCATTCCTGGTATAAATCCTACTTGGTCATAGTGTATTATCCTGCGGATGACTTTCTGTAATCTTATTGCTAATATTTTATTTAAGATTTTTGCATCAATATTCATTAGGGAAATTGGTCTATAATTTTCTTTATTTTCATCCTACCTGGTTTAGCTATCAGCACCATATCTGTGTCATAAAAGGAATTTGGTAGGACTCCTGCTTTCCCTATTTTAAAAAATAGTTTATATAGTATTAGAATTAATTGTTCTTTGAATGTTTGGTAGAATTCACATGTAAATCCATCTGACCCTGGAGATTTTTCCTTAGGGAAATTAATAGCTTTGTTCTATTTCTTTTTCTAAAATGAGACTATTTAAATAATTTATTTCCTCTTCTGTTAACTTGGGCAATCTATATTTTTGTAGATATTCTTCCATTTCATTTAGATTATCAAATTTATTGGCATATATAGTTAGGCAAAATAACTCCTAATTATTGCCCTAATTTTAATTGATGGAAAGTTCTCTCTTTTCATTTTTGAGACTAACAATTTGATTTTCTTCTTTCTTTTTTCTAATCAAATTAACTAAAGGTTGATCTATTTTTTTTAATAAAACCAACTCTTAGTTTTATTTATTAATTCAATAGTTTTCTTGTTTTCAATTTTATTAATCTTTCCTTTCATTTTCAGAATTTCAAATTTGTTATTTGAGGGTTTTTAATTTGGTCTTTTTGTAGCTTTTTTACTTGTAAGCACAATTCATTGATTTTCTCTTTCTCTGTTTTAAGGAAGTAAACATCTAGAGATGTTTTAGGATAAAATTTCCCCTTATAACCACTTTGGCTGTATCCCACAAATTTTGATATGTTGTCTCATTATTGTTATTCTCTTGGATGAAATTATTGTGTTTATTATGCTTTATTGTTTCATCCATTAATTCTTTAGGATTAGATTATTTAATTTCCAATTAACTTTTTGCAAATTTTCTCCTGGACTTATATTGCATGTGATTTTTATTGTATCATGATCTGAAGAAAATGCATTTACTATTTCTGCCTTTCTGCATTTGATTTTGAGGTTTTTATGCCCCAACACATGGTCAATTTTTGTATAAGTTCTATGAGCCACTGAGAAAAAAGTTAACTCCTTTCTGTCTCCATTCAATTTTCTCCAAAGATCTGTCATATTTAACTTTTCTAACATTTTGTTTACCTCTTTTTTAACTTCTTTTTTATTTATTTTGTGGTTCAATTTATCTAGTTCTGAGAGAACAAGATTGAGATCCTCCACTAGTATAGTTTTGCTGTCTATTGTTTCTTGCATCTCTCTTAACTTCTCCTCCAGGAATTTGGATGCCATACCACTTGGTGTATATATGTTTAGTATTGCTTCATTATCTAGGGTACCCTTTTGCAAAATAAAGTTTCCTTCCTTATCTCTTTTAATTAGATCTATCTTTGCTTTTACTATGATTTACTTGCATAATAGATTCTGCTCCAGCCTTTTACCTTTACTCTGTATACATCCCTCTGCTTTAAATGTGTTTTTTTATAAACAACATATTGTAGGATTCTTTTAATTCAATCTGCTATCCACTTCCATTTTATGGGAGAGTTCATCCCATTCATCTTCACAGTTAAAATAACTAATTCTGTATTTCCTGCCATCTTATTTACCCTGTTATGCTTTTGTCTTTCCTTTCTCCCTCCCCTCCTTCCCAGTATTTTGCTTTTGATGACCACCTCCCTCAAACAGTCCTCCCCTTTAGAGCCCCTACTCCCTTTTTATATCTTTCCCCTAATTTTTCTGTTTTCCCTTTTATTAGTCTTTCCCTTTCTTTTTCCCCTTTCCCCACCACTTTCCTATAAAGTAAGACAAGTTTCTCTATGAAACCAATATGTCTGATAGTCTCTCTTAAGAGCCAAATCTGATGAGAGTAAGATTCACACAGTGCTCATCCTCTTCCCTTCTTTCCCTCAATTATAATAGGTTTTCTTTGCCTCTGTTGTGTGATTTTAGGGAAAAGTTCGGATTCGCTTCTATTAATGACACTCTCAGACTCAGTCAAAGTGAAAGTAAAATTTAATTACACAGTGCATGGAGTAGAGTGCTTACAATATCAATTACACAATACACGGAATAGAATGCTTACAATAACAACTAATATAGCAAATAATACATAAAAGACAAAGAATAATGAGAATTATGATTAGGATAGCAGATAGAATACTTCACCGATGGGGGGAGCTCCAACTCTAATTGACTCATATTGGCTGGGAAACCCCGGTAGTTCAGCCTTTGAGTCCCAAACGGGAAAATCCTAGGCAGATCATCATCTCCATAGGTGAGGTTTCAAATAGAGAATGTTTTACCCGCCTTTTATAGGAATCAGGACAAAGAAGGCTTTGAGCCAAGTAAAGACATCATATAAGACAGGGAAGTACCGACAAGGACTCCAGGTGGTTATGATCAAGTGTTGCAATAACAAGGAGGCCAGTCCTTATCGACAACAACTGTTCCAAGGAGTGGCGAGTTCCCAGAATCATATAGTTGGAGCTAAAACACATGTGGTACATTCCCAGCTTATAGGTTAAAAAATGGTCAAGTTCTCATGGGAGAAGGAGCTAAAACATATACTCCTATGGGTGAGAGAACGGTCAAGTTCCCACAGGAGAAGGAGCTAAAACACCTGTTCTTATGGGTTAGGGAATGATCATGTTCTCACAGAAGTCACATCATACCTTGATTAGGTTCACATGGTTTGCATGGCAATTAGGTTCACATGGGGAAAGTCATTCACATGGAGATTGGGTTCACATGGTTCAGATGGAGATTAGGTTCACATGGGGAAAGTCACGTTCTTACAATGATTTGAAATGAACTTACTAATAATATGGAGATTTCGTATTCAGCCTCTTAATGAGATGTAATTTCCCTGATTTTTACCTTTTTCCTCTTTTTTTCCCCAGTACCATCCTCTTACTACCTCTAGTTTCTTTTTCATATTATCATAATAAAATTAAATTATACTGGTATTCTTTAAGTATATCCATAACAGAAATATAGTTCTCAAGAGTTCTTTCCTTTTTACCTTTTTATGCTTCTCTTGAGTTCTGTGTTTGGAGATCAAATTTTTTGTTCAGTTCTGGTCTTTTCATTAGAAATAGGTGAAATCCACCTATACACTGAATTATATCTTCTATATATCTATATATCTATAACTTCTTCCCTGAAATATAATGTAAATTTTAGTTGGATAGCTTATTCTTGGCTATAATCCAAATTCCTTTGCCTTTCAGAATATCAAATAACAGGACCTTCAATTCTTTAAGGTGGAAACTGCTAGATTCTAGGTAATCCTAATTGTGGCCCCTCATTCCTATTATGAAAATCATTCAGCTTGCCTCTTGTGGCAGGGGGGAAGACTCCAAAACTTAGGTATGTAGTGGCACATACCTGAGTGTGGAATGTAACTAAGGAGAACTCTGGCAGTTCCTCAGAGAAGAACATAATCTAAGCAAACCTTGGGTGGCATTGTGGAAGCAGCACCCTCAAAACTGCTTTGCCTGGGAACTGAGTGAGCACTGATGCACTGATCCAGTTTGGCTATTACTTTTATCCTGTCATTCAAAGAAGAAAGAGCAAATCAGGAACAATTAGTCAAGGGCATTACCTGGTGAATTCAAGACTTGAAATCTAGTTTGTTCTGGATTTGGGTCATTCCTATTCTGATGGGTAAAATGACACCAAAGAGGCAGTAAAGGAATAGCAAAGCAATTTAGATGCCACTAGCAGAATGGCATGAGAAAATAGAATGGCTCTGGACAAGTTTGTTAGTAGGAGGAGAATTTGTGGAAAATTATACTTGTCAAATAGTTGTAAAAAAAAATTAGAAGAAAAAGAAATGACAATAATGGACAAGCTATAAAAGATAACTAACAAGATTAGGAAATTAGCCTATGTTCCAGTACAAAATTGAACAAGTCCTTTTAATACCTCTTGATTAAACTGGTTCAATGTGTTTTAGTGAAAACAAATTGTTGGAATTACATTAATTGCTTTATGTGGCCTCATATTCCTACCTTTGTGTATCCCATGCCTTAGATTATGAGATTTCAAAGCACTGTCCAGAATATAGGGAATAGTCATATGTTGACAATAATGTTAAAATGATTGTCAAGGAAAATAACTGCATAAAAAATGATAATGATTGAATTTGATGGGAGAAGCCCAAAACTGTCCTGACCTGGGAGGAGTGGGGGGGGGGGAAGCCATGAGGTAAAATTCCTTGAAGGGGAGAAATTCTCCTTGAACTCTAAGAGAAGTTCTCCCCTGTCCCAGGGAATCAAAATAAGTAGTTCCATTGTGTTATCTTGGAGGAGATTGGCACTCTCTCCATTGATAACACCTTCTACTGATTATAACCTTTACTAAATTGAGGCCAGGACTACTCCTACAAAAGTGGTCTCATTTAGTTGGAGATCTAGATTTGATATTTCTAGTGACCTCTATTGAATTGAAAATTGACTCAGGACCACTCCCAGTGGGTAGTCCTGTTCAACCAGGAATCTG
This sequence comes from Sarcophilus harrisii, assembly GCF_902635505.1. Taxonomy (NCBI): domain Eukaryota; kingdom Metazoa; phylum Chordata; class Mammalia; order Dasyuromorphia; family Dasyuridae; genus Sarcophilus; species Sarcophilus harrisii. The sequence continues at coordinate 361,740,483 of NC_045428.1, forward strand.
GGCTGGGGCAGTGACAGCATTGGGGGAGTCTCATTCAATTGAAACTTCAGTCTTAAATCTCTTTTAAAAGGGCAACATGGGGCTCATTTCTTTGCAGAGGACCTAAAAAGCAGTCCCATGCTAGGCCAACGGACATCTCCTTGGCATAGCTGCCTGTGAGGACCCCCTCAGAGTTTCAGAATGAGGGGCTTAGTGTAGCCTGGCTTATTACCTCACAGAAGGGAAGACATTCTCTTTTCAGCGTTAACCCCTCTTTACTTCTCTCACCTACTTCTCTGTCAGCACCTGGCAGAGGCTCAAAGCAGGACCATGCCTTATCAAGGAACCCCTCTCTCTCCTTGGCATAGCTGCCTGCCAGGACCCTGCCCGCTGAGAAGAGACCCTCTCTTCTCAGTGTTAACACACCCCTCTTTATCTCTCTGACAGGATTTCTCTACACCCCTTGTTTATCTCTCTGCCAGGATTTTGTCACATGGAAGTAAGTCTCCTAGCAAAGGCTGATTTCTCAGTGCCAATAAACTTTTTGCCAGTCTAACTTTTCAGGTTTGTGAATTCTTTCATGTTGGACCTGCGCTGACCAAAAGGGATTCCCACAACTCTCTGCCCTGCACCAAACCTCATCAAATTGATATTAAGAAAATTAGAAAACATTAAGCATGATGATAAAATATAGAAGCAAAAATCCTCACGGAAAAGAAAGGGAAGAATTGTAAGCAATGGGATTTTGAAATCTTAGTCCTTTTGCTTCCCCAGGTATCCTTGAGGAAGGGTAAATACCCCAAGGAATGTGATAATGAGGGGGAGGAGTCTGCCTCTTGAACAAGGAAGGATTGAAGTAGAGATCTGACCAATAATACAAAAGCTCAAAGAACCAGAAGAAGAACTGCTCTGGTCACATTTTGTTTAAAATTAGGTATGTTACATACCATATAAGGTAAAATGTCAACCTGGAAAGGATCTTGACCAATCAGGATTCTGAAGAAGTAGAGCTAACTAAATCCTATAAAAAATTTTGACCTGGCTTCTATAGGCTTCTATGGAACTGGGGCATGCCCATTCTTACAAGAATGTAAGATAAATCTTTCCTGCATTCAAAAGTGAATCAGTGGAGTTCTTAGTAAGATATTTCATTTCTTAAAAATTAGCATATTGCTTTTCAAAAAGACAAAACCAATTCACAACTCCAAAAGTTAGTTGAGAGCTTGCCCATACTCCCATCAAAACCTCTATCATTCTTTCACCTTTATTGCTGACAATTTGAAAGACATGAATTGCCACTCCACCTCTTCTCTTCAAAGGAGGTAGGCAATAATGGAAAGAGAACTGAATGTGGAGTCAAAGGATCTGAGTTCAAATCCTGACTCTACTTATTACTTTGGGCAAGGCATTTGATTTCTGGACTTAACCATAAAGTGACATAGCCTTTAATTCTCATTTTCTATTTCCTCTATTGATTGACCATTTATATCCTCTAGCAATTCATTTGCTAGTGAATACAAATTAGTTTCATTTCATTGCAGAGTCAAGTGAGCAGAAAGAGGAGAATAATATAAAGAAAACCAAACTTTAAAAAATCAGGAAAACTTAAGGAAAAAAAAAATAATGAAAACTAAACTTTTAGATCTCTGGTTAGACAAAGCACAATTCCAAAAGACTAAAAATAAAGTAAATCATTCCTGGACTCAAAACAGAGAAGGAGACATGCATTTCTAGAACTGGCAAATGAATGGATTTGTTTTCCTTGGCTTATGTATATTTGTTATGAGAGTTTTATCTTTTTTTGGTTCAATTGGAGAAAGGGGCTTAAGTGGGGAGAGAAAATAAATGCTTACTAATTGAAAAAATAAAAGGCTTATTATAGATATTAGAATCCATTTGACAAATACTAATATTTGGATGAGATTAGTGACCCATCTTCATCTACCTATAATCTTAACAGTATAGAAAATAATTTATATGAACCTTCTCAGTTAATTTGGTAGAACAAAAGGTAGTAATAGTATTTTCCTATTAGACCATTACTGAAAAAAAAAGTATCCAGTTTGCTGATTTTCTTTTTTCTTTTTTTTTTGCTGTACAACAAACATTACTGAACACAACCACTTGTCCCCAATATTTTTTCCATTTTTAAGACACATGAATTTTTCTCTGCTATATTTTTTTGTTTTCAGTTAGCTGAAAGAATTCCGGACTTCCACAGTTTTGGGTTGAAATCTTATGTCCAATATTAAACTCTTAGATGATACCATGATTAGAGCACTGGACCAGGAGACCTGAAGATCTGAGTTTAAATGAAGCCTCAGATATTCACTAGCTATATGAACATGAGCAAGGCACTTAAATTCTGTCTGACTTGTCTTTCTGGTCTGTAACATAGAAATATCTTCTACTTTGAAGGGTTGTAAAAGCAGTGTAAAGCATTTGACCAACCTTAAAGCAACTACCTAAATTCTGGATATTCTCAGCAGCTAGCAGCCTTATTAGCTGTGAATCACTACAAGCTAATCACAACCTTTTTGCTGCTAAGTTGTCTCTGCTTCTCTAAAACAGGAAGTATCTACCTCTTAAGGTTATGGTAAGAGTCAATCAGATGAGATCATTGACATAGAGCATTGCAAAATACTTAAAAGTCATAATGACATTTTAACTGTGAAACTGAAGCAATTAATCACTAACAACCTTGATCTGCTTGAGCTCCCCAACTATCTGGAAAAGGCCAGACTGACTTGGGAGTCAGAAGCAGGAGAAAAATTTTTTAGCATTCCTTAAACTGGGCACATCAGAAATTCCTGGCAGTATTCACATGCTGAACCCAGAACTCATTACACCAAAGAACCAACTCAGACTGGATCAAGTTGACCCACTGGCCCAGTAACCAAACCTAATACAGCCATAGTTCACCTTCTGAAAAACAATACATCCCAGGGATAACCTGGTTAAGAGTACCATGCAGTTATCTTCCAGTTCCAGACCTGTGATTTTTGTCTTGATAACCTGATCAGACCACTATGCAATTAACCTCCAGACCCACCCTTGTGATTTTTGTCTTTACCCTGTTGTCTATGCCCTCCCCTAGCTCAATGCTGTGTTCCCATGTATACACATATACATGTCTGTCTTCTTGGGAGGAATAAACCCACAGACACAACCTGTCTTTCCTGGACCGAATTATGGAAAAAGGTTGACATTTGGAATCTTCATCCAACAGCAATGGGACTTGGTCCCACAGTACTTATTTTTCCTAAAGTTCAGACACTGATGTGTGAGCAAGCCCCTTCTCACCAAATTTCCCTGTTCCCATCTTGGCTTGTTGAGTCATAGTCCATTTTGCTCTCTAAGCAGGCCCTGGGGGGTGGGGTAGGGGGAGGTGGAGACTACACATGTAGACCATTTGTGAAAACAAGGATATCCTCAGTAATTTGGTCATGGATCAGTCAGAATCTAAATTAGAAATCCTCTGTATCAGTATAATAACCATTAGTTATTAGAGCTGGCATTGTAGCTAACCAAAGAGAGCCCTGAATTCAATTGGGGCTCTTATGACTAATCTAAATTTATTTATCTTAAAAATAAATTAATGCAAAAGGCTTATAAGACATCTAAATCAGAGTGGGGATGTTTCCCCTCTGTTCCTCAGGCACTTTATGTTACTGACTCAGGAAAAACAGTCCTTTCCTATGGTGAAATCAAAACAATAAGATTGTAAAGTGCTTAACATAGTGACTAGCAGCACTACATTATTATATAATTGAAAATAAATATTCCATATCTGGTAACTCAAAAGTGGTTTTATAATGCCTAAGATAATAAGATCAATGGCTTTTATATGTGATCAATTGGAAATGCAATTGGTGTCATATTAAGTTTATTGTTTCTGTTAATTGTATTTCAAAATTGTATTTCAAAATCTATATTGTGAAATTTGAGAAAACATTGCTAACCAGACTGGACCAAACTGCACTTTTAATCTGGATATTATTACAAAAAAATTTGGCTTCTAAAAGAATATAATAGGATGCATGTATAAATACCTTACAATTTTAACCTGTATTTGTGATAAAATTATAACAGGAATTCTATCCACCAAGGGGGGGGGGGGGGGAAATGATTAGATAAGGTAATGCTAAAGTTATGTAATTAAATGGAATAGTAAATTTTAAGAAAAGCAATAGGACTAGATCGTTTTCTCTAAGAATTATATACAAAGTGATAGTTTTAAAGGATAAAAGATTAGGTCATAAATGAGTTTAAGAAAAAAATTCTATCAAACATATCAGGTACAGAATTTAGGTAAGGGTAGAAACAGCAAATGAGATATGAACTGAAATTCTCTGAAGTTTCAAAATTGGAGACAAATTTAAGTGATTGTATTAGATTCAGAACCTCTAGATTTGGAACCTGAAAATCAGAGCTCTCATTAGACTGATCCTGAAAATAAAATGGATTGTCAAAGAAAAGATGTATAGGGACCAGATAATTATATTAAACATCTGGGACTCCATAGCCTTCATCATTCCAACTTTGGTCCTTTCCCCATCTCCCCTGCCACTACAGGCAAAGAGAGTGTTCTGTTATGTGGTGCCTGTCATTAGATGAGATTTGATGTTAATATTTGTTTTCTTAAGTTAGCTTGGTCACATGTAAATCTTCCTTCTTAGAACTAGTCCATTGAAAGCCTTCTAAATAATCTGATCTGTACCTGACTTAATGTAATTATGTAACTAGAGGAATCTGCATTATGTAACCCTAGCCCTATGTGGATCTTTTCTATGTTATTTAGATTTTTAATTGAGGACCTGTTTAACTGACTAGAGCCAGCAGATTCAAAGATTTATTTAAAGAGCTTCCTCTTAAGGCATTTTACCAAATCCTTCTGGCTACTCTCCCAGTTTGCCAAACTTGTGGTCGTGAACTTCTGGATCATTTGGGGAAAGGCCCTGCTACTGAGTGAACGGCAGAATCCTCCAAGGACCTCAAGGTTCTCTAGTATGGACCCCGAAGCAAATGATATCCATTATGAAATAGCAGTCCCAAAATTCCAGATCAGGGCTGAGTATACTAACCTGTTTTTTTTCCCCTCCTTTGTTACATGTCCAACTGATGAAGTCTTCAATGTTAAGGATGGTTGGCAGAGGAATTGATAAAAATTAATCCCTGAGGTAAGCAGGTGAAGGCTCTGGTAGAGATCTAATTTAGCTCCATGGCTCCAACCTTTGAGGAGGTGGTCCAGTCTGAAATCCAATTTATGTCAAACCCCTGAGACCCACCCTCTGTAGAAATCCCAGTTATGCCCCTGGAATTAAATTTTCCTTATTAAAACCTAATTGTAGGCCATCCCATGGCTGCTACCTTCTTTGGGGTCAGACTGCCATGGCACTCTGTGTCTTTCCCCTTCCCCTTCTCATGCCGTGTGGTATCTCCCCTAATTCCATTGCTTTCCAATCCCACTTCTCTTCCTTACAGCTAATTCTTTTTAGGGTGCTAAGTCCCTTTCAGGATTTAGGCTGCTAACTAAGGGCATGCCTTAACCTCATGGGGTGCTCTCTTTCTACATGGTAATTGTGAGTTCCACTGAGGAACTTGTCTTTCATATGCTCTCCCACTCTAATTCATCCTTACCATTCCTAGGCAATAGTCCTATTGTATCCCTTCATTTTGTCTGTAACTTCTTCCCTAAATAAATCTACCTTTTGCCATTGTGAATGTTCCATATGGTCATTCCTTGGCCTTCAAGAATCTCTAATCCCTTTGGCCAAAAGAAGGGGATGATTGTGAAACTGAGGCAGTTAATGATTTATACTAACTACCTTGATTTGCTAGAGTTACCCAACTATCTGGAGGAAGCCAGACTGACCTGGTAATCAGAAGCAGGAGACAAACTGAACATTCACATGAGAAATTTCTCACAGTATTCACACATGAAAAATTCTTTGCAGTATTCATATGCTGAACCAACTCCAGCCTCTGAGCCGAGTGACCAAACCTGATACACTTTCTGAAAAACAACCCAGCCCAGGAATAACCTGGTAAGACTACTATGCAACTATATTCCTCATGATGTAAATTGTGTCCCCTTTAATCTGTGAGGAGAAGGTTGGAAAGGAATCTTTGGAGGAAGGGTGATTTGGGGGAAAAGCCTCAAATCCTCTGTCATCTTCCTCTCTAGGGATGCCTAAGAGAAGGACTGGGCACTAAAGAATCAGGGAAATCTAAGACTTGTGGCAAAATAGCAAAATCTACCTCTGTCCCTAAAAATTCTCCCTTAGGATGTCTCTTAAAAACAGAGACAAATTCGGTTTGAAAGATCTCAAGACTAAGAAACTCATTTACTTTTGCAATGTTTCCTGGCCTCAATATATCTTGGAGAACCAGGGAAAATGGCCCATTAATGACTCAATTAACTATAGCACTATCCAGCAGCTTGATTTGTTTTGCTGAAGACAAGGCAAGTGGGCTGAAGTTCCCTAAGTCCATGCCTTTATGGCCTTATCTCAAGATTCTAAATTAAGACAGCATTGTAGAATGGTAAGACTTACTACAGGGAAACTGAAGGTAGATACTGACTTTCTAGATGACCCCCTTCTTTTCACTCCTTTAGGGGCACAAGATCCTTCCCCTGATCCTCAATGCAGTCCTTATCAAAAGGCCTGTAAATCCCTTCCAAAACTGCCCCCTTATCAAAGACAGGACTTAGGGTTCCACAATATTTCTTCAACCTGATCCCCTTGCTTCAACCAGATTCTGAGACTTTCCAGCCCCCACTTCTTAGTCCTCTTCATACAAAGAGTGGGACCCCCCATTCAGGAGCCTGATTCAGCCACATCTTCTACTTAGGACCCTGATCCAGCCACCCCTTCTAACCTCTGCCCCCTGAGAGAAGTAGTAGACTCTTGGGGAGGGACACTCAGCGTACAAGTGTCCTTCTCAATGTCAGATTTAAGGAAAGACTGGGTTGGTACTCTGAGGACTCCACTAAATATATTGAGGGGTTTAAAGCCATTGCCCTCCAATTCAATCTTTCCTGGGGAGATGTTAATATCATTATTTCCTCCTGTTGTACTATAGATTAGAAAAAGAGAATCTGGGATCTAGCCCAAAAGCTTGGGGATGGCATGGCTACATCCTCCTCTTCTGATAGATACCCCCAGAGGTTGTTGCTCTGCCTGTCTCAGACCCCGAGTAGAACTACCAGGAGAGGTAGTAGAGATAGAGAGAAAAGGGACCACCTCCTAACCTGCCTCACTGAAGGTGTGAATAGGGAATGAAGAAGCAGGTTAATTATGACAGACTTAGGGAGATCACCCAAGGAGCTGAGGAAAATCCTGCCCTCTTTCAGGGCCACCTTGTAGAGGCTCTAAGAAAATACACTAATCTGGACCCCACTTCTCCAGAGGGGACCAACGTCCTCAGCATGCATTTTATTAACCAATCTTCCCCAGATATATGGAGGAAGCTGCAGAAGTTAGCCTTGGGCCCCCAAACTTCCCAAGCCAAGCTGTTAGCAATAGCTTTTGGAGTCTTTAACAATAGGGACAAAGCTCCAGCAGAGAAAGAAACCACAGGACCAGAACAAGAAATAAAGAGCAGGCCCACATCTTGGCTGCTACTATTTTCTGAAAACACAGGGGTTCATACTTTAGGTGTAATAGGCAGGGCCACTGGGCATGCAACTGCCCTCAGGAAAAAAAAAAAAAACAAACCTGGCCCTTGCCCTGAATGCAACAAGGAAGGATACTGGAAGAAGGACTGCCCAGAGAGGGGTACAGCCATCACCCCAAGCCTCGCCCTCTGGCTCCTCAGGACCAGGAGTGACAGGGCCCAGGGTTCAGCCAACCCTCCCCCCCTTACTCCATCACCACCACTGAACTCAGGGTTACTTTGGATGTGGCAGATTAAGGCCACTGAATTTCTTTTTGATACAGGGGCCTCTCGGTTCTGCTCTGGCACTATGGTCCCACTTGATCTTCCCCCCATAGGATAATGGGAATGGAAGAGAAACTTAAGAACTATTTTGAGACTTTCCCTCTATCTTGCCAGTTTGGTGACCTGTTGTTTAAACACTCTTTTATGGCTCCCTTATTAGGGCATGATTTAATGGTGAAATTGGGGACTCAATTTTCTTTTCTCAGACCTCTGAGTAATCTTTTCATGCTGCTTTCAAAACTCTCCCATATTCCCTCTGAAATCTGGGAGAAAATAGATTCTTCTGTCTGGGATCAAGGGATTCCCAGGAGGCCCACACATGCCCGGAGCCTTAAGTTAAGCTGTGGGACCCCAGTGTGGTTCCCTATGTTAATACCCAATAAAGCTGAAGGCTAAGGAGGGATTGCAACCTCTGATTGAGAAATTTCTTAAGTATAAGCTTTTAGTTCCCTGATATTCTCCCTGCAACACTCCAATTCTTTCTGTTAGAAAACCCAATGGGGAGCTTCACATGTACAGGACCTCAGGACAATTAATGAAGCAGTCATTCCGATTCACCCCATTGTACCCAATCCTTATACGATTCTTACTCAGATCCCAGCGAACACAAAATGGTTCTCTACCTTAGACCTTAAAGATGCTTTCTTTTGTATACCTTTGCATAAAGACTCATAATTTCTCTTTGCTTTTGAATGGGCAAAGCCAGGGGAACATCAACTAATATGGACAGTCTTGCCCCAAGCCTTCTGAGATAACCCACACATATTTGGACAGGCACTGGATAAAGATTTAAGGGAATTGGAGCTACTTAACAGCAATCTCATCTAGTATATGGAGGATATGCAGCACCACCAGAGAGGAGTCCCTACATACAGCCATAAAAACCCTAAATTTTCTAGCCTCAAGGGGCTACAGGGTCTCCTTACCCAAAGCTCACATTGCCTGCAGCCTGTCAAATATTTGGGTCACAATCTTACTCCACTTCTTGCCCTCTAACCAAGGAGAGGAAACAGACTATTTTAGGTCTTCTAGACCCTGCCTCAAAGAAACAGCTATGCACTTTCCTGAGCATTGCTGGTTTCCACAGAATTTGGATTCCTAATTTTGGGATTATTGCCAAGCCTCTATTCAAGGCCCTGATAATCTTCCTCTTGAATGGGGACTTTATCAGGCCAAGGCTTTTAAAACCCTGAAGGCCAAACTGACCTCCACCCCTGCCTTGGCTCTACCCAAGTTAGAAAAGCCTTTTACTCTGTATGTGGATGAAAGGCAAGGTCAGGCTTGGGGGATCTTAATGCAGGACCTGACCCCAGACCGGTCACCTACTTCTCAAAGAAATCAGACTCTCTTTCCTAGGATGGCTCTCCTGCCTTAGAGGAGTGGCTGCCATGGCCTTTTTAATTGAAGAAACCTCAAAACTAACCGGAATAGCCATTAGAGGTTCTAACCCCGCACTGGTTCGAGCAGTTTAAAAGCCAAAGGGCATCAGTGGCTTGCTAGTGGGGAGCTTACTAGATAGCAGGTTCTCCTGCTCGATACCCCCGACTTGACTCTCCCTGACAATACTCAGTCAGGAAACATCATTCATAATTGGGAGGAAGCTTTAGAATTACCATCAGATTTGACTTGAGGGGCAGTCCTCTTGACAATTCAAATAGTGAATGGGTTGAACTTTTTTGAAAATGGAGAAAGAAAGGCAGCATATCCAGTGGTGACTCTTAGTAGCACCCTGGAAGCTAAGCCATTGCTCCCTGGAACTTCTGCCCAGAAAGCCGAACTTATTGCCCTAACCAGAGCTTTGGAACTGGGGAAGGGAATGAGAGTGAACACCTATACTGACTTCAAATATGCTTTTCATATTTTGCATGCTCATGGGGATATATAGAAAGAAAGAGAACTTTTGACAGCAAAGAATTCTCCTATTAAATATGCAGGAGAAATTCTACAGCCACTACAGGCTGTTCATCAACCCAGAGAGGTTTCAGTCATATTTTGTAAAGGACACTAGAAGAAGGGAGATTCACTTTAAGACAAGGTAAATAGGGTTACAGATCTAGCCACTAAAATTACTGCCCATTCACCCCTGATTATGGCACCTTTAATTCCCCAGCTCCCTGATTCTTATATTCCTTCTTATAGCCCACAGGAGCAAGCCCTTCCAGAATAAAGGGGATACACCCTTTCTCTTTCTGGCTGGCTTCAAACACTCAAACCAGCTCTTAATACCAGAGGAAATCAGTGGAAACTTATATTTAGTCTTCATCAGGCTATGTTCTGGGAAAAAATGCTCTTCAATCCCTGGTAAAACACATTTTTAGTGGTCATAAAGCTGGAAAAAACAATCAGGCAGGACTGCCAGGCCTGCCCAGTTTGTGCCCAAGTGAATCCTGAAGGAGCTATTAAACCTCCCCTTCTCCTGAAGCCTGTTCAGAGAAGGGGCACATCCCCAGGGGAAGATTGGCAAATAGACTTTACGCATATGCCTCCTTGCAGAGGTTTCAATTTGCTTCTAATTTTTGTTGACACCTTTACTAACTGGGTAGAAGCTTTTCCCTGCAGGACTGAGAAAGCTCAGAAGGGAACAAAGTACTTGCTAAAAGAGATCATACCTTGCTTTGGCCTACCTAGCTCCTTACAGAGTAATAATAGTCTGGCCTTCACTTTCCAGGTAACCCAAAATGTAGCCAAAGCCCTCAAAATCACTTAATCATTTCCATTCTGCCTGGTATCCTCTGGTTTCTGGGAAGGTAGAGAAAATGAATCACGCCCTCCATCAAGTCCTTACTAAATTGTGCTTAGAGACTTGAGAGGATTGGGTGAAGAATCTCCCATTAGGGATTCTTAAAATGTACATTGCATCTTGGGAGAACATTAAGCTGAGTCCCCTTGAACTTCTGTAAGCAATGCCTTCCCTAACCACTGACATTTCTGTAGACTGTTCACTCTGTTTGCACACAACTTGGTGCAGTCCAGAAAGTCCTTTCTGAATACACAAATGAGTATCTCCTTAAACCTACAGATGCTCATACTCAGACTGTTGCCCCTGTAAACCCAGGAGACATGGTGTACTTGAAATCTTGGAAGCCTCAAGGTGCTGACCCTCTAGGTATAAAGAGGAAAGGACCATATAAGATCATCCTGACTATTCCAACATCAGTCAAACTGGAAGTGTCCATCAGCTAAACTCATATTTCTAGGATTAAAAATGCTGTTTCTGTTACCTCTCCTTCAGATATCTCAGAATATTCCTTTGAACCCATAGAGGACCTGAAGTTTCTCTTCCACAAGATCCCTGGAAAAACTCTGGATAAAGAAGGTTGAAATTGTCTGTCTTTCTTTCACTATAATCTTCTTTCTTTCTCACCATGAGAATTTTACTCCTAATACGCTTTTCCCAGCTTTCTTGGTGTTACTCTGTAAGCCTTTGCCAGTGGGGAGATAACTTCCTAGTCAGACTAGCGAACTCTGCAGGTAATGGGGGCATTCAGGATTGTTGGGTGTGCCATCAACACCCCCATGGAAGTCCACAGATGTGACCTAATACATTTTTTACAAAGGTCCCATTCCCACACGTCACCATGTCCACCCTGGAGGGCACTCCATTTGTACTAGCCACCCCCCAGGGGAACTACTCTGATCCCACTATCCCCTGTTTTCTTGCTGGGAAAGATCTCATACCTACATGTTACCATCCATACCACACAGGCAGTAGTTGTCACTGTGGCCCATAATGGCCACATTTACATCCCTGGTGTAGGGATGCTGACTTATACCACTAATACTGTTGGTCAAGTGAGTATGACTCCTCTCAAGTCTACCGCAATTTCACCTTGGCAACCTGTTCCAGCTGCACAGGTGGGTCAAGGACTAGATGTACTTATGACTATAGACCACCCCAAAAAATAACTGTAGGGTATCCATTCCGAGATTTTCCTGGCAAACTTACTCACAATGCTTCTACACCACTTTCTTTGTAACATCTTCATAACCTCCTGAAAATTAACATTCCAATTGATAGAATGTCATGTAACTATAATCCTCCTTGGGGACAAGCAACCAGGAAACTGCTATAAAACTTGACATCAGGTACTATCTGAGTATAAGCTCTACCATTCTACTTCAATGTTTCTAAGGGACCTGTTAAGAGGAATGAATAGGACTGGAATCCTCCCCAGCCCATACTTCTCTCTACCCAATATTTAATCCCTTTTAAGCACTCTGGGTCTTGCATCCTAGGTTAGTACTCCTTTCACTGTATATAATGCCACTACCTTAAACACTGTCCCCACCCCTTCAAGGAGACAAAGACAGGGATTTTGGGAAAATGTTCTTTGGTATTTAAAGAAAGGCACAGAAATGCTAGTCCTCTAGGTGGGATACTTAGAACATGAAAACATCCTCTCCATCCTGTACAATCAACCAGTAGGCTAACAAAACTTCACACTCTCTGGGAGATCCAAGAATCTTTAGACTCTCTTGCTAACATGGTTTTAGATAACGAATGGCCTTGGATCATCTCCTTGCCTCAAGCGGAGGTGTTTGTGCCCTGGTCAATTCATCCTGCTGTATGTACATCAACAACTCAAGGAAGGTTGAGCTTCATACTGAGAGAATCTTAGAGAAGGCTGCCTGGATGCAAGACATTTATAGAAAACTCCTCACACATCCACACACACCCCCAGTCTTCTTGTGGGTGAGGTTCCTAGTTATGGTCTCTTCTAACCCCTATACTGTAGAGGGCTGAAACTCTTGAGTTAATGCACTGAGGTCAGGACAGCCGAGCACTTGAGGCTAACTACTGATTGGACAATACTCTATAGGCATAAGCTTGGAAAATGCTCTTTTTCTAATTCCACCTAAGAACTGGTGGGGTGGGTTCCCCCTTTCACTTTTGGTTACAGTCTTGAATTCTTTAATTCTCTGAGGATTTTGCTTTTTTTGGATTACTGGAACCTTGAAGATGCCTATTATTTACACGCGGCTTTCAATTTTCTGAAGCATTTTCCATTCTTCTATTTCCCCCTATTATTTCTCCTATTTCCCCTTGCTTCTAAAACTTTTTTATTTTATTAGAATTTTACTTAATTTTCTCATTATATTTGTTGACACACTCCTAATTTTCTTTCTTTTGGGATATTTTTGTGGCTAGGGGGAAAATGTAAGGAGATTAGCCTTCTTGTGGCTTCTCTATCTCCCTTCACATCTTTTTATTTCGATTGCTATTCTAATCAGAAATCATTGTATAAAAAACGAAATATCTTTCCAAGAACTCCACTGATTCATTGATGAAAGCAGGAAAGATTTATTTTACATTTTTGCAAGAATGGGTGTCTAGATAAACCTTTCTAACTCCAAAGGCAGCATTTTATTTCCTATCCTCAAGCACAAGCTCCTCCCCTGATTCTCCATTAATTGGATGTTATAAAAGTTACAAGATTTATATCTTAGAGAACATAGTAGGTACTTAATACTTATTAGTTGATTGATTCTGCCAAGCTGGAAAAGTAAAAAGTATAGCCCCTGATATGGGCTATCATACAAGGACCATTCTGGTTAAGGCTAGAGAAAACACTATATGATGAATATTTAGACCAAAGTCATTTGTGGAAACCATCTGCTATGGTGATTTGCATCCCTCATTACATAGCCAGTACCTGCCTCAAAGGAGCTAATATTCTAGAAGGGGGAAGGTAACAGAGGAAGTTAGGGCAAAGAACAAAAGATTCTTTTCAAATTTCAGGCCACCATCAGTCACTGCTCCCATTCTTTGGACATTCTTTGATGTCCTTATGGGTTTCAGTTTTCTAACTGTGTAAACCAAATAAATGGTCCATATATTTCTCACTTGGTTTGCTTTCACCCTCTTCATTTTATTTTTATAGGTTATCTTGGGAATGCTGTATGTGCCATTTTAGTATTCCTACTTTGTATACATATATAAATTCTCAGAATACTGATGAGCAAAAGCTACAATACACTGATTTCAATCATGAAACATTACATAATCTAGTGCTTTAAAAAAATCAATTTTGCTAACCTTTGAATAGTCAATAGCAGAAGACAAATAAGGCTTTGCCTCAGGACAATAGGGGAACAATCTATGTACCTTAAATTTTACTTTACAGCTCAGCAGTCTGTGTCATCTGAACAACCACAACCACCACCAAATTCCTTCACTGTACTGCTCCTTTCCTGGGGTCTTTGTTCATTTTCAACTCAAAGAGAAGTGAACCACCAGTGGCAATCTTCCAGTATAAATGCATCCGTGTTCACAGTGCTTTGTTCCATTTTAAACTGGGCTTTGTGCTGATACAAACTCCCCTTTCCAGGTGAAAGAATTTTTAGTTCCTAGCCTTGGTTTACCTGCAGCAATTCTTCTATGTGGCTCAGTGATAACAAGCAAGCCTATATGTACATGGGTCTGTTTAGTAACTAAAATGTTCATTAAAATTGTTTTGCTATCAATAACATATCTGTTCTAAAGTTAAAGAACTATCATTGATAGAATAGGGATCAGTCTCAAGATGCTACATATATAATTCCAGATCTGAGGAGCTAGAAAGATTAATAAACTCATCTGTGAGAAATGGATGAATATTTGTTTGGTTTCTACAGTTACAAAAATTAAATTGGAAAAATGAAAAAAAAAAAAATTAGAAAACTGAGACGTCTCCACAGGGATATCCTTAGGTGGTCAGAGTAGAGATTATCTCCCTCAAAAGAATGCTAAGAATGGAAGCTCCTTAGGGGCAGGGACTAGATTTTATGATGGGGATGGTGATCTGAGATTTAAAAAGAACCTTTTTGCTCTTTTTTATTCTTTGCACTTACACCCCCTCAGTATGGTATATTCGAGGATGGGGGTAAAGGGAGACTACCTGTTGAGCAAACATCTTTGTTTTGAGCTCTTTTGTTGCTGGGGAAAATTCCCACTTGAAACTTTGAAGACGGGTGTGGTGGGGGTGGGGGTGGGGACTCCCCTTTTAGGGTCTATATAAATCTGCTGAGAACTGTTCACCCTTGCACTCTTTGTTGACCCTATTTTGGTAAACAGGAGGGGTGTTCTTTCTCATGAGAAAGCAATAAATTCCTTTTTGCCTTGCCTAAGACAAGTCTCTTGATTAATTGGATAGGGGGGATAGTGATCCCCCATATCGACTAAGCTCATTTATTAATATTCCAAAAATATAGCCAAAAAAAGAACTATGAACCACTGACTATACTTCTACTGATCAATTTCATGCCTGACTACCTAGACTTAGAAAGAGGCCTATAAAACTAGTCTCTAGCTTGAGAAAATGAAATGACTACGTGATCAGATTTATGAGCTTTTTCTGAATTTAAAACACCATTTAAAAAACTAGATATTTAACTCCTTGGATTTTGAATATTTAGTGAAAATGTTGTCTATTTCACTTCAACAGAACAATGATTTTTGTTTGTCTGTGTGAGAACTCTATGGATGCAGATCACAATAGCAGATGGTTTCCACAAATGACTTTGGTCTAAATATTCATCATATGGTGTCTTCTCTAGCTTTAACCAGGATGGTCCTTGTATGATAGCCCATATCAGGGGCTATATTTTTTACTTTTCCAGCTTGGCAGAATCAATCAACTAATAAGTATTAAGTACCTACTATGTTCTAAGTATTGTGCAAAGTTATAAGGATACAAAGACAAAAATGAAAGTGGAGATACAGCATGAACACAAGTTACAAATAGATACACTACATACAAATAAAGAGGATTACAAATAATAGTAATTTGGGGGCAAAGGCTTAGCTAAGGGAATCAAGAAAGGCTTCATGTAATATGTGATATTTCAACTGAGTTTGGCTCTTTTGTTTGTTTTTTTGTTTGTTTGGTTTTTTGTTTTTTTTTTTTTGCTGAGGCAATTGGGATTAAGTGACTTGCCCAGGGTCACACAGCTAGGACACCTGAGGCCACATTTGAATTCAGGTCTTCCTGATTTCAGGGCTGGTGCTCTATCCACTACACCAACAAGTTTCTCCCTTTCAACTGAGTTTTATAAGAAACTTCTAATAGGAGAAGGAAAGGAAGGAGTGCATGATAGGCTTGGCAGACAGGTATAAAGGCATGGAGATTCTCAGAATGTGACAGCGAGGTGGTCAAGTGGATAGAATCTCGAATCGAAATCTGGCCAGTCACTTTCTAGCTATGTAAATCTGACCATATTAACATCTCTAAACCTCAATTTCCTCATCTATAAATTGAGGATAATAATAGAATCTACATCACAAGATTCATATGACGATCAAATAAGATCATCTCAGTAAAGTGCTTTGCAAGCTTTAAAGCACTATATAAATGCTTACTATTATTATTAAATAGGGGTGGTTTCATTCTTTGTAATTTGAGTGCCTACTAAATAGTTGGTACTTTTAATAAATGCTTGTTGATTGACTGGAGATGGATTAATTTGTATGAGAAATGACAAGAGGGACATTTTTACTGAATTTTACCTGTCAATTTGTCTAACATGAGAACTGTTATTCTGGATATTCTCACAGGTCAGTGGGGAAATGGCAGGACCCTAAGATGTTAAAAGATCAAACTGCAGCTGAAAATTGACTGTCAAAATAATATGGGTAGGCAGAATGAAGTGTGAGGTAGTATTGATGGAATATTGCTTCTAGGGGAAACAGCAGTAAGGAGCTCCCCCACCTACCTTAGAGTGCTTCTGTTATAACAACCTGTTAATGATTCTAAAGTCTATTGACTTTAGAATCAGTGATCTTGAAGTCACCCTTTATCTTAGAGTGCTATTGTTCTAACAATCTGTCCAACAATGATTGTGAAAACCTTCTGGCCTAGCAATATAATATTTCTTCCCTTAGACTTTAGGGAAAATATATTAGTGCTCCTGAGACCCTCTGACCTTAGAGTGTTATTGTTCTGACAATCTGTCTGTCAATAATTCTAAAGTCTTCTGGTCTTAGAATAGTCCTACAAACATTACTGATGGAAAGGTAATCTGCTGGTGAGTGATAACTAAGTTCCTGAGACAGTAGTAAATAGACCACTCCTCAATTTCACCTCTAGGCCATAAAATTAGCATACCAGTGACAAGAAGAACTGGATACATTTGTCCCCTTGCTCCTGGTTCTTTGCGAAATCCTTTTAGAACTCAGCCTACTTCAATTGGCATTACAATTACAATAAACTTTGCCCTTTGACTTGGATATGAGTTCAAACATACAATTTCTTTTGAGACACCTTACCGACCAACCTTACCCCCAACCTTTTTGGGGTTCCTTCTGAACCCCAATAGTATTTTGCCTTAGCTCCCTCACAGCAACCTAAATGAGAGTGGCAAACTGAACTCTGATCAGAAAAGCAAACAAAATGTCACTATAAGACATTTTTCCAGTCCAGGGCAAATTAGGACGTCAGAAAATGAGGTTTGTAGACACTTAAAAAAGGTGTGGCCAGGAGCCCAACAAGTAAAAAGAACAACAAGCACCAGGCTGTGATGGCACCTGGAGCTATCTAGAGCCCAGGATTGGGAAAGGAACTGACTAAATACCTGGAGGCCTGTACTAGTATTAGTAGCAAACAAATTCCATTTAGCAGTTCTGTTGATCATTACCCAATACCATATGACATTTCTGGGGTGAAGAGGAGTGGTCACAATCACAAGAGAACAGGCTCCATAGCTCTATAAGGACCAGACTTCTTAAACCATACCATATTGGAAGCACCCAAAATTTATAGGCCTCCAAGATGACTCTGTGAAAACATTTATTGTTCAGTTGTGTCTGACTTTTTGTGACCTCCCCTCCCCTTCAAGAACCACAGCACATGAGTATTGGTCATGAGAGAAGCATTCTAGGAAGATGATGGAGAACATCAGGAAATTTCAAACTCTTCAGATTTCTTCCATAAAAAAGATAAAATGGCACCTCTGGGCAAATGTAGAGCAGTTAAAAAAAACTAAGAATTGGAATAGAACAGTGGATTAGAGAAGATTCAAGGAAAGATATCAGACCAGGGGGCGGAGCCAAGATGGCGGAGAAGACACACGCGTCTTTCTAAGCTCTTCTCTTACCCTCTTTATCAATATTATATCGAGCCTCAAAAATAGTCTTGACTGCTACAATTCGTAAAGATAAGAAGTAGAACAACTCACCAGCCGAAAAAATCTGCAGTCTCGCCAAAAGGTTGGTTCGGGGCCAGGGGAGATCGGGCGCAGACTGGGAGAGAAATTAGGTTCCGAGGAGAGTCTCAAACCAAGGGTGAAGGCACAGATCTCAGCACAAGCGCAGCCCCAACCCAGTAAGGGGCTTTTCCTTGGGGCAGTTGTGATCCTGCAGGCAGGAGGCGCCAGCCGGTTAGCCTCCAATCTGCGCGGGGGAGCTGTCTTGGGGCCATAGAGCTTTCAGGGCCGGTTTGCATCAGGCAGAGACACTGGGCAGAGTTTGTGGCTGTCTGCGTTCTGGGGTCTCGCTCAGCTGCTAATACTCACAGTCCCACAAGAGGCTCCGGCCTGGGCGGTGACCTTTCACCACTTAGTCTCTGGCCGAGGGCAATCGATAATCCACTCAGCCCCTACTAAGCAGTTTGATAGCTCGCCAGTGCTGAATCCACTTCCTGTTGGGGAAGGGAAAACTCTCACCCAGAGCACTCCCATACCTCGGAGGCGGAAATCGGTTTACATCTTTCCCTGCTCTGCAGAGGAAGCTGGTAACCCCTTGCCTAGGAGACCTACCCTAAAGGCTTTAAAACATGAATAAAAAGATGAAAAGAACAATCGACAGCTTCTATGCAGAAAAAGAGCAGGTCAGCAAACCTGAAGAGACCTCAAACAGCAAAAATGCATCAGACTGTCCTCCTTTACATAATGCTCTCATAGAAGAGACCATTAAAAAGTCTCAAAAGAGGTTAGAAGATAAATGGGAAAGGAAAGAGAAGCCTTACAAGAGAGCAACAACTTCCTGAAATACGAATTGGAAAAGTTAAAAAATTCTCAGGAAGTGCAGGGAAACAAAATTGGTGAATTGGAAAAAATAAAGAACTCGCAAGAAAAGTAGGATCCGTGAATTGGAAAAGACAAAGAACACGCAAGAAAGTAGGATCTGTGAATTGGAAAAAGAAAATAATTCACTAAAAAAAAAAATTAGTGAAATGGAAAAAAATTCCACAGACCAAAACAATACATTCAAAAACTCAATTGGACATATACAGAAAGAAGTAAAAAAAGCTAATGAAGAAAATAATTCTTTAAAAATTAGAACTGAACAAATTGAAACTAATGATTCATTGAGACAGCAAGAATCAGTCAAGCAAAAACAAAAAAATGACAAACTGGAAAAAACCATGAATTATCTACTTGCAAAAACGACAGACTTGGAAAATAGATCTAGGAGAGATAATCTGAGGATTATTGGACTTTCTGAAAACTATGATGAAAAAAAGAGCCTAGATACTATTTTACAAGAAATCATCAAAGAGAACTGCCCAGATGTAATAGAATCAGAAGGTAAAATAGGCATTGAAAGAATTCATCGAACACCTTCTGAAAGAAACCCTAAAATAAAAACCCCAAGGAATATTGTGGCAAAATTTCAGAACTATCAGATTAAGGAAAAAATTTTACAAGCAGCCAAAAAAAAACCATTTAAATACCGAGGTGCCACAATAAGGATCACCCAAGATCTGGCTGCCTCTACATTAAAGGAAAGAAGGGCCTGGAATATGATATTCCGAAAGGCACAAGAACTTGGGATGCAGCCAAGAATAAACTACCCAGCTAAGCTGAGCATTTTCTTCCAGGGAAGAAGATGGACATTTAATGAAACAAATGAATTCCATTTGTTTCTGAAGAAAAAACCAGAACTAAACAAAAAATTTGATCTCCAAGAATAGAACTCAAGAGATGCAGAAAAGGTAAAAATAACTCTTGAGAATTGTATTTCTGTTGTGGATATACAAAAAGAATACATGTATAATTTGATTGTACTGATATAACATAAAAAAGGGAAGTAGATATGGAAAAGGGATGATGGCAGAATAAGGTGGGAAGGAGGGATAAAAGAGAAACCACATCCCACAAAGAGGCTAAGGAAACTTATCATATCTGAGGAATTTAGAGAGGGGGAGGAACATTGTGTGAATCTTACTCTCATCAGAGTTAGCTCAAAGAAAAATAATTGACATTTGTTTTAGAGAAAATTCTCTCTGCCTCATTAAAAACGGGGAGAGGAAAAGGAAAAGAAAAGAGTAATGAGGGAAGGAAGGGGAAAGACTCAAAGGGGAGGAGGGATTATAAAGAGGATAAGTATCGTGATACAAGAGGGTACATAAGTTTAAAAGGGGAAAGAAGGTTGGGGAGGCAAGAATAAGTAAAAGCACAATCTGGGGTTATTAGGATGGCAGGAAATACAGATTTAGTAATTCTAACCGTAAATGTAAATGGGATGAACTCCCCCATAAAGAGGAGGCAGATAGCAGACTGGATCAAAAGTCAGAACCCTACAATATGTTGTTTACAAGAAACACATTTAAAAGCAGGGATGCATATAGAGTAAAAGTAAAGGCTGGAGCAAAATCTATTATGCTTCAGGTGAAGTCAAAAAACAGGGTAGCCATCCTTATCTCAGATCAAGCAAAAGTAAAAATTGATCTAATTAAAAGAGATAAGGAAGGTAACTACATCCTGCTAAAAGGAGCATAAACAACGAAGCCATATCAATATTAAACATATATGCACCAAGTGGTATGGCACTCAACTTCCTAAAGGAGAAGTTAAGAGAGTTGCAAGAAATAGACAACAAAAGTGTAATAGTAGGAGATCTCAACCTTGCACTCTCAGAATTAGACAAATCAAACCACAAAACAAATAAGAAAGAAATTAAAGAAGTAAATAGAATATTAGAAAAATTAGGTATGTTGGATCTTTGGAGAAAATTGAATGGAGATAGAAGAGAATATACTTTCTTCTCAGCAGTTCATGGAACCTATTCAAAAATTGACCATATATTAGGACATAAAGACCTCAAAATTAAATGCAAGAAAGCAGAAATAGTAAATGCTTTCTTTTCAGATCATGATGCAATAAAAACTACATTCAACAAAAAGTTAGGGGGAAATAGACCAAAAAGTAATTGGAAACTAAACAATCTCATCTTAAAGAAATGATTGGGTGAAGCAGCAAATTATAGATACAATTAATAATTTCACTCAAGATAATGACAATGATGAGACATCATACCAAAATTTGTGGGATGCAGCCAAAAGCGGTAATAAGAGAATTTTATATCCTTAGAGCTACTTGAATAAAACAGAGAAAGAAAAGATTAATGAATTGGGCTTGCAACTAAAAAACTAAAAGACCAAATTTAAAACCCCCAATCAAATACTAAATTGGAAATTCTAAAATTAAAAGGAGAAATTAAAAATATTGAAAGTAAAAAACTATTGAACTAATTAATAAAACTAAGAGTTGGTTCTATGAAAAAGCCAATAAAATAGATAAGCCTTTGGTAAATCTGATTAGAAAAAAGGAGGGAGGAAAATGAAATTAGTAGTCTTAAAAATGAAAAGGGAGAACTTTCCACCAATGAAGAGGAAATTAGAGAAATAATAAGGAGTTATTTTGCTCAACTTTATGCCAATAAATTTGATAACCTAAGTGAAATGGATGACTACCTCCAAAAATACAGACTTCCCAGACTAACAGAGGAAGAAGTAAATTGCTTGAATAGTCCCATTTCAGAAAAAGAAATAGAACAGGCAATTAAACAACTCCCTAAGAAAAAATCCCCAGGACCAGATGGATTTACATGTGAATTTTACCAAACATTTAAAGAACAATTGGCCCCAATGCTATATAAATTATTTGATAAAATAGGGAATGAAGGAGTCCTACCAAATTCCTTCTATGACAACATGGTACTGATACCTAAACCAGGTAGGCTGAAAACAGAGAAAGAAAATTATAGACCAATCTCCCTAATGAATATTGATGCTAAAATCTTAAATAAGATATTAGCAAAAGACTACAGAAAATCATCTCCAAGATAATACACTATGATCAAGTAGGATTTATACCAGGAATGCAGGGGCTGGTTCAATATTAGGAAAACTATCAATATAATTGGCCATGTTAATAACAAATTAACAAAAACCATATGATCATCTCAATAGATGCAGAAAAAGCATTTGATAAAATCCAACATCCATTCCTATTAAAAACACTTGAGGTATAGGAATAAATGGACTTTTCCTTAAAATAATGCAGCATCTATTTAAAACCATCAGTAAGCATCATATGTAATGGAGACAAACTGCAACCATTCCCAATAAGATCTGGAGTGAAACAAGGTTGCCCACTATCACCGTTACTATTTAATATTGTATTAGAAACGCTAGCTATAGCAATAAGAGCTGAGAAAAGATTAAAGGAATAAGAATAGGCAATGAGGAAGCCAAATTATCACTCTTTGCTGATGACATGATGGTATACTTAGAGAACCCCAGAGATTCTGCTAAAAGTTATTAGAAATAATCACAACTTTAGCAAAGTTGCTGGTTATAAAATAAACCCACATAAGTCATCAGCATTCTTATATATCACTAACAAATTCAACAGTCAGAGTTACAAAGAGAAATTCCATTTAAAGTAACTACTGATAATATAAAATATTTAGGAATCTATCTGCCAAGGGAAAATCAGAAACTTTATGAGCAAAATTACAGACCACTTTTCACACAAATTAAGTCTGATCTAACCAATTGGAAAAATATTAAATGCTCTTGGATAAGGCGAGCAAATATAATAAAGATGACAATATTACCTAAACTAATCTATTTATTTAGCGCTATACCAATCAGACTCCCAAAAAACTATTTTAATGACCTAGAAAAAATAACAACAAAGTTCATATGGAAAAAACAAAAGGTCAAGAATTTCAAGGGAATTAATAAAAAAAAATCAAATGATGGTGGCTTAGCTGTACCAGATCTAAAACTATACTATAGAGCAGCAGTTACCAAAACTATTTGGTATTGGCTAAGGAATAGATTAGTTGATCAGTGGAATAGATTAGGTTCAAGGGATAAAACAGTCAACAAATATAGCAACCTAGTCTTTGACAAACCCAAAGATCCCAGCTTTTGGGATAAGAACTTACTGTTTGATAAAAATTGCTGGGAAAATTGGAAACTAATATGGCAGAAACTAGGCATTGATCCATACTAACGCATGTACACCAAGATAAGGTCAAAATGGGTTCAATGACCTGAGGCATAAAGAATGAAATTATTAATAAATTAGAGGAACATAGGATAGTTTACCTCTCAGACCTGTGGAAGGGAAGGTTTTTATGACCAAAGCAGAACTAGAGATCATTACTGATCACAAAATAGAAAAATTTCGATTATACCAAACTGAAAAGTTTTGTACAAACAAAACTAATGCAGACAAGATTAGAAGGGAAGCAATAAACTGGGAAAATATTTTTTACAGTCAAAGGTTCTGATAAAGGCCTCATTTCCAAAATATATGAAATTAACTCTAATTTATAAAAATCAAGCCATTCTCCAATTGAAAAATGGTCAAAGGATATGAACAGACAATTCTCAGATGAAGAAATTGAAACTATTTCTAGTCATATGAAAAGATGCTCCAAGTCATTATTAATCAGAGAAATGCAAATTAAGACAACTCTAAAGATACCACTACACACCTGTCAGATTGGCTAAGATGACAGGAAAAATAATGATGATTGTTGGAGGGATGTGGAAAACTGGGACATTGATTCATTGTTGGTGGAGTTGTGAAGCAATCCAACCATTTTGGAGAAGTAGTTTGGAACTATGCTCAAAAGTTATCAAACTGTGCATACCCTTTGATCCACAGTGTTACTACTGGGATTATATCCCAAAGAGATTATAAAGAAGGGAAAGGGACCTGTATGTGACACGAATGTTTGTGGCAGCCCTTTTGTAGTGGCTAGAAACTGGAAACTGAATGGATGTCCATCAGTTGGAGAATGGCTGAATAAATTGTGGTATATGAAAATTATGGAATATTACTGTTCGTAGAAATGACCAACAGGATGATTTCAGAAAGGCCTGGAGAGACTTAACGAACTGATGCTAAAGTGAAATGAGCAGGACCAGGAGATCATTATATACTTCAACAACAATACTAGATGATGACCAGTCCTGATGGATCAGGCCATCCTCAGCAACGAGATCAACCAAATCATTTCTAATGGAGCAGTAATGAACTGAACTAGCTATACCCAGAAAAAGAACTCTGGGAGATGACTAAAAACCATTACATTGAATTCCCAGTCCCTATATTTATCACACCTGCATCTTTGATTTCCTTCACAAGCTAATTGTACAATAATTCAGAGTCTGATTCTTTTTGTACAGCAAAATAATGTTTTGGTCATGTATACTTATTGTGTATCTAAGTTATATTTTAATATATTTAACATCTACTGGTCATCCTGCCATTTAGGGGGGGGGGGGGGGGGGGGGGTAAGAGGTGAAAAATTGGAACAAGAGGTTTGGCAATTGTTAATGCTGTAAAGTTACCCATGTATATATCCTGTAAATTAAAGGCTATTAAATAAAAATAAAAAAAAATAAAAATAAAAGAAAGATATCAGACCAGAGAGCTGACCCTTGTGAAACAAGAGTAAACATTTCCAGACTAGTTCCTTTGAAACATCAAGCAATAAGCCCTGAGACTAGCTGAGTTGGGAGGTAGCCTCCTACTTAGTCACAGGAATTTTCACCTCCCACACTATGTGCGGAGTTGGGTATATGAATCAGGGAAGATTGAGGGAATCCCTGCTGATAAGGAATGCCAGGGCCAGCTGTGCTGTGGATAAGCAGCCCTGTGCAGGGAACCAGAATACACTCAGTGAGTGAAGAAGCAATGGGATAAGGTAGCTGTTAGCTGCAAGCACTTACAGGAGAATGGAATTCTTGGTTTCAGTACCAGGCCAGAGGGCAGAACCAAAGGAGGATTTGACGCTGGAGGCACCAATGCCCAAGACTAGAAGTGAATACACCAACAAACAAAAAAATTACAATAAACAAGCAAAGGAGAGAAAAATCCAAGCATACAAAATTACTATGAAAACAGGGAAGACCAGGGTTCATCTTCAAAGGAAGATACTTAAGTTTAAAAAGTAATCTGAAATGGTCTTGTCCAAAAAAACAATGCATAGAACTCAAAACAAACAAACAAACAAACCTTCAAAAAATCAAATGAGATTGAGAAAATAACTAAATAGCTAAAAGAAGAAAAAAGAACAATATAAGAAAAATGAGATGATTATGAAAAGAAAGTCAAACCAACTAGAAAAGGAGATCCAGAATCTTAAGAAAATGCCTCCTTGAAAATTAGAATTGGGTAAGATTCTTTTTTTTTTTTTGATCATAGCTTTCAGTTAGTCCAATTATTCTTGTTTTCTCTTCTTGATCTGTCCTTCAAATCAATTGCTTTTCTTATGAAATGTCTCATATTGTTTTCTGTTTTTCCATTCTTTATATTTTGTTTTATTATGTTAGTGATTTTAGAAAATGTTTGTTTTGGTAATTTATATAAGCTAGTGGAGGGCTCATGGTCAGGGTCCAGCATATCCCTTATAGTCTCATAACTTCACTGACTTCCCTTGCCCAATTCATATTTTCATATTTTGTAACTAACCTCTCTTATGTTAAATCATGCACATGGCAATTTTTTTTCTATTTACATTTTAAATAAATTAACTATTTAAAAATAGTTTTTCATTTTTCCAAATACAACAATAGTTTTCAAAACTCATCTTTCCCAAACCTTGTGTTCCAAATTTTTCTCCCTCCCTTTTCCCCTCCCCTAGACAGCAAGCAATCCAATATAAATTAAATATGTGCAATTCTTCTAAACATTAAATTAATTTAAAAAATGTAAGCTTCTTAAGAGCAGAGACCATCTTTCTGTTTGTATTTGCAACACCAATATTTAGCACAATACCTGGCACATGGCAAGCACTTAATAAATTTGAATTTAAAAAAAAAATTGGCCATGAAACTTTCTTGGCAAGATCCAAACTGGTTTGCCATTTCCGTCTCCAGTGGATTAAGGCAGAGATTAAGTGACTTGCCCAAGATCACATAGCTAATACGCATCTGAGGCCAGTTTTGAATTTAGGTCTTCCTGATTCTAGGCCCAGAATTTTATCCACTGAACCCCTTACCTGCCTCTAGAAGGACAAAAAAGACAGAATTTTAGACCAATTGGTTACACTAGAGGTAAGCAGAGCTGAACTTTAAGATAAAGTCCTGGTTCTTTGATAAAGTCCAGAATCAAGAAACAGAATGGAAAAGGAACAAACAAAAATAAAAAAAAAACCCTGACTATATTGAGAAGGAAGCTCAAGGTGCAAACTCACAATGACTTGGAAATATCTTACAAGCAAAACTTCAAAGCAAAATGCAGATTGGACACATGCCCAATTTAAAGAGAATCAGGAAAACTATGTTTTGCTCAAAGATATTATAGAAAACAAATTTATATCTGAGCATATATGCACCAAATGACATAGCATCCAAATTCTTGAAGAAAAAGTTAAATGTGTTACAGAAGGAAACAGACAGTAAAACCCTAAATAGGGTGCTGGGGGGAGGGCCTCAATTTTCCATTATCAGACCTTGGTAAATCTAACCACAAAATAAACTGGAAGTTTAAGGATATGAATAAAATTTTAGAAAATTAGGTATGACTAACCTCTGGAGAAGACGGAATGAGAGGAGTATACCTCATCTACACATATAGCACCAATACAAAAAATGTCCATGTATGTGGCACAAAAGCCTTATCAATAAATACAGAAAAGCATAAGTATTAAATACATCTTTTTCTGACCATAATATAGTAAAATTATATTCAATAAAGGGTCTTTGAAGCATAAATTAAAAGGTTAATTGGAATCTAAATAACCTAATCCTAAAGAATGAGTGGATCAAAGAACAAATCATAAAAATAATCAATTAAAATTCATTAAAGATAATGTCAAAGATAAATCAACATAAGAAAATTTATGTGATGTAATTAAAGCATCCCATAGGCTTAGAGGAACACAAAAGTGCGTAGAAGAAAAGTTATGTCTCTAAGTAGGACAAGCATCAACAAAAGAAAAAGCAGATCCAACAAGATTAGTGGTGATGCAAAGATGTCAATTAACATGAGAAATAATATCTATAGAAATAAGACAAGGAAAAAATTGAATATTCAAGCATTAACAATGAGGAAACAAAACTATCACTTTTTGCAAATGACATGATGGTTTATTTAGAGAACCCTAACAATAAAACCCCAACACTCTAAACATGGAAGTCTATTCCAGAAACAAAGAATATTAGTAACAAACTTTTAATTTAAATTTCCCTAGAGAACTGCTATATAAGCAGTTATTTTTGGATGAGAGAATTCTGTTTACCTGCATTTCCAAAGCCATCATTGCCTTTAAAAGTAGTACTTAAAAAAAAAAAAAAAAAAGTAGTACTTAAATGCTAATTAAGAGGGGGGAACAGGAAGGGAAATGTTCATCCAAGACAATCAAACACTTGCAGCTTTTTTTTTTAGCTATAGCTCAATTTGTTAATTGTATTGCTATGAGAGGTCTTCACTTAGTTTATTTCATACAGAAACTATAGCCCAATTTCCCTAATGAATATCGATACAAAAATCATAAGTAAAATGCAAGCAAGTACAATACAACAATATATCACAAAAAATCACATAGTATAATCAGGCTGCCTCAGAATTGGTTTGATATTAGCAAAATTGTAAGCATAAGCAAAAGAACAAAAAGCAAAAATCATATAAAAATCATATTTCATTAGATGAAGAAAGTTTTTGACAAAGCACAATACCCATTCCTATTAAAAACACTAGAAAAGCATAGAAATAGAGCTTCCCTTAAAATAAGAATCTCCATCTAAAACAAAAAATAACTTATCTATAATGGAAATAAACTTGAAGCCCTTCCAATAAGATTACTGGTGATGCAAGGATGTCAATTAACATGAGAAATACTATCTATAGAAATAAGACAAGAAAAAATTTGAATATTCAAGCATTAACAATGAGGAAATAAACTATCACTTTTTGCAACTGACATAATGGTTTACTTAGAGAACCCTAACAACAAAACCCAGCCAGAAGATATAAATTCCATTTAAAATAACTTCGTTTTTTATAAAATAGTTGGAAGCCTAACTGCCAAGACACATAGAAATTTTCACAAATGTAATTACAAAACATTATTTACCAAATAAAGATTGATCCAAATACCTGGGAAATTATTAGTTGCTGTGGATAATAAGCTGAACCAATAAATTATTTATCTATTCAATGCTGTACTGATCAAACCACCAAAGTATTACTTCATAGAGCTAGAAAAAAAAGTTCAACTACAGAAAGGAACAAAAGGTCAAGAATAAAAAGGAAATCAATGAAAAAAGTATGAGGGAAAGGGTCCTACCAATACTGGATCTCAAAATATATTTATACAAAACTGTAATCTTTTAAACTATTTGATACTGGTAAAGAAATAGAGAGATTGGTCAATATACATACAGATCCAAGTAAATGAGCATAGTAACCTAGAGTCTGTTAAACCAAAGATCCCAGCTATTGTGGCAAGGACTCACCATTTGACAAAAACTACTGTGAAAACTAAAAAATATTCTGGCAGAAAATAGGCATAGACAACATCAAGAACAAAATAAGATCAAACTGAGTATATGATTTAGACATAAAAAATGTTATAACAAAATTAGTGAATCACAGAATTAATTGCCTATCATATTTATGAGTAGAAGAGTTCATGACCAAATGAGAGAGAAAGAGGTTTACAAGAAGTAAAATGAATAATCTAGATTATGTAAATTTTTTCACTCCATTTAAAAAAATTACATGTTAAAAAATATGTTTTTCTAAAATTTGGAATGACAAGTTTTCTTCTTCCCTTCCTTCCCTTCCCCCTCCTCAAGAAGACAAGTAATTGGATATAGATTGCAAATGTGGAGTCATGCAAAATATTTCCATCTTAGCCATGTTGCAAAAGAAAACACAAATCAAAAAAAAAAAAAAAAGAAAAAGAAAAAAATATATATACTTTGATCTCCATTCTGACCCCATCAGATTTTTTTCTGGAGGTCCATCATAATTGTCTTGGATTAGCTACTAAAATAGCTAAATCATTCATAGTTGACCATATGTAATATTGTTATTGCATACAATGTTCTGGTTCTGTTCAAAGAACTGCTATAAATATTTTAGTTCACATAAGTCATTTTCCTTTTTCTTTGATTTCTTGGGAATACAGATCTAGTTACTCAAAGAGTATGCAATTTTATAGCTCTTTGGGCACAGTTCCAAATTGCTTTTCAGAATAGTTGGATCTGTTTACCATTCCATTTGCATCCCAATTTTTCCACATCTCCTTCAGCATTTGGCAATATGAGTTTGGAAAGCCCTACCACAGGTCAGGTACCAATAGTCCATAAGAACATTTGCACTGGAGATGTCTCTAAATTCGAGTTATTGCAGTTCTGATTTGCTCATAGTGAACTGTATCTTCTTTGATGAGGGTACATCATGCTGGATGGTCCTTTGCCAGTATGTCCTATGTCTCACAACTGATTCCAAAATTCTTCACCTTAAGAGTGTCCTTTTGCTGTTTCTTCTGAAAACCATTCTCCATAAAATTGTCTTTTAGGTAAACTTAACATCTGTCATTTGAACATTATATAAGTACTTTATTTCCTATGTATGTAAACAAATATACACACACATGTATGAAATCCTTTTTGTATGTATTGTGTATGTATGTATATATATATATATATATGAAATCTTAATAGGTTGTCTCCCTACATGTATCCAAAATGTAATAATCTTCCAGATCAATTGAAAACATGGTAGGAACATTTGGATGAAGATCAACAGAAATAGAAACCAAAGTTAGAACCCACTATAGACCATCTGAACAAAAAGACAAAATAAAGAAGTAAATAGATCCTAAGTCTGGTAGAACTGTAATGTGGGACTTCAATTATCTGAACACCTGCTAGAGCTTCCTCTTTCAAAAGCAGAACAGCTAATAATTTCACAGAAGGAACTACCATTCTGGATCACACTAAATTGGATAAACTAGTTGCTAGGATGAAAATGATGACAACTCTGAGGGGTAGTGCTCATTCTATCTTAGATTTTGTGAGAGAGGAAAGCCAGGCAGATTTGAAATTGCTGAGAGAAAACTTTGGCAGGATTCTCTTGGACTAAAATTCTACAGGAGGTGCCTATCAGATAATAAAATGCATCTGTGACCTCATATATTCATGAGTTCTTTCTAGTAATACAGATGGCAACCCATTCATGCTTGCCCATCTTGTATGGTTCTCATTCATTACCACAGGATTTTTTACCCAACATGTTGGCATCCTTGTTTCCTCTTGACATCAAGAATATACCAATGGGAGCACTCTGATTATCAATCTGTCATCTCTTACTCCTTAATGACATTCTTTATTTCTGTTATTCAGATTTTTTTTTTTTTGCTTTGGCGGGGATTTTTTGATTATATGTTGTAGCCTGCTCATACCAAACAAATGCCTTTCTATTGCTTGCCCTACGATGCTTATTTTTACTTCTTCAGAAACAATAACATAGCATCTTGTGACCATACAATGGCACAGGTATAATATTTGTTTTGAAAAGGTGAGCTTTTGTTATCATGGGAAACTTAGGAAGCTCTCAGGAATGAAATTCTAAAAACACAGAATCCTGATGAGAACAAAAAAGTGGAATTATTTAAATAGACCACTGTGAATGACCATGGAACTCATCCACCAAGTTATGTTTTAAAAAGATCTTTGTAGAAGGGCTGACACTAGAAAAAGAATGCAAAAACATGTCAGAGTCCTGTAAAATTAGTATCAATACCATTAAAGCTCAAAAAAAGACAAAAATGTCAAGGAAAAATAAGAATAGCAAACTAGATTTATTGTTTTGTTCTTTTTAGCTACTTGGAACAGGGGAAGGAGAATGAAAGAAGGCAAAAGATCATGATGGAGAGAAAATTTAATCTGCTCAGCTCTTATTTTGCTTCTGTTTTCTCCACCAAGGATGAGAAAAAATGGAAGGGAAATGGCTAATAATGAATTGAAACTTAAGACAGAGACAAGAATCAAATGAATTATATTTTTGAGTACTTTCAGAATTGGCAGAAGAGATTACTGAGATATCATGTGAGATCTTTGAAAGAGTATGGAGAGATGAAGAACTATCACAGGGCTAGAGATAGTCAAATTATCTCTAGACTTAAAAAGAGAGCTTATAGAGTCAAGGAAATGTATTCTTCAACCTACAGATCAGGTAGTTTGATTTGGTAAAATTTTAGATTTTAAAATTCAAGGGATGGCATGTACACTAAAAAAGGAAAATATTGGTCACAAACAAGGACAAGTCATGCTAGATTAAACATACTTCCATATATGTATATATGTATTATATATATATGTGTGTGTATATGTATTATATATAAGCACATATATGTAGATTTATCAATTTTCAATTAATAGAATGCTATAGCCATAATTTAAATATTATGTTTAACAAAGCATCTAACAAGCCTCTGATACTATTCTTATAGAACTGATGTGGTTAGATAGCAGATAATTAGATAGCTAAATAACCAGACCCAAAAAACAGTGATGATTCATTGTCAATTAAAGTCTCCAAACCATCTTATTCCCTTCTTCCAGTCACCAAAGTTCCTAACCTTGGAGTCATCTTTGACCTTCCATCATCCTCACCTAAATCCAATTAGTTGCCACGACTTGTACATTCTAATATCACATTACTCATATCCAACCCCTTCTTAATTTAGCCATCATGCTATCTCAAGCCCTCAACACTGTTCACCAGTTGTAGATCTTAAAAGTTTTCCTAGTCTGCAAATTAGTTCCCAAGCCAATCCATCCTTCACAAAAGGACCAAAATAATCTTTATAAGGTAGTAGTTCTCACTGTGTAAAAAATCTTTCAGTGGTTCTTTACCCTTCTTTTAAGACCCTTTGTAATTTATATATGAACTAACTTTCCAGATTCTTTAAAAAACAATTCTCCTTCTACAATGCAGCTAAATTGAACTACTACTACTTCCCTGAAATGAACACACTATCTCCTGCCTTGTATATTCTTGTTGGCTGCAAAACATGCCTGGGATGAACTTTTATTTTCTCATCCTTGCCTCTTAGAATTGATCTTCCTTCAAAGCTCAACCCTAAAACCATCTCCTATATTCTTCCCTATGCTGCTCTAGACTAAAGTTATTATGCATGCTTGCTCCTACTTGAAATTTTCTTATGGCACTTTGTCTGAATCTCTTTTGCATCTATCCCTTCCTACCCATCTGGTTTTAATATTAGCAGTGTACTAGTACTTTACATTTTTTAAAAATTATTATTATTTTTTTATTTAATAGCCTTTTATTTACAGGATATATGCATGGGTAACTTTACAGCATTAACAATTGCCAAACCTCTTGTTCCAGTTTTTCACCTCTTACCCTCCCACCCCCTCCCCTAGATGGCAGGATGACCAGTAGATGTTAAATATATTAAAATATAAATTAGATACACAATAAGTATACATGACCAAATAGTACTTTACATGTAATATATTATCATTTTTTCCATCACGTTCTTAAATCGAGATAATCAATAACACAATAAAGCCCGCATTTGCCCATTTCTAGGTATAAACGTTCCCAATGAAAATTCAACAACTGGGCTCCAAGCCGGTTGGAACTGAGCTATGAGGCACGTAACATAGAAATACAAGCTCTTTGAGGGCAGGGGCTGGGGGAGGCCGATCGTCTTCAGTCTCCTCAGCAACTAGCAGTCACTCAGTCAAGTAGTACTTAACAAGCGCCGGGCACGGTGCAAAAAGAAAGCAGAGAGACATCCCAGCATCTACGTTCGGGAGCTCGGGGTGACAGGAGAGACCGGGTTCCCCGGAAAAACTAAAACCCAAACCTAGGCGCGGACGAGAGGAAGACAGGATAAATTGGGTGTGGCTTCGGAGGGAAGGCATTTATATGGAGGAGGCTTGGGGGAAGTCTCCTGCAGAAGGTAGAACTCTCCGCTGAAAGTTAAAGGGAAGCCAGGAGTCAGGGACAGATAGATGAGTGAGAGAGCTGCGAGCAAGAGTATAGACGCCCTTGCACCAGGAGCAAGGAGGAAGTGGGCTGCTTAGGAAGGACTTAAACTTAAGTCCCAAACCCGGGAGGGTTTTTCCTTCCACTTGTGGAGTTTCCTGGTTGCCTTCCAGAATACCGGGCGCAGAACTATCCAGGCTTAGGGGATGCCGGTTTGACAAGTAAGGAGGGGGACTTAAAATGTAAAACTGCGCTAAAAGGGGAAGGGGCGGGGGAAGCCTAAAGGACGGATGTGCTGTGGCTGGAAGGGATCTCACAGGTAGTTCTTAAAACTTTTGTTCTCCGTATCTTTATACTATTGAAAAATGACCGCGGATCTGCCCCAAAAGGCTTTGTTTAGGTGGGTTCTATTTACCCCATTAGAAATAGAAAGTGATTTTGAGTGTGCAGACTCTCTGAAAGGGTTACGGAGCACACTTTCTAAAAATTCTAGAAATTTTACCTTTCTATGTAAAATGTATTTACATACATTTCTATGTAAATGAAGGAGTTCATTTACATAAGGGGAACCGAGAGACCCTGCGGGAGTAAACTAGGTCACCCAGTTAGGGGGAAGCGCCTGGCATCCAGACGGGAGGACAACTCTGGCGCTCTCCCCCGCCCTCAGAGCAGCGGCGGGGAGAAGGCGGGGTCCGCCACTCACGGCTTTCCCAGGTCAAAGGTGACCGGCGTAGGGAAGTTCTCCCAGCTTTTCCGGCCCAAATTTTGGCTACGTGAGGCCTGGGAGAGGCGGAGAGCGGCGACGGGGAACAGGTCCTCAGGATGGGTACCAAAGGAGCGAGGCTCCGCCCCTTCCATCGCCTGTGCCAACGGCCGGAGAGCCTACGGACGGGGCCCAGGGCGCGAGCGTCACATGACGCCAATAGCCTCCCTCCCAGTGGTCGCGCGATTCGCCGTCATATCAGCCCATGCCCCCTTCCCCTGATTGGCCGGCGCCTCGCTGCCTCCCGCTCCTGGCGCCGCCCCTCTCCTCGCCCTCCTCCCCGGCTCCCGGGTAACCGAGGCTAGTGGGCGGCCTAGCGGCGGGCGACTTGAGCGCGGATGTGCGGCAGCGGCTGCTGACGACGCCCGACTGCGCGAGGGAGGCAGACGAGGTCGGGAGGCGGCGGCGGCGGCGGCGGCCAGGACCCCTCTGGAGGGGGAAGGTGCGGGTTTAGGTGTGTGCCCCTGGCGCAGGGGCGGGGTCGGCGGCCGGGGCGTTGGGAAGGGGGACCTGCAGAAAACTGGGGAACGAGCTGGGGGGGGTTTCCGAGCGGGAGGGGAGAGCCGCTCCTCTGGGGGGGGGAGGGGGGTGACGCCGGGCGGAGGTTCTCCTGATTTAAAGTCCTCCCCGCCCGGACACTGGAGGGAGCGGGGAGCCCCGGCGGTCTCGCCCTCCAGACCTGGCGTGGGGGGTGCTGGGCATTGGAGCCGCCTCCGCTACCTGTCGGGGCGGGATGGAGAAAGGGTTTCCAGAGAGCCCCCGGACCGCTCTCTCCTCCTCCCGGGGTGGGGGCGGGGCCGAGGCGGTTGGTTCCTCTGCTCTCATCTACCCGGGGAAAGCGGGAGAAAAATGACAACCGCCCAGTACCGGCGGCTCAAGTTTGGCTGGGCGCTGCGAGCGTCTGGCGGAGCTGGGTGGAAGACCGCGCCTGGGGAAAGGTTGCCTCAGAAGCCCTCCCCCGCCCCCTCACCCCCTCAGACACCTGGGACCAGAAAACGCTCCGGGGAGTCTTGTGGGCTGGGCTGCCCAGTTTGCTGAGCTTTTCAAAGGAAGACCATTATCATAGTTACATTTGCGTTAAAAATACATAGGTTAAATACCCAATGTCCCTTGTGTGATGTACACGCTCTTTAGAATACCTATATGTATTCGATAACAAAGCTTAACACAGTACCTGGCACGTAATGAGCTCTTAATGTTTATTGGATTGAATTATTAAGTACAAAAAGTAAAAGTAAAAATTGAGGGGGTATTTGCTGGCTTTCTGGAAAAGTTCTGGTCTTAAGGTCCCGAGTAAATCCATAGTCATTAGGAGTTGATGCAAAACTGCAAATAAAAATCACATTTTAACATGAGCAGCTTTTGTTGGTAAAGTTGATTTTTTCCACAAGCACTATTTTATTAAAAGAAAAAGTCGTGAGAAAATATGTGAGAAATAGAAAATGAGCTATCTTTGAAAAAATATATATACATACACGTTTATATGTATGTATATATATATTTATGCTTGTGTGTATGTGTGTGTGTGTGTATATATATATATATATATATATATATATATATATTTATATATACATGGACTAGATTCCTTACTGTAGGGAACTACCCAATGGAGAAATTCCCACTACTCCTGCCAGTGAGCACTTTTATGTTTAAAGGAATTTCTTTAAGCAAAAAGAGCTTAACTGGTTTTCCTTGTATGGGACAAAAAAAGATTTCAACTTCCTGGTTTTGAGGCTAGCTCCCTTATCCATTACAGCTCAGCTGTGTCTCAGTATATTTACATAGTATGTGTGCATATATATTTTTATATACACGTGTATATATTTAGTGTCATTAGAATTGATAGAATGTTAGACTTGGAGCTAGAAAGGAGATAGAGAAGAATACACGTATTATGCTAATCAAGTTAGCTAAAAAATTTTATTTATCGAAGTCTAGCCTTAGCTCTACAGAACATATTTAGATATTTATTGTACAAGCTTGATTTCTTTTTTTTTTTTTTTTTTTTTTTAATGTAACATTTTATTGACAGAACACCTGCCAGGGTAATTTTTTTACAACATTATCCCTGGCATTCACTTCTGTTCCGACTTTTCCCTTTTCTCCCTCCAACCCTTCCCCTAGATGGCAAGCAGTCTTATATCTGTTGAATATGTCCTAGTATATCCTAGATACAATGTATGTGTGCAGATCCAAACAGTTTTCTTGTTGCACAGGGAGAATTGGATTCAGAAGGTAGAAATAACCCGGGAAGAAAAACAAGAATGCAAACAGTTTACATTCATTTCCCAGTGTTTTTTTGTACAAGATTGATTTCAACTCTCCTGAGAGTATAAAAACCCTCTGCAATGAACAGAAAACACTTTCTCCTCTGTTGGACTACGTTTGTTTCAGAGTAGTAGAATTTATGAATGCCTGTAGAAGGCAAGGATTTGTGAACAGGGAATAATTAGCAAAACATTACTTCATTTTAAAAAGCAATAATAGTAGCTAGCGCTTATATTGGGCTCTTAAAACTTGTAAAACCCTTGGCTTAGTTAGGTGGCTCAGTGGATAGAGAGGCAGGCCTGGAGTCAGGAAGTCTCATTCCTCATTAAGACCATATTCTGAGTTCAAATTTGGTCTCAGAAACTTAATAGCTTGGGGACTCTGAGCAAGTCACTTAACTCCATTTACCTCAATTTCCTCATCTGTAAAATGAGCTGGAAAAAAATGGCAAACTACTTCAGTGAAAACCCGAAATGGGGTCGCAAAAAGGCTGAGAGGACTGAATAACAAGATCCTTGCACATTAAGAAAACCAAGTAATGATTTTGTTTTTTAAATATTATTCAGGATATTCTGTAATTCTCTTCTGTAGCTGCTTGTCTTTAAGTTCAGAAGTTTTTTCCTCACTCAGTTTAAATTCATTTGTCCTATCATAAATTACTTTAATTAAAAAAAAATGTTTTAAAAGCCTTGCATATCCATGAATACTTAAGGAAGATTTGTTACCTTACAAGTTTTACAGAATTTTGGTGGGTAACAAGAAGTCTATTATTTCTCTTCAGCTAAAGAGCAGAGGGACTTTTATCAGTGAATCTTGATAACTGGTCCCAAATATCCAGCCAATCTTATTTATTTATTTGTTGGCCATCTCTGCTACTTCAGAAGCCTTTGTAGCCATTCCTGTATTGTTTTCCATCTGTGATACTAACTGTTCTTCTCACATACTTCCCAAAACTACATTAAAAGCTAGTAAGCCCGGTCTTGTGGCTTTTTGGCTGACGGTGAGAAATCGAGACCTCTTTGGTAATTTATTGTTTTACCAATAAATTGAATATGCTTGGAACTTTGTGTCTTGGTTTACCTTAATTTTCAATTATAACAGCATTCATTATTTCACTTGAACCTGATTATCCCCATTTTACAGGTAAGGACATTCTAAGCCTAAGATATCTTAGTTACCAATTTGAGCCTTGAAGGAAGCTCTCAGCCTTTCCTGTTAACTCTTGTTATTAGTGCTTCCTCTCTTCTCCTCAATTTGCATTGCATTATTATCTGTATAATAACACAGTGGAATATAAATTCCTTTAGGGCAGAGATTCTCTCTCTCTCTCTCTCTTTTTTTTTTTTTTTTTTTTTTTTTTTTTTTTTTTTTTTTTTTTTTTTTTTTTTTTTTTTTTTTTTTTTTGTATACCCAGTACTTGATACATTACTTCACACTGCTTAGTTTTAAAACTGTTTGAGGAATTGAATTTTGAAGCAGGTTACTTACTCAATAGGTTTCAATCCAGGTAAATGAATAGATATATGACAAAGGATTAGTTTATCTAATAACCTAATGAGTTTTCTTTTGAAACCTTAAAACTTTGCCTCCTTTGTTACTGGGGGAAAAAATGAAGCTATTCTCAGATATCTCCTTATATCATTCATATTTCTTCTGCTACTATCTCCTCCATCATCCCTTCTTATGTAAACATATGGCTCTACTTTTTGCTAAGACAACAATCCCTTCTTTCTGCACAATCAGTCCAATTCTATCCAAGAGATTGATCCCACTGTCATTCCATTCTTTCACTTATTTCAGTCTCTGTCTGCCGGTTCCTTCCCTGATGTCTGCTAACATATCCATATATCCTCGACCTTTAAGAAACCTTCATTTGATCCTTCCGTCCCAGCTAACTATCATTCTATGTTTCTTGCTCGTTGTGCGTAAAATCCTTTAACAAGTCATCTAAAATAGGGTATCCCCTTTCACTCTTAACTTGTTACAGTCCAGCTTCTGAACATTCAATTGAAATTTCTCTTTCCAAAGTTGCCAGTGATCTCTCCTAATTGACAAATCCAATAGCCATTCCTCAGTCCCTAGTTTTCCTGATCTCTCCATATATAGCCCTTGGCAGTGTCAATTACCTTTTTCTAAATGTTACTCTCTGTTTTGGGGAGATAGCATTCTCTCCTTGTTCTCCGATCTCTTGACTATTCTCAGTCTACTTTTCTGGATCCTCATCCCAGTCATGCCTACTGAGTGTTCCACAGAATTCTTTACTACTTGGTAATTTCATCAGCTCTTGTGGATTTAATTATTTCTTTGCTGATGATTCTTCAATCTTCCTATTCAACGAGTTTTCCATCTAAAGTTGACTTTCAGACATTTTGAACTAGATGTCTTTTTTAAAAAAATGTTATTATAGCTTTTTATTTATAAAACATATGCATGGGTAATTTTTCAACATTGACCCTTGCAAAACCTGTTCCAAATTTTCCCCTCTTTTCCCCTACCTCCTCCCCTAGATGGCAGGTAGTCCAGTATATGTTAAACATGGGAGAAATATGTTAAATCCAATATATGTATAAATATTTATATAGTTATCTTGCCGCACAAGAAAAATCAGATCTAGAAAGAAAGAAAAAACCTGAGAAGGAAAGCAAAAATGCAAGTAAACAATAATAGAAAGAATGAAAATGCTTTGTTGTGGTCCACACTCATTTCCCATAGTTCTCTCAGATGTAGATGACTCTCTTCATCACTGAACAATTAGAACAGGTTTGAATCATCTCATTGTTGAAGAGAACCATGTCCATCAGAACTGATCTTTGTATAGTCTTGTTGCCATGTATAATGATCTCCTGGTTCTGTTCATTTCACTTAGCATTAGTTCGTGTAAGTCTTTTCAGGACTCTCTGAAATCATCCTGCTGGTCATTTCTTACAGAAAATAATATTCCATAACATTCATATGTCACAATTTATTCAGCCATTCTCCAATTGATGGGCATCTACTCAGTTTCCAGTTTCTTGCCACTACAAAGAGGGCTGCCACAAATATTTTTGCACATGTGGGCCCATTTTCCTTCTTTAAGATCTCTTTGGGATATAAGTCCATAATAACACTGCTAGATCAAAGCGTATGCACAGTTTGATAACTTTTTGAGTATAGTTCCAAATTGCTCCAGAATGTTTGGATGCATTCACTATTCCACTAACAATGTATCAGTGCCCCAGTTTTCCCATATCCCCTCCAACATTGGTCATTATTTTTTCCTGTCATCTTAACCAATCTGAGAGGTATCTCAGAGTTTTCTTAATTTGCATTTCTTTTATCAATAGTGATTTGGGGCACCTTTTTATATGACTAGAAATAGTTTCAATTTCTTTATCTGAAAATTGTTCATATCCTTTGACTATCAATTGGAGAATGGCTTGATTTCTTATAAATTTGAGTCAGTTCTCTATTTTGGAAATGAGGCCTTTATCAAATGTTTTCTCTTAAACTAGATGTCTTAACTCAAATATCCAGAAGGGAACTCTTCTAAACCTTTCCAAACTTCCTTATTATAGTCAAGAGCATTACTACCCTCTAGGGTGTCTTTTTCAGTTCCTCACTATCTTTCATTCCCCAGTTCAATCTCTTACCCCAAGGTAGTTTGATTTCACCTTTTTAACATCTCTGAATGTAATCCTCTCCTTTGATATTGTCACCACCCTGGTGCAGGCTCTAATCACCCCTATATCTAAATTATAAAAACCTGCTGGTGGATCTGCTTGCTACAAATCTCCCTACTCCAAAGAAACTTTCTTAAAATGGCAGTCCAATCATGTCAACACTGTATCCCCACCTCAGACTCCAGTGTTTCCCCAGTCATCTACAAGATTAAATACAGAATCTGTACAGAATTCAGTGTCTTAATAACTTGGCCCCTTTCTATTCTAGTTTTCTTACACTTTATCCTTCTCATGACTCATGTATTGTGATCTACTTGACATTGTTGTTTATATTCATCAACACATACTATTTCTTAACTCTGATTTTTTTTCCTCTAGAAGTGCCCCATAACTGGAATGTTTTCTCCTCATCTTTACTTCCTTCAAGAACCAACAAAAATGCTATTTACTCCAGGAAGTCTTTCCTAATCCCTCTTAATTTCATTGTCTTCCCTTTATTAATATTTTCCTGTTTATCCTGCTTTTGGTCTATTTGTATGTTTTTGTTTGCTTAATCATAGATTGTAAACTTTATATTCACAGCACTTGGCACAATACTTTGACACTTTGTAGGTGCTTCGTAAGTGCATGTTGACTGAATAGTAAGGTGCAATCATAGATACTAAATCTTAAGCTTTGCAGCCTACAAGAGGAAATAAAGCATTTATGCAGATAGCTATGTTATAAAACAATTCACTAAGAACAAGGGAAGAGTTCCAAATAAATTGCTATGAAAAATGTGAGGGAAAGATCACTTTCAGTTAGGAAGAATCAGTTGAGATTGATGAGGTGGAACAAGACTTGCAACTTAGCAGTAGATAGAGCACCAGGCCTGAAGTCAAGAGGACCTGAGTTCAAAAGCCTCAGAAACTTAACATTTCCTACTTGTGTGACTCTGGGCAAGTCACTTAATCCCAATTGCCTCAGGGAAAAAAAAAAAAAAGATGTGTAACTTTAAGGAAGAGAGAAATTTTTATATCTCTTTTTAAATCTGGGGAGAGAAAGTGTCTACCCTAGATAAAGGAGATTATTTCAAGGAGAAATTTAAGAGTGTCAGATTAAAAAAATCTGGAAAAGTCTATTGGGCCTAGATTCTGTAGCACCTTGAATATCAAAGATGAGTTTATAATTTCTTCTGTTGATACTAAGATACTGAAGGTTCTGAGTATATGACTAATATAATCAGATGTTCAATAGAAGGATTGCATTAAAGATGATTTGGGAAGAAGAAAGACTGGAACTAGGATTGGCAATCGGGAGACCTATAGCTTATGTGTAACGTGGTGATGGCCTAAACTTGGTGGTAACAGTGGGAATGGAATGGAAAAGAAAGGAGAAGTAGAATATCAGGACTTGAAAGATGATTGAGAAGCAGATCAAAGAATGAAAAATGATTACCAAAGTTTATTATTCAACCTGAAAGTAGAAAATTCTGGATTCTGGCACAAATCCTTAGTTTCCTCTCCCTATCTTGTATCCCCACCTAGCACCACTTCCTCCTTCATGAAACCAGATCCTCACCCCAACTCTTTAGTGGGAAAAGGAACCAGCATGGGTAGAGCTCACTCCCTCAGACATTCAGAAGAACCCTAGAGTTTGTAAGCCCCCCTCTTCCTTTTGGCTTTCTCTCAGACACATTTGTTAAAAGTCAAATGTGAATAAAACTACAAGTTTAATTTGAGAAGGAAAAAAAATGAGTGGTTTGCTAT
The DNA here is from genome assembly GCF_902635505.1 of Sarcophilus harrisii. Classification (NCBI taxonomy): domain Eukaryota; kingdom Metazoa; phylum Chordata; class Mammalia; order Dasyuromorphia; family Dasyuridae; genus Sarcophilus; species Sarcophilus harrisii. The sequence continues at coordinate 361,782,041 of NC_045428.1, forward strand.
TTCCTGAGTGAGTCCAAATAGAAGTACCATCAAAAGAAACGTGTGATAATGGTAAGGGCAGATTTCATAGATTAATTTTGGGCTGATTAAATTGGGAGTGCTGGCAAGGATATTAAGATGTCCAGTAGATATTTGATGTTAAAGGACTAGAATTTTGGCAAGGACCTTGTGTGTATATAGAGTTGAAAGGAGTCTTCAGCATATATAACTGAAGCTATAAGTGTGTTTTAGGACCAGGGTAGTGTATATTTAGAAAAGGAAGCTAAAGACCAAACCTTAGAAGATACGTTCAAGAAACAGGAGGATGAGGCCAATAATGGAAATCCAACAATTAGTGAAGTTAAAGAAAGGAATTTTATATCTACATGTGGCCCATAACATTCTTGACTGCAGCCCAAACTAGATTAAAATGTAACTAGGAAATATTTAACTAAATCATTAACAGATAATATGTGGTTTTCTAAGCCCATATGCAGCCCACAGAGATTCTTGTGTATACACCATATGTTGGCTTTTGTTTTGAGTTTTGACAACATTTGTCTAGTGTCAATAATTACAGAGAATGTATAAGAACATGAGGAATTTTTTTAATGCCATAGAATTTGGTAGTAAAGAGGTTGTGAATATTAAAAGTAGATTCCAAAGAAACTGTTGGGACAGAAATTGGATTGCAAGACTGAAAGCGGTGAGTTATACAACTTTGGAAGGTTAAGTAATGAGAAGAGGGAATGTGTGTCTACTGAAAGTAAGTGGGAAAAGGTTGGATTTGGGAACTTGAGAAAACTAACTTTGGGGAATAAGATGGAATGGCAGGTTTCCCATGCAATAGCATGGACTGAGTTGAGTTGATATTAACCATTTGTAGTGAATCCAGGCAATATAGTTGTGACTTTATTCTCTAGCAGCACAAAAAGTAATAACAAAGTGGTTCCCTGAAATTGAAGATAAAAAGAGTGTGAATATAAGACAAGTGAACAGTAATGGAGAATAGTGTTTAGTTGACTTGGTTAACTGTAAGGTTAAGACTAAATGGAAGGTAAGATTAGGACAGGAGAAATGGTTCAAAATAGAGTTGGAAGGACTGAAAGTCATTGTGAGGATGAATATTTAAAAGTATGAAACAGAAAGATAAATGATGATACATAGGTATGAGGTAGATCAGGAGATTATGAGCTGATAATGAAGTATCTGATTTAAGATTATAGAGGGGGAACCGTTTTGGCCTATGGCAAAATCCAAAGAGTGATTCTTGAATGTAGCTGAAGTGTAGTAATTAAATTCCTTATATTATTTGAGTTGATAGCTCTGTGACTAAGAAAAAGGTAAGCCTTATCAAGGGTGTAATTAATGCCCAAAGTATGAGGACAAGTGGTAGGGTATAGAACAAGAATGTTTCTGTCAGAAGCCTTTTATGTGGGCTCAAAGATAACTTTACGTGTCTGTTAGATCAGCCAAGCTTAATTTTGGAGAGAGATCCATCGGTGGATTGTTTGCTAGGTGATGAATTTTCTAGCCATAGCAACAAGCAAAGACTATCTCCAAGGTAATAGAGGGGTTTAATCTGTATTAACAAAGCAACCCATGTTACAGATCCTTGAAGTAGAAAGAAAATGGGATATTACTGCTTACTGAATAAATTTGAAGAGAAAGGAAAGAAGCAAAGGTGAGACAGGTTTTTGATCCTGGGTAAATGAATGGATAGTGGTGTTATCAGTGGAAATGAAGAGGAAAAGGAGTTAAGTCAGGTATGGAGGGGGAAGGGAGGTAATGAATTAGTTTTAAACATTTCTTTCCCTGTAAAAAGAACAACTCATAAACTAGCTTTGCATAGCAATAGGAGGTTTATGGTTAAATTTAGTTAACAGCACATTTTCAGGTTTTATCAAGATTGTGAGCCATAAATTTGGCAGCACCTGATTTTCCCAGTTCATTATGAAAATTACCATTATATAATACTTGAGTGACGTTTATGTATGCTGCACTATGGGAGGAGCATTGGGTGTTTGAAATCAATATGAAGATTTATGTTAAGATTGTCATATTTGTGGAAATATGAAGTAACTGACAGATTTTGAATAGTCCAATAACTTTCCCCACACTGACATTTCAATTGATACACAAAGAACTAGGAAAGGGCTGTAGATTAGCATTAGCATTGTGATGGCATATATTGTTTTAAATAAAATCAGTTTTAGAGTCTGGTTATTTTATGCACAGAATCCATGGTTTTGTATTCATTTATATAGTATCAAGTAGAAACTTCTCAAAGGAGTGAATCAAAAGTATCAACAGTCACTAACTTACGAAAAGGTTATTATTCCAAAGTTCTTTTGTGAGTTGAATGTTTAAAATTTAGGTGCCTGTAGTTTGTTTAAAAGCAATTTCTCATAATGTACCTGAATGATAGTACTCTAGTACTACAAAATTTAATATCATTTATAATATTAATTCTCTTAGGAAACATGGGTCACTGCATACATGTCTTTGTTCCTACCCTAGTAAGGAGAGGTGACTTCCCTGCCCCTAGATCTTGTAACTGACTAGCCATAGCACCACTGGGGTCTTTGATCCAAAAGCATTGTTTTTAAAACCACAGCCTTTGCCTTCAGATATTGTGCTTCTAAAATCAGTACCCACCACTGAAGCTTGGGAGACTCCATCATTGGAACTCAGGCTTAGGAAGAGTGTGCTAGCCTAGGAAGAAAGGTCTCTGAATTCAGTGTCATGAATTTAAATTCAATTTCTTGAGCTGCAAAAACTCTAGTACAAATTCTGTGTTTGAGATGTTTATAAAAGTTATCAAGTATTCTAATGATTCTTAAATAAAACACAAACCTTTTTATCTGTGTCATTCAGGTGTCACGATGGATCTTGTACTGAATGTTGCAGATTATTATTTTTTCACGCCATATGTATATCCAAGTACATGGCCAGAGAATGAAATCATCCGACAATCTATCAGTCTTCTAGTTGTAACAAATCTTGGTGCTTACATTTTATATTTCTTTTTTGCAACTCTGAGCTATTATTTTATCTTTGATCACTCATTGAAGAAACATCCACTTTTTTTAGAGGTAAGCAGTTCATGTTTCCTTTATTCTGTATATCATTTAAAGCATGGGAATAGGAATGGGGATTAGATTAAATTGATTGTTTCTTGCCTATGAATGAATATACTTTTATTTTAAACTAGACTAAAACATTGCAGTGGATATGGTCAAAGGATTCTAAAAGCTTAATTAGTAAGGTGTAAACAGAGGTGACTTTCACAAACTAATCATGTTCTTATCCTTAAGCAAAACAGAGGGAATAGACTAATTTTTTTATTACTATTATTATTATTAATAGCCTTATAAGGTGCTTTAAAGTTTGCAGAGTTTGCAGTTATCTCACTTGCTCCTCACTGTAACCTTTGGAAGTAGATATTATTAACCTCATTTACATATGAGGAAGATAGGTCCAGTGACACATAACTAATAAGTGTCCAAGGTCAGATTTGAACTGGTCTTTTTGCCTGGAATAGTGAGGTGGTAAAGTGGGTATAATGCCAGTTCTGAAGTCAAGAAAACCAGCCTCAGATACTAGTCTTGTGACCTTGGGCAAGTCACTTTACCCTGTATGACTCAGTTTCCTCATCTGTAAAATGAGCTAGAGAAGGAAACAGTAAGCTACTCCGGCATGTCTGCTAAGAAACCCCAAATAGAGTCATGAAGAGTCTATACCCAAGTGAAATGACAGAGCAATAACTTCATGACTCCAGGCCTGGTGCTCTGTCTACTCTATTATCAGCTGCCTATAGAATTTGGAATTTTTAGAATGGCTTTTAATCACTTTCCTATTAGCACTTTTTTTGTTCTCATTTACTACAATTAGAATTCCAAATATTAAGGAGTGGTATAGGGAAGCTGGTGGAAGGAAAATTTTGACTGTATCATTCAACATTCCTGAAATGGCAGTGTCTAGTAGAGATATTTTAAGGAAGGGAATGTCTTTGAGAAATTAGAATTAGGAGACACATACATTAAGGAAATGTCCTTTCTTTGGGCGGGGTAACATCTTTCTCTTTCTACCTCTTTGTTTCTCCCACTGTTTCTTCTCCTTTATTTCTCCTTTTCCATTTTCTCTCTCTCTCATACATACACATACACGCGCACATACTCTCTCTCTAACATTAAAGTTTAATATAAAATGGGTTGGGCTAAAAATAAATACAATGATACTAAAAGATGGATACTTAAATCACAAATAGAAGTAATTATATCTGTTTCTTTTTGCCACCAGAAATTTAATGCTTATTATAAAAGGTGGCATTTTCCCACCATTCTCCTTGGTACCATTTATTTTATAGGATTAGATTACTATATTACTTTAGATTATGAACATTGAAAATAATGGGTCCAATTTTGTTATTTAAAATCTAAATTTCAGAACCAAGTATGTCGAGAGATTAAGTATACTGTCCAAGCACTGCCATGGATAAGTATTCCCACAGTTTTATTGTTTCTGGCAGAGGTCAGAGGTTACAGCAAACTGTATGACAACATAGAAGATTCAGCATATGGTAAGTAAACAATTTAAGTGTCCAGGAAAAGAGAATCTGAATATAATGTCTTTTAAAACTTAAATTGCATTCTTAGCATAACATTTATTAATTCCAAAAAAGGTAAAGTTCACCAAATCTGAAATACTTTAAAAGGAAAATATACCCAGGGCAATGCAGATATACTATATAGAATTTTTGCTAAATTTTTATTGTCTTTCTAAATAGTACTGTTTAGAAAGAAAATAAAAATTTAGCAGTTGCATAGTTTAGTTGTTTAAAGAGACATGATTCTTGGGTGAAAGGGTCTAAAAGCACTTCTGTTCAATTAAATTTGAGCAGAGTATGTTAATCTAGATATTTTGCATATAAAATTATGAGAAATAAAAATATTAGCAACAGCACTGGCAAAAAGCAAATCATATATATATTATATGAGATAATGGAAAAAAATTGAGGGACAGTGTCTGCCATGAGAACCTTATAATCTATGTAGTTGGTGAGGGGTACGTAAAAAAAATGGCAAAACTTTTATCAAGGCAGTACTCGATTTAGTTACCAAAATAGAGGTATGGAAAATACTTCCCTTAAAAGTTCAGGGGATGGAGAGATCACAGTAGAATGGAATGATATGAAAAGCTTTGAGCTCTGCTTTGAAGAATGAGTAGGATTTATATAGTGGAGAAGAGAAGCCTTTTTATACAGATGAAAGAGTGTGAGCAAAGGTTTAGTGGCAGAACAGCAAGCAAACTTACCCAGCTACAGCAGGGGCTTAGTGCTATAGAAACATGGAGGCCATATCTTAGGGTGTCCTGAATGTGTTTATATTTTATGAGTTTATATTTTATTGGTATTATCTGAGTTAGAACATATTTCAAAGGTTATCTAATTCAGCCCTTTTCTGGAACTTGAATCTCCTCTTCTTCCAACTGATTTATTCTGCCTTTGCTGTAATACCTCCGCTGATACTTCTTGGTTTCATTCTTGTTTTTTACATCCTCAGTATCAAAGTGCTTGGTAAATGCTTGTTTATTGACTGATTGGTAGAGATCTTACTATTTTAGTGGCAAGGCAATGCAAACTATTGTTTAATACCTCAGTCATTCAGAAGTTCTTTATATTGAACTGGGATTTGCCTCCCCATAACATTTCCCATTGGTTCTAGTTTTGTCTTTTGGAATCAAGTGGACAAGTCGTCCATTTCTTTTATAAAACAAATCTTTAAAGATTTTAAGGCAGTAACTATGTTCACTTTGATCCTCCTTTTCTTCACACATACCACTAGTTACTTTCTTTGTTACTCATGTGGACACAGTTTTTGTTTTTGTTTTTGTTTTTAAACAGTCTGGGTTATCATTCTCTAGAGCCCTTCATTTTCAGTAGCTATTGAAATATAGCACCTAGAACAGAACACATATCACACTCCGAATGTGTTCTGATTAGGGATTGTCACTTTGCCTATTTTGGACATACTGCTTCTCTTTAAGAAGCTAAAAATAAATACCATCTTGTCAGTCATACCATAAAGTATGCATAGGTAAGATTATGACATCAAACTTTGAAAAAAATTGTTAAATCTCTTTTTGTAAATTCTGTTACAGCAATGAGTTCTGATTCATGTTTTCTTGATTCTTCGTGTCATTTGTTTACTTTTTTTTAGGGTGTAGTTTTTTTTTTTTAATTATAGTTTTTTATTTACAAGTTATATGCATGGGTAATTTTACAGCATTGACAATTGCCAGACTTTTTGTTCCAATTGCCAAACCTTTTGTTCCAATTTTTTCCTTCCTTCCCTCCACCCTCTCCCCCAGATGGCAGGTTGACCAATACATGTTAAATATGTTAAAGTATAAATTAAATACAAAATAAGTATACATGCATTAACTTATTTTTAAAAAGGTTCAGGTCTTCCATTTCATTCAGGGCCATCTCCAGTCCTTTTAATCTATTTCTGGCCACTGGACCCAGATGACTCTGGAGAGGAAAGTGAGGCAGGTGACATTGCAGAGCCCTTCCTCACTGAATTCCAATTCACTTGCATGTTATGGCATCCCCTCCCTGATGTCATGGTGCTCTTCGAGTACAAAGGACAAACAGCAAAATTGACTTAGATTGAGCTTAAACTCCATTGAATTCCCTAGGTCTTTTTCATATGAACACAGAGAAGGAGAAAGGCCACTGGGCTCCAGGCTCTTGGGGCCATCTTCAGCACCACCTGAACTCCCAGGTCTTTTTCACCTGGACTTTCAGTGTCTGACTCTTGGTTTCTGCTGGGCCTATGCGGCATCATTCACTTTTTGGTTTCTGTGCCTTATTAGGCCTTTTTATGGCCACTCCAGCAGAAGACTCCTCCTATCTCTCATACAGAGCCTTCTTCAGGGCAAGTTAAACACTACTAGGTCTTGAGGCCTTATTGGACTTTTCTCCATTCACTGATATTCTATACGGAGTCACTCCTCAGTCGTTACTCTTCCCCTTTATAGATTCTGAACTCCCAGTTATTGATGTACCAACCCCATTCTTTGTCCCTAACTGTCCACACTCTTGGTCCCATTCACTACAGCCCTATTCCTCCAGTGTCCCCTCTAGTGTTTCAGATTTGCCCACTCCACTGTATTCCCTGGAACCCCAAGAGGTTTAGCCTATAAGGCTTTTTTTGGAATACAATTTTTGTCTTCCACTTTACAGCTTCAGTTTTTCTATATATTTGATAATTATGTATGCCGTCAAGTCTTCCTCCAAGTCATAGAGAAAAATATTTTATGTATCTGGTTGTCAGTAAGAAAGGGTCCAAAGTTCTTCAGTGAAATGTTGTATTGGTTTTTCCCTTTTTTTTTTTTTTTTCATACTAATCTGACAATATTAGTACACAGGATGACTTATAAAGAAGTTATTATAATAATCTAGGTATGGTGTGATAAGCTCACAGAAAGGAAAAATAAATTGGAAAGACATAAAAGTGACATAAAGATGAGTGAGCACAAGGGAATGGACAAGAATAAATAGCACCCTTAGATCAGTGTCAGATAATTAGGTATTTATCCAAAAGATTTCTACATCTTTGAGTAGATTTGTATGAAATGTCATATATTTCCGTTCCTCCAGAGAAAGGGAATAGCGAAATAAATAAAAGGGAAGAAATAATCATGATTTTTTTAGAAAATTGAAAGGAGACTATTTTATACTATAGTGAGTCAGCTAAACTAGCCAGTTGTCTTATGAGATTTCAATTCTGTATTTTGTTCTGAGATGAACATCTGAAAAGTGATTTCTAATCCTAAACAATGAGCCTAAATTTGATTCTGCTACTTTTCTTTGTCTCCATTATTCTAGGTTGGCTTGGAGTCATTTTTAGTATGGTGTCCTTCCTCTTCTTTACGGATATGGGTATCTACTGGATTCATCGGGGCCTTCATCATAAACTTGTATATAAGGTAGAGTTATTCTAAGCAAAGTGGAAAAATAATACGACATTACTTCACTATTATATAAATAAATATATAATTATTTCCAAAATTTTTCCATAGTGCTAATCCTTCATTGGCCATAGATTCTAACAAACCCCATTTGTTTTTTGGGGGGGGATGAATTTTTGTTGTACTAGAAAAGGATTCTTTTTTCTTTCTTTTTTTTTTTTCTTTTTTTTTTTTTTAATAACTTTTTTTTGACAGAACCCATGCCAGGGTAATTTTTTACAACATTATCCCTTGCACTCACTTCTGTTCGATTTTTCCCCTTCTCTCTTCCTCTATCCCCTCCCCTAGATGGCAAGCAGTCCTATATATGTTAAATATGTCGCAGTATATCCTAGGTAAAATATATGTGTGCAGAACCGAACAATTCTCTTGTTGCACAGGGAGAATTGGATTCAGAAGGTAAAAATAACCCAGGAAGAAAAACAAAAATGCAGAGTTTACATTCATTTCCCAGTGTTCTTTCTTTGGGTGTAGCTGCTTCTGTCCATCATTGATCAATTGAAACTGAGTTAGGTCTCTTTGTCAAAGAAATCCACTTCCATCAGAATACATCTTCATACAGTATCGTTGTTGAAGTATATAATGATCTCCTGGTTCTGCTCATTTCACTTAGCATCAGTTCATGTAAGTCTCTCCAAGCCCCTCTATATTCATCCTGCTGGTCATTTCTTACAGAACAATAATATTCCATAACATTCATATACCACAATTTACCCAACCATTCTCCAATTGATGGGCATCCATTCATTTTCTAGTTTCTAGCCACTATGAACAGGGCTGTCACAAACATTTTGGCACATACAGGTCCCTAGAAAGGGATTCTTTTAAGATAGCCCTTTTTAAGAGTTTATAAAATTTGTTCATTTGAAAGTTTGGGTGTTAAATTTGGATTAATTTTTAAAGTGATTCTCCAGGTAGGCATTATTTTTACCTATACATCTAAATTCATATTATATGGTTTAGGGCAAGTCAGTTAACCCTGGGTTTCATTTTTGTCATATTCTAAAGTACTTTTCATCTGTAAGTATTCAATATGAAAAATTGTATTTTGCAGAATAAAACTGTGTTTTGATAATGATTTCCTTTTCTTTTCTGTAGTTTTTACATAAGCCTCATCACGTTTGGAAGATTACTACTCCATTTGCAAGTCATGCTTTTCACCCAATGGATGGCTTCCTTCAGAGTCTGCCTTATCATATATACCCTTTCATCTTTCCATTACACAAAGTGGTTTATTTAGGCCTGTACATCTTTGTGAATGTCTGGACAATTTCCATTCATGATGGTGACTTCCGAGTTCCAAAATGCTTAGAAGCAGTTATTAATGGCTCAGCCCATCACACAGATCACCACCTGTACTTTGATTATAACTATGGCCAATATTTCACATTGTGGGATAGAATTGGAGGCTCTTTTAAGTATCCTTCTGCTTTTGAAGGCAAGGGACCACTAAATTATTTGAAGACAATAACTGAAGAAAAATTAAATGGCCATGCAGGAAATGGTTGCAAGAATGAACAGTTTTTCAGTGGAGAGAGTTTAAAGACTAAGTAGATTGTTGCCCAATCACTGCTAAATAGCAACATCTGGTAAAGAAAAACCTATTCAACAAGCAGCCAAGGGATATCATCAAGTTGAACTCTTCTGTCATTTAAGAGTTTGTACTTTCAGTGCAACTGTGATATATATGATCATGGTGATGGATTCCAGCAGGATGTTGTGAACACCAAAACATGGACTCCACAGTTCCAACACTAGATATTGGACTAAGGTTTCTCTTAACTATCTGTTTCCTGCTGGAAAAGCTGTGGTATGATCATAGGGCCTCAAAAAATGTACAGAAAGAAAATGATAAAGGGTAGCAGGGTTGATTGTATATAATGTACCTTATGCTGCTGTTCAATGAGGAAGACTAATTTTGTTTAAAAACAAAATTTAGTATCATAACAAAGCTTTTAATCTAAAGGAGGAAAGCCTTATTGTGGCAATATTAATTGGTCTATCAAAAAATGGGGTGATTACATGCAGTGTCTTTGTGAAGTTACATATTCTGGTATTTAAAATTGGCAACTAAATAATGTAAGCTAATTAATAGCCAGTGTAACAAGATTTGTCATCCTCCCATACCAAGGAAATTCATTTTGGAGGATAGTGCCATAAGTAAAGTTAATAGGACTCTGTCTTTTACAGTGAAGTGAATAAACAGAATTTTTTTTTTTCCTAAATTGAAACTACCCAGATTTTATTTATATGACTCATCCAGGCTTAAGATGACATAAATAAAACTTTCAGGTGTTTTTAAAAATTTAAAACAATAATCATTTTGATTTAATGCTTGAATCTGAATGTACTATAAAAAAGTGAAATTTGTTATCCGAATATATATTTGACAGTACTAATTTTATATTAAATTGATGCACTGCACTTTTGATATGTGTCAAAGCTACATACCTGCAATTTTCTATAAAATGGACAAAAATTCTAAATAAATAGCCAATGTGGAAGATTGATTTTGCAATTAAGCCATTCCCCCAAAAAAGTTTTAGGTGAATACTGTGCATGGTAAAATAAATATGGTTTGCAAAAACATTCTATGCAACTATTTGTATAAATGTCAATAAAAATTATACATTGTCATCAAACTCATCTAATTAAATTTTCTCACAACATCAAGGACTTAGGAGTTCTGTGGTTTTTGTGTAAATTTGAAGAATAAGCAGCATGAAATGTTAAAGATGTGCACAGATGCCAAATGTTTAAAATGCATAGGCATTCAATTTTGATTGTATTTTTTTCAATGTTTACTTAGCTATTATTTGAGCAGCAGAATTTGGGATAAATCATAAAATTTTGTGCTTGGTTAGAGAAGCTTTGTTTTGTTTTAATCTTCATGAAATTTATATTCTTTCCTTCAAATCAGAGTTGGGAAATGAGTAAGAGAACTGTGGTGTAGCTGTTATGGTTTCTTCCTCAATATTCTCTAACTATGACTAGATTAAAAAAGATCTTTTCACAGTTAAGGAAAAGTAGTCAAAATTGTGTTAAGTCTGGCACTCTCCAAATTAATAATTGGAATATCATTTCCTCATTAAAGCAAGATCAGTAACCTTAATATTCCTACTGTGCATTCACTAATTTGTGAGGCATCTGCCTTTATTAGACTACATTTTGAGTATGGGTTTAATTCTGGGTATCAAGTTTTAAGAATAGTGATAAACTGCAAAATATCCGGAGACCAACCAGGATGGCAAAGGGCCTGGAAATACTCTATGAGGATTTTAGACATTTATTGAGCACCTGTTATGTACCAGATCAAGCGGCAAGGTGGCATAATGGACAGAGTGCTGAGCCTGGAGTCAGGAAGACTGACCTTCCCGAATTCAAATTTGGCTTTTGACATGTATTTTGACCCTGGATGGCTCACAAAACCTTTACCTCAGCTGCCTCAGCTGGGAAAGGAAATTGCAAAACCACTCCAATGGCTGCCAAGAAAATCCCAGAAAGGGTCGGGAAGAGTCAGATGCTACTGAATGACTGAATAGCCAGTCTACCTGACATACCACTATATGCTAATGATTTGAAATGAAATGGTCTTTGCTCTTAAGAACTTTGTATTCCACTAGAGGAGCAGATATCTGTATAAGGATATACAAGACAAAATAGCAATAAATCATTTTTGAGGGAGGGAGGCTAGGAGCTGTGAGGATCAGGACCTGTAACATAATTGATAATACCTTTTGGGGTCCTATATATAAATATATGCAGAATAAATTCAAGGTAGGGAGAGAAGACACTAGCTATATTTGAAAGAAAAGGAAATACTTGGATAGAAGGAAAAGTTTTGTATGCTGTAGACATAAGCACATACTAAATATGTGGCAGTTTGAGAGCATGGGTCAGGGAGAGAAGGGAAGATGAGGAAAAGCTTTGTGTAAAAGTTTTTTTTTTTTTGGTTTAAACTTTTGAAGTGAATTAGAAATTCTAATACATTAAAGAGACTTGGAATGAATTCTGGATCCAGAGCAAAGATACAGAATCGGGTAATATTTGACATGAACAGCAAATAGGTTAATTTGGCAGAAGCATAGAGTATATGCAATAGTATATGAATTTGATGCTAGAAGTAAGAAGAATTCATTGAAATTGAACAAAATGGGGACATGAGCAAACCTGTACTTGGGGGAAAATCACTTTTGACATATGTGGAAAGGAACAAGACACAACAGGAAGCTACTATAGTCTAAGAAGTAGGCAGGAGTGAGAAGAGAGCAAGCATTTATTTAGTACCTTCTATGTGCCAGACACTGGACTAAAGGCCTTGTAAACATGTCGTTTGATCCTCACAACAACTCTTGGAAGTAGGTGCTGTTAGGCCCATTTTACAATTAAGGAAACTGAGCAAGACAGGCTAAATAAGTTGCTCAGAGTCACACAGATGAAGTGTGTAAGGCCATATTTCAACTCAGTTTTTCCTGACTTAAGGTCCAGCATCTATCCATTACATCCATTGTATTGTAGAGATGATGAGTGTCTTATTTATGTGATTATGTAACAGAAATAAGGGAACAGATGCAAGAGATATGGAAATAAAATCAAGACTTGGCAACTACTTGGATATGTTCAGTGAAGGAGAGTGTGAAGTTGAGTATGATTGAAGTGGAGAACCTAGATGGCTGTAAGAATAGTTACTCTCAATAACAACAATAGGGAAATGGAAGGGAAAAAAGGGAGGTTTGGGGGGAAAGGTTAAGTTTTTCTTTAAATATGTTAAATTTGAAACACCTATGGGACTTTCAATTTGAAATACCCAATAAATAGGTTAATTAATGTTGAATTATAGCTTGTTGAGTAAGACCTATACTTAGGGAAAAAGAAAGCAGAGAATCCAGGTTCTTAAATTTTCCTTTCCCCTCTGCCTTATTTCTTTCCAAATCCATCATCAACGACCCCTAGAGGATCAGAGTTGGAGTCAATGCATTTAGGATCTGTCCAGATATTGATTAAAAGAGAAAAAGAGTCATTTTGTTTTTAGGATCACATAGACCAATGAAAAAGGATGATTCCTTCCCATATAGTCTGTCCCATTAATGATATTGGGAGCCAACTAACTACTTTTATCAATGAAACACATCCTTCTGGAATGTGAATGTTTCATGAGTCACAGGATAAAGATCAGGTAAGAATCTTCCAGTAGGGAAAATGCATTTCTCTTCCAATAGAAATCTTTAAAGATAGTAGGAGCCTTCTTCGAGATAGAATGAATCTGGCCTCCTCTTATTTTTGGCAGTACAGAGGGAAACAAAACACTACTTGAGAACTGCTATTGCCACACACCTATTCATTCTCTTTCTTTGGTTTTAGAAGTTTTTCTATCTGGGGAGAAATATTTCCCCTAAAATCACAGTACTTCATTTCCTCCTCTTCCTTGCCACTACTCTCTTCAGAACTCTTCAGTAGCTACTCATCATCTACAGAAGAAAATAAAATTTCCAGGCTCAGGAAAGTAGTGCCCTCTCCCCCCAATATTTCTACTTTTCTGGATTTACATAAAGTGGTTCCATTCTCAGGGGACTTAGTCCCTAAAGAGAGGACAGTTTTCTCATTTTTGCTGGCTGATTATATCTCCAATTATAATCTTTTAAATAAAACTTAGTTTTGGCTAATGTTTAGGGTGTCCCCCCAAAAAAGATTAACAGGGTACCTTTTAGAAAGATATTTAATGTATAAAGTAGAACAAGCATAGAACAAATATTTATTTCTTCCACTACACAAGAAATGCTTCAACCTTTAAAAAAAATCCTCTTTAGTTTCTCCAGAAATATTAAAAAATACTGCTTCTCCCAGTCTAAAACCCTTTCCAAACTTTTCCCATAGGGAAAAAGCAAAAGGTAGAATCTTGCTTTGAAATCTAGTAAAAATGATAACCAAATGATAATGATACTCTGTTCTAGTAGAAACAGTAGGTTACCATCCACCTAGAGTAATTGGTTGCAGGGACACATCTTCCCAAGGTTCTTGGAAGTCTTGAATTTAAGAAATCTGTTAGAGGGAAAGGACATGTCAACCAGAAGTGACTTGGCATGATAAATGGCTGCTTAGATAGATCAATCCTTATAGATATTTGTGTTTCTGGCAGACTGATGCCTAATGACATAAAAGATTCCTAAGCATATAATGACAAATAATTAAAACACAAAACATAGTCCAAAGTTCTTATTACATTTTCCTGGGACACTGATATATGAAAAGCAAAGTGAAAAGTCCTTTGTGGATTGCTGAACCAATATTACCTTATTTTAGTAGTTCTTTATGTAAGAAATTCATTCAAGTTCAGATATTCTGTCAAATCAGAGCATGGTTTGGGCTCATTCTAACAATGATTATGTCTGGGACCTTCGATCAGGTAGATGGTACAGGGCATACAGTGCAAGGCCTGGAATCAGAAAACCTCATCTTTAGGTGTTCAAATCTGACTCCTATGCTTATTAGCTGTATGGAAAAGTTAATTAACCTTAACTGGCTCAGTTTCCTCATCTGTGAAAAAGATCTGGAGAAGGAAAAGACAAAATACCCTAGTACCTTTGCGAGAAAATCCGAAAAGGGGATCACAAAAGGGTCAGACATGACTGAATAACAACACAGTATGAAATAATTGGTAAGTCTCCCTATGAAGACACATACAGGAACTATGTGAACTACAATTACAAAACAATATTGACACAAATAAGGATAGATCTAAACAACTGGAAAAATGGGTAGGCCAAATCAGTATAAAAATAACATTAACTTGATTTGTTTATTCAGTGCCATACTATTAAAATCGTCAAAGAATTATTTTCTAGAGATAAAAAAATACTAAAATTATTCTTAAAAAATAATAAAATTAAAATGGAGGAACAAAAGATAAAGAATATTAAGGAAAAAATTTTTTAAAAGAGTGAAAGAAAGTGGTCTAGTACTACCAGATCTCAAACTGTACTACAAAGCAATAATCAAAACAAGCTGGTACTGGATATGAAATAGAGTGGTTGATCAATGGAATGGATTAAGCACACAATATATTGAAGTAAATGAAATGACTACAATAACCTAGTGTTTCATAAACCCAAAGTTCCAAACTACTGGGACAAGAACTCATTAACTGACAAAACTGCTGGGGAAAATAGAAAGCAGTCTGGCAGAAACTTGTCATAGAATAACATTTCATGTTATATACTGATATTAGCTCAAAATGGATACATGATTTAAACATAAAGGATAAAGCAAGCAACAAAGGTACATGAAGAATGAAATAAAGGGATCTTGGGGAAAACATTACCTATCAAATCTATGAACAAGGGAAGCATTCATTACTGAACAAGAGATAGACAGATTCACAGAAGGCAAACTGGATAATTTGGATTACTTTAAAACAAATTTTGTGCAAACAAAATCAATGCAGTTAAAATTAGAAGGAAAATAGGAGACTGGAGGGGGAATTTGTATAGGAAGTTTTTCTGATAAAGGTCTCATTTTCTTTTCTTCTTTTTTTTTTTTTTGGTTGTTTTTATTTTACTTTATTTTATATCTTATTTTCCAAATACTTCTAAATAAAACAATCTTTTATTTTCCAAATACATGTAAGGATAGTTTTCAAAATTCATTTCTACAGGACTCTATTGTCTAGAGTTTTCTCTCTCCCTCCCTGATTTTCTCCCTCCCTAAGACAACAAGCAATCCAATATAGTTTAATAGTTTGTAATTCTTTTAAAGATATTTTCATATTTGTCATGTTGTTCAAGAAGAATCAGACAAAAAAAAAAAACACAAGAAAACAAACAAACAAACAAAAAAGGTGAAAGTACTACGCTTTGTCTCTACATTCAGTTTCCATAGTTCTCTTTCTGGATGTGGATAGCATTTTCCATCATGAGGCTACTGGAATTGCCTTTAATCACTATATTGTTGAGAAGAACTAAGTCCATCACAGTTGATCATTACATGATCTTGTTGTTGGTGTGTAAAATGTTCTCTTGGTTCTGCTCATTTCACTCGGCATCAGTTCATGTAAGTCCAGGCTTTTCTGAAACCAGCTTGCTCTTCATTTAATAAGAATAATATTCCATTACATTCATATATCATAACTTATTCAGCCACTCCCCAACTGATGAGCATTTACTCAATTTCCAGTTCTTTGTCACTACAAAGATAGCTGCTACAAACATTTTTTCACATATGGATCCTTTCTTCTCTTTTATGATCTCTTTGGGACCCAGTAATGAGACTTCTGAATCAAAGGGTATGTACAGTTTTATAGCCTTTTGGGTATAGTTCCAAATTGCTCTTTGGAATCATTTCACAACTCCATCAATAATGCATTAATGTCCTGGTTTTTCTACCTTGCCTCCAATGTTTATCATTATATTTTTCTGTCATCTTAGTCAATTTAAGAGGTGTGAAGTGATACCTCAGAATTGTCTTAATTTTCATTTCTCTAATCAATAAGTAATTTTAGAACATTTTTACATATGACTAGAAATAGCTTTGATTTCTTCATCTGAAAATTGTTCACATCCTTTGAAGGTCTCATTTTCTTAACTATAAAGAAAATTAAGCCAAATGAAAAGAAGTCATGTTCCAATTGATAGTTAAAGATGTAAACAAGCATTTTTCAGAAGAATAAATCAAAGCTGTCAATAATCACGTGAAAAATGTTCTAAATTACTAATAATTGTTGTTTAGTCGTATTTGACACTTTGTAACTGCAGATTATAGCATGTCAATACTGTACATGTTGGCAAAGATACTAGATTGGTTTACTATTTATTTCTCTAGTAGATTAAAGCAAAAAGAGATTAAGTGATTTGCCTAGAATTACAAAGGCAATAAATGTCTGAGGCCAAATTGGAACCTGGATGATTTCAGGCCCAGAGCTCTATCCATTGAGCCACATATCTAGAAGATGTAAAAGAGCAGCTCAGCTGAATCATCCCCACTAGGGGTAAGCAGAGCCCGATTTTAACATGAGGTCCAGGGGATTCTGGCCTGAGGAAAGGGATGGAATCAAGACAATATATTATATATTTAGCATGTAAAAATGAGCATCCATGAAATATCTAAAACATTTTTGAGATGAGGAATGAAGGAATTGTTAAAGCATCTTGCTTTCCTCCTACTTATCTGACTGCTCCTTCTCAGTCTCTTTTATAGGATCCTCCTCCAGAGAAAGTCCTCTCATTACAGGTGTCCCTGAGGTCTCTGTTCTGGACTCCCTTCTCCTTTATTACTTCACTTGGTGATCTCATCAGTTCCCACGAATTTAACTACCAACTTTATGCTAATGATTCTCTAATATAACCTTTCTGGTTTCAACCTCTTTTTTGATTTCCAATCTCACATCTTCAACTGCCTTTCAGATATCTGACTGGATGTCCACTAGACATCTTAACTCAGTATGTCCAAAATAGAAATCATTATTTCCCCCTCTCCTTCCTCACCTTTCACCTTCTCTATCACTGGAGGGGTCAACTCCATCTTCCCCGTCCCTCAGGTTCACAATGTAGGAGTCATCCTAGATTCCTCATTATCTTTCATCCCTTATAGCCAAGTGGCTGGCAAGTCCTTCCTATACATTTCACCTTTGTAATATCTCTCAAACACATCTCCTAGTGTCCTTTGACACTATTGTCACTCCAGTGCAAACCCTGTTCACTTTACTATAACTGGACCATTACAAATAGCTGCTGGTGGAGTCTGACTGCCTCAGATCTCTGATTGTGATGGAATACTACTGTGGCATAAGAAATGATCAGCTCAATGATTTTAGAAAAACATGGACATATTTGAACAAAATAAGAGTGAAATGAGCAGAACCAAGAAAACATTATATACAGTAACAGCAATATTGTTTTGAGCATGATCTTGATTGTTATTTTGTCTATACCAATACTCAAAATAAGACATGAAGAAATACTCTCTATATCTAGAGAAAGAATTGCTAAATAGACATATGTAGAGAATACTTTTACATAAATATACCTATTTGTGTTTAATGGCAGGCATTTCTGGGGGAAGGGAGAAGAGAAAAAAGGGAAACAGAAATTTACATGATAATTTTGTTGCATATTTGAAAGGAATAGCAAGTTGTGCATAATGGATTTGTAGTTTCATGTGCAATTATCTTTTTTGTTGTATTATGTTATGGAAATTCCTGTTTTTTTCTATATTTTTTTTTTAAAGGAAGTATGGGATATTCAGGGAATGCTATAACCTCTGATGTGAGAGCTTGCTGAGCTCTTTTCAGGGCTATTCATTCATCTTTGCTATTTACCTCTCATCCAGACTCTTACCAGTGACTCCAAGAAGTTGTAGCATGTGCAGCTGCCACACCTCAGTAAAACTTTCAGTAGAGGTAACTGACAGATCTCAAACCTCTTGGTGACTCAGGGTGACATCTTCCCTAAGTATGTGAAGACTTCCTCCCTTGAAATGGGTGGAGGGGAAAAAGTTGACAGAAGCAGGCTCTGTGGAACTGAAAATTTTGTGCAACTATGACTCACTTAGATCCAGTTCATAAGAAAACCAAGACTGATGTCATAGGTCCTCTATCAAAAGGAAAGACAAACAACTGATTTTCGTAAAGTACAGCTCAGATCACAACACCCCCTTACTCAATAAACTCCCGTGGCTCCCTGTTCTTCCTATTATTCCTGCAAATGAACTCTCCAGTTTAGTTTTATAGAAATTCACATAAATGTAACCTGTAGTTCCAAGCTCATTTGCACAAGACTTTTCCTTGGAGGAGATTCATTTCTAAATGATCTATGTGAGGAGAGTTGGTAAGAGCATGGGAGAAGAGAAGTTATGGTTTTCTGACATCTAATTTCAAAAGAGAAAACATTCTGTTCCAGATTCTATTCTAATAGGAGGCCTCTGAAAGGAGAAAAAGACTTTGGATAGAAGCTATTATATAAAGGGGTCATCACTTTGATCATGTCCTTGTCCCCAGCTTGCAGTATTAGACTTCAGGGAATTTCTCCTTGGGTGAAATCTGGGACATTCTTCATTGAACTGAGCTATCTCATTCCCAGTAGGAGAGCTTGTTCACTCTGCATTGTCTATAACATTTGTGTGTGTGTGTGTGTGTGTGTGTGCGTGTGATATGTGCATAAGTATATTTGTATATGTAGTTATATATGTATATACGTGTGTCTTCTCTGATTTCCGTTTGTCATCATCTTGGATAAATGGGTTTATTTGCTACCTGCTATTCATTATGTAATTGGCATCTTCAGGAAAGCAACCCAAGCCCAGGACATATAGGTTGGAACATATTTCCCTAGCAAAGGATAATTTTCAGGAGCTCAGTTTGAATCTAAAAATTGTTTTCCCTAGAATGATATTTTTGGTGTTGAGGATGGTATATAAATATAATTCTAGTTCTCTAACTTTTTTTCTGAGTATACAGTAGTCTGTATGTAGTCTGATATTTACCTATTTATGCTTTTCTGGAAGTCATATCTAGACCAACTCATTATACATGGGCAAAACATAGTACATAGCATACACACATACGTAACAAAAGGATGGGAACAAAAACCTTTAGATTACATGATTTAAAGCTTGAAGAAGACTTAGAGATCATTTGGTTCAGCATTCTCATTTTTCAGATTCAATTCAGAAAACATTTAATTAATCACCTATTCAAGTACTGCCTCTGATATTTACAGTCTTTGCAAATTTGGGAAAGTGTTTTAACTCTCCAAATTCTAAACAAGTCTGTAAGATATTGAAAATACACTAGATTTATAAGTCAGGGGATCAGAATATATACACATATATACAAATGTATATATGTATAAATACAAAAACATATAATATTATCAATATATTATATGTCATAATTCTAGATAATAGCATATTATATTATTATATTACATATTATAGCTATGTTTTATATATTAAAATATTATTGTGTTATAATTAATATATTAATTAAATATAATATAAATTGGATGTATAATGCAATGTATAAACTATTATATAGCATATAATATCCTATTATATAACTACACATTATATAATAAACAATAATACATTGTATTATGTAAACTATATCAATATATTGTACATATCCTATATATTATATAATATATATGTTGATTATATGTATACTAATAATATAATAATTCCCAGACTTAAAATACAGTGTGTTTTCATTATGCTTGTGTCTCTTTGTAACTGTCTTGAGTCACTATGTAACTTTGAAAGAAAGTGGCGTTCTCTTGCCTGTCAGTGAATGATGGAGAAATACAAGCTATCAAGTGAGGAAGTAAAAAAGTAGAAGGCTAACTATTGAACATTTTAATTCTAAAATAACTCTCCTTACATGAAGCCCTTAACACATGGAGTTTCAGTTTACTTTATTTCATTTTTTTTTTTTTATCTTAGATAACTGAGTTTAGAAGGCTGAGTAGATCAGGCTAAGGACTGGAAAGAGCAGGCAGAGGAACTTTGTAGGACCTGCAGCCAATAGGAAAGTTTGCTAGCAGCCTCCCTAGGTAAGGAAACAGCCTTGAAGACTTAGTTGAGTTAGAAATGACACAACCACAGAGATACCACAACCTAAAAACAAGGAGCCATAGGTAACCTTCTGGGTGTGGCAAACCAGAAGTGAACTTGGTAGGAGAGTGTTTTGGCAACTACTTTGAACCCACGCTCCCCAGAGGACAAAGGAGGCTGGAAGGGGAAGTGTAGCAGCTTGGAGTAGGAGGGGAAAGGGCTGGTATGGCCGTTTTGCTCTTTTGGCTCTTGCTTTCCTTTTTCATTAAAGATCCCCCTATAAAAACTTTAAAAAACAAACAATAATAATACCCCCACAACAAAAGGTGCAGGATCCCTCCGAGTCTCGTTTTCTTTCTATTTCCAAAGATTTCCTGACTCCTTCTAGCTATCAGATGATTGTTTATAAACGGGAACAAGGAACAGTTTGAAAGAATAGCGTTCTGTAAAACACAGGGCATTGTTATGGAAAACAATTATATAATTCTTAGACAATTGCACCAATATTGAAATAGTGATCATTTCACAAAGCTAGACAAAATAAACACCATGCATCCCTACTGCATTGCACATTTACCTTCTTTTCAAGGTAAATATTTGGGTTCCAACACTTATGTGAGCCTATAGGTGGAGCAGTTGAGCTTTGCTAAGGGTTGTATCATTAAGGCCAGGAGGGAGCACAGTCTTGTCTAGACAGAGAACGTGCATGGAATTGTGAGATCCTCAGACTGGAAGGAACCTGTAAAGGTCGCTTAATTCATCTGCTTGTCTCCAGGCAGAATCTGCACCTAAACTGGTCTAGGTAGATAGCTGTTATAGATTTGCAAGAATCACACAGCCTCCCTCTTAATGCTGCTAAATGCAATCTGGAGTTTGTGACATTACATCTACTCAGAAACTCTCTATTTGCTTGGAACCTGGATGGAGTGGGAGGGATGACTAGGAAGAGGGGAGAGAGAGAGGAAAGAGAAAGATGGAGAGAGGTAGAGAGGGAAAGCTACACTAGAAGGGGGAAAGATAAAAGAAAGAGAAAGAAAGGAAGGGACAAAGAAGGAAAAGGGAAGCAGAAAGGGGGAAAAGAAATAGAAAGGGGAAGATAGATTAGAAGGGGTAGAGAGGAAAGAAAAAGGAAAGAGGGGGAGTAGGAAAGGGAAAAAAGATAGAGAGGAGAAGATAGATTAGAAGGGGTAGAGAGGAAAAAAGAAAAGAAGGGACAAAGAAGTAAAGAGGGGGAGTAGAAAGGGGAAGAAACCTAGAGCAGGGTAGAGAGGAAAGAAAGGAGGGAACAAAGAAGGAAAGAGGAAAGTAGGAAGAGAAGAGAAGGGGAAAAGACAAGGAAGAAAGAAAGGAGAAGATGATAGAGAACAAGAATGAGAAGGAGCCCTAAAGATTATTATTAACATAAGGTCTCAAAAATAGCTTTCCAAACTCTAATGAGGGAGTGGTAGGGAAGGAGAGAACAAACATTTATCAAGCACTTACCTGACAGGGGTAAACCCTGAAACTGTCCTTGACTTTTGGGGTGAGCCCTGAAACTCTCCTGACAGGGACCCATCCTTTGGGGCAGTTAAGTGGTTTTATTTAGCTGGCTCTACTTAGTCCCTACTTAGCTCAAACTTAAGTGGTCTCATTTAGCGGAAGATCTGGACCTGATATTTCTATTGAGTGGCTGTACCTTCTATTGAGCTGAAAATTAGTCTAGGACCGCTCCTACTTAGCTCAAACTTAAGTGATCTTATTCAACTGGGAATCTAGTCCTGGGGGCAGTGACAACATTGAAGTAATTTCATTCAATTGAAGCTTCAGTCTCAGATTTCCTATTTAAAGGGCAATTTGGGGGTTCATTGCTTTGCAGAGGCTCAAAAGCAAGACCACACCTTGTCAAAGAACCTCTCTCCTTGGCATAGCTGCCTGTCAGGACCCCTGCCTCTGTGAAGACATTTTCTTCTCAGTGTTAACACTTCTGTTTATCTTTCTGCAAGGATTTCTCTGCTAGGACCTTTATCTCTTGCCAGGATTTTGTCACTCGGAAATCAGTCTTCTTAGCAAAAACTGACTTCTGCAGTACCAACAATAACTTCCTTTTGCCAGTCTAATATTTCAGGTTCGTGAATTCTTTCATGTCGGACCTGTGCTGACTAAAGAGGGATTCCCACAACTCTCTGCACTGCTACTAACCACATCATTTGTTTCCCTAACTACATCACTACTATGTGCCAGACATGTACTAAGTTTACGACTATTATGTCATTTGTTCTAGTAAATGCTGATTTTGTCTCTTGATTCTTATGCAAAATTCTGGCTTGGGTTTCTCCAGGTATTACAGATCCTGGTGTGAAAATACATAAATGTTTTTATGAATACATGAAAGTATTTTCATAGAATGGTTTGTCTGGGTATCATGTCAGAATCTGCTCTTATTTTCCTGTCCACATATTTCTTTTAACAAGGAATAATAATTTTTTCTCAGTCAACTAGCATTTATTAAGTGCCTACAATGTACCAAATATTGTTCTAAGCATTGGAGATAAAAAGAAAGGGGAGGGAAAAGGTCTTGTTTTAAGGAGTTAACAGCCTAATGAGGGAGACAGTCTGCAAACAACTATGTACAAACAAGAAATATACCAAGACAAATTGAGGGCAATGCCAGAGGGAAAGCACAAGATTAAAGAGGCCTTTGAAAGATTTCTTGCAGGTAGGCTTTTAGCTGAGACTTGAAGATGGAGGATCCTGATGAAACAGAAAGGAAGTCAATGACAATAGCTCACATAATATGTTCAGGGGACTAAGGTATAGTAAAGACTAGAAAGGTAGGAAGGGACCAATTCAGAAAAAGCTTTAAAAGCCAAACAGAGGATTTTATATTTAAAATCTGGAGGTAATAGGGAGCTCCTGGGCTTTATTGAATAGGGAATGATGTAGCATTTTAGGAAAGTCAACTTGACAGTTGGCTAGAGTCCTAATTCTTCTCCACTTTTCCCTGCAGACTTATCTCCATAGGGCTTTGCAGAGCAGGTCATTGAAAACTCTTTCTTTATTAAGAAAATTCAGACTGCAAATATTCTGCTCCTTGTGGGTTCCCCTCAGCTTCTGATTATTTGGTTCCTTACCAAGCCTCTAAATTTAAGAAGGACGCCTAGGCCTCTGCATTGCTGACTCATCCCCAAAAGACTTTTTCTATGGAGATCCTGTGCTCAGAATCCTTCCCCATTCTTATTACTTTTCATTTTGCTTTCCCATTAGAATATAAGCTCCCTGAGGAGAGGGATTATCTTTCAGTTTATATTTGTATTCCCAATGTTTAGTCCAGTGTCTGACACATTTGTTGCTGTTCAACTGTTTTTCAGTCCTATCAGATTTTTTGTGATCCCATTTGGGATTTTCTTGGCAAAGACACTAGATAGAGTGGTTGCCAGTTCCTTCTTCAGCTCATTTTACAGACGAAGAAACTGAGGGAAAGAGGGCTGTCCAGGCTCACACATCTGAGTCTAGATTTGAATTTAGAAATATGAGTCTTCCTAATTCTAAGCTTAATGCTCTATCCATTGTACTACCTGGCTGCTCCAGGTTTGACAAATAGTAAGCACATGATTGATAAGATGGATTGGAATGGGGAGAGACTTGAAGCAATGAAACCTACCAACTATTGCCATTGACTTAGGCATGAAGGACTTCAGAAGACTGGTAGCAATATCTGAGGAGAGAATGGGGTATGTGTGAGAGATGCTATGAAAGTAGAAATGATGGGATTGTATCACTGATAGGATCTGATAGGATTGGGTAGAGGAGGGGGAGAGTTATGATGGGATACTTAACTTTGGGATCCCAACCTTACTAAATCTGTAATAAGACAGTCTGCCAAACATTTCTCTGGGTTTGATCTGCTCCTACATTCTCTGAATTACTCAGGACTTCCATTCTTAAACTTATCCCATATCCCTTCAGTTAGGTGACACAGGGGATAGAGCACTGGACTTGGAGACAGAAAGATTCATCTTTCTGAGTTCAAATCTGGTTTCAGACACTTTCTAGCTCCTGAGCAAATCACTTAACCTTGTTTGCCTCAGTTTCCTCATCTGTAAAATGAGCTGGAGAAGGAAATGGCAAACCACTCCAGCATCTTTGTGAAGAAACCCCCAAATGGAGTCATGAAAAGTCAGATACGACAGAACAACAACAATTCTACTCCTTACTCTCCATGGTCTCAGCACTGAAACAATATTTCTTGCCTTTATTTGGGAGAAAAGCAATTTCTAAAAGAGATCTTCTAAACATATGACTTTGACATTGAAGTCAATGTACTCATTTTTCAAACTATCTCAGAGGTCCTAGAAGCTGGAAGACTAAGGATTCAAATCCATGTTTCATGATCTTATCTTGGACTGTACCTCAAAATAAAAACAGATACATACATATGCCCTCATACCCTGCCCCTACTGCCATAAGCAGTTCAACCTTAAATCTTCATGGAATGACTTAGAGATTTATTTCCCTTTTTGGAAAGCGTGAGTTCCTGAAAGGTTAAATATAAAGTGTATTTCTCTGTCTCTAATTCTATCTTTTCATTTTTTCATTATAAAATCAAAAATATATTCATCTAAACAAAGGTTATCTTCAGGAAGTTAAAAAAATTTTTAGAAATACAATAAACTTAAATATCTCTATCTGTGTGCATAAACATATATCATGTATACCAATTACTTTCTAACTACAAACTGATACTTCTAAAAACAAGTTTAAAAAAAAGTAAAAATATAAATGCAAAATAACCAATGGTTCTTAAGGAAGAGACAACAGCATAGCCTAAGTAAAAGGACACTGGAAATAAAAAGTCACCCAAGTTCTATCAAGTAACAAGCATTTACTAAATGCTTATCATGTGCCAGGCACTATATTAGACTTTGAGAACAAAGACAAATATAAAACAGGAGTTTGACATATTACCTAACACATAACAATAAATGCAAATAATAAATAATCTATCCTGTTTTATTATTTTGTTATAGTAAAGCATACCACTTTGTGAAATGTCTAAAAGGATTTGGGGTAGGGGAAATCTCACAGGTTGATTGTTTTATATTCACAATCACTTTGGTACAGTGGATGGAGGACTGAGCTAGAAATTAGCACACTTTGGTTCTAGTCCTAACCACTCACTATGTGATCTTCAGCAGATTACCAAACTTCTAGGTTTCAGTTTCCTCATTTGTAAATCTGGAGGTTTGCAAGAAAAGTAATGTTTTGTAATTAGAGTTGGAGAATGAGAGGCAGTATGAGATAGTGGAGAGAACCTCCTTGATTTTTTTTTTTCTTTTTATGTTTTATTGATGCTTTTTTCTAAGATCACTGTTGCTTCCCAATAATTCCCCCTTCCTTGGAACCCTCTTGTATCAAGTATGACCAAGCAAAACATATCAATATATTCTGGATGTCTGAAAATGTATCCCCCCCAGCCAAGAGGTAGGAGACAGATTTCACAACAGTCCTCAGAAGTCCAGTAATTGAGTTGCTCAGTTCCAAAGTCTTTCATTGTTTTTCTTTTTTTTTACCTTAGTTTAATCATTGAGTCAGTTGCTTTCCTGCTTCTGTTTGCTTTATTTTGCATCAAGTCCTGCAAATCTTCTCAAGTTTCTTAGAATTCTCCATAGCTATGATTTCTTACAGGTACAATAATATTCTATCCCATTCATATATCATAACTTATTTATCCATTTCCTAATCAATGGCCACCCATTTTGTTTCCAATTCTTTGCTATTGCAAAAAAAAAAAAAATGTTGTTTGTATATTTGAGATTTCTGTCTTTGGCATGCTAGAGTCATTTGTTAAATGTCATTGTTTCAAATGTTATGAATTTTTAAAAGTCTTTAAAAGTATAATTCCAAATTATTTTATAGAAAGCCTGGTCAAATCAGAGTTTTGCCAAAGGCATTATTGTGCCTGTCTTTCCATAACACAAGCTATTTCATTTTCTCCTTTCCCAATCAGAGAGGTATGAAGTGAATGCTCCAGGCATTTTCTCTACCTGGCTATACTCCATGCCTGGAATGTTCTCAACCTTCATCTCCTGGCTTCCTTTAAGTTCCAACTAAGATCCCACCTTAACTGATTCCTTTTAATTCTTGTGCTTTCCCTAGGTTAATTATTTTCTTTATATTCAACATTTAGATTGTACATATTTGTTTACATGTTGCCTCCTCTCATTAGATTGGGTGCTCTTTGACAGCAGAGATTGTCTTTTATTTTTCTTTATATCCCCAGAATATAGCAATGACTGGCATAGAGTAGGCCCTTAATAAATTTGTTGGCTAACTGAAACCTTAGAGTTATTTTAAATTTTTATTAGACTATTCTTTCTATGGTAATTTCTTTGTAACTTCATTTCTTTGTAAATTGCCTGTTCGTAACCTTTGATAACTTATCTATTAGGAATTATATATATATATATATATATATATATATATGTAACTATATATTAACAAACTATATATTTTTAAAAGTGTTGGACTTGACAGAATTGCAACAATATTGGAGATAGGTGAAATCTCATCTGGTCAGATGTCTGAACAAGAATCACCTTGTGTACCCAATAAATTGCCATCTGGCTTTTGCTTGAAGACCTCTAATGAAGGGGAACCCATTACCTTCCTAAGACAGAACATTTTATTTCTGATTGCTCAAATTGTTAGGAAGTTTTCACTTAAATCAATTCAAAAATCTGCCTCTCTGCAGCAAATGACATTGATCCTATCAACAGAACAATGTTTAATCTATTCCACATGATAGCTTTTCTAATACCTGAAAATGGACATCATGCTCTTCTCTAAGTTTTTTCTCTTCATGTTAAATTTCTCTAGTTCTTTCAACCAATCCTTATATTGCATAATCATGATTTAGATTTAGATATCCTGTACCTGAAATCCTTACTATCTGATTGGAACATGTGGTTGGGAAGTTCAGTTCTTCTCAAAGGTTTTGTGCTCACACACACCAGGGTAGATCCTAGGGACTGGACTTTAGGTTATTGTCTGTCTTTGGTTTGTTGAATCTACCCCAGAGTTCTACTCTGGGTAAATCTCCAGAATAAAGCTTTCACATGAGGTGCACAAGACAGAAAAGGCATATGGGAACCCAAGAACAGGAAGCCCCTTAATAGCTCAGCGGTAAACAGACTTTTAGGGGCTAATTCACCTGGGACCTGTCTGTTTGAGCTATTCAAAGGAGCAGTGGGGTGGTTTGGTGAGATGCAGATCCTCCTTTCTCCCCACCTCCCCCAATCCCAGCAGCATCTGGTTGAAGTAGCCACATTGATGACCCCAGGGAAACTAGGCCCAACCTCAAATCTGGGAAAAGTCCGGTAGATCTTTTTTTATATGTTTACAGGGGTAAAAACAAGACACAATTAACACTTACAGGATAGTGGCCAGTTCAATTGATATGGACATCATGCATGTTAGGCCCCTTTCAGTTGTAAATACCGTGATCCCTTTAAGAATTCAGGAAGAATGACTACAAGATGACCTCAGAAGGTTCTCATCCTTTCTTCCATTAACCATGGGAGCCAAAGGCCTAATTGAGGGGTCTAGGAACTCTACATATGAATGTTAATTCAGATTACAGAAGAGAGGGGAAATTGATACTAACAAAAGGATTGGGATCTCAATGAATAAAATAGTTAAATTTAAATTGTGTATCACTGGGAAAGTTCTATTGCAAGCAGTACATTGCATTGTTTATTTCCTCAGAATCAGGAAGGATTACATTTACAATTGCAAAATTATGAGAAGCAAACATATCCTTATATACAGCATAAGAAAAGGTCATAGAAACCATGTTCCAGACAATATGAAATGGTGCCATAGTCATGGCAGTCATAGTTGAATCAGTTCTATAAGAGGAAGGGTGAAGCTTCAGACAAAAGTCATTTCCCCCTAAATTCTCAGTTAAAATCTTAGGGGCGTGACTCTGGGCATGTCACTTAACTCCAATTGTCTCAGCAAAAGAAAATCTTAGTGGCAACAGCAGTCACTAGGAACCAACTAGAAGAGTTTCTTATGTTCTCAGTAGGATGATGCCATGTCTAACTTTCCTACAAAGTTTTATCAAGTTTTATTCTCTAATCAACACCTCTACCTTGTATGACCTTGGGCAAACCATTTTTTTTTTCTCTTGGAGATTTGGTAGATTCCTCATCTATAAAATAAGGTTCCCTCTTCTTTGTCTAAGCCCTTTGAATAATTTTAAGGTCCCTTCCATCCCTTAAACTCTAAAATTCTAAAATTTCAAAATCTCTGTTATACAAGAAGTTGGAAAATGGCTTTTCATGAAGTTGCAATAGGGATAAAAACCATTATCTCTCGAAATTGGTATTCTGGAAGCTATTTAGTCTGCTGCAATACACCAAAGCAACAGCGTATGAAAATAAGGGGGTTCCTTATGAAAAGTCTTTTAAAGAAGTTTTATTTTTATGCTGAACCAATTAAAGTAATGGTCAAGCTATATATCTTTGTACATCTTAATCCAATAAACATTTTATGACCATGTAGAATGGTCAAACAAATTAAAACAATTCACCCTGCACATTTGGCTTATTTTTTTTTTTTTTAAAACTAGGCAGCTGAATGCATGTGTGGTCACTAATTGCAGTGTAATTAGATTAAAATCAGATAACTTAAATGATACAACTGAGTGATAATTAGCATGAGGTAGCCTAAACTAATTAGAAACCTTAATAATAAATTAGTGTTTTCACTAATATGAAATTAGATGCCTAAAGATGCTTAAGTGAGTACTACATATTATTTTAGTCTAGTAGGAATTCACACAGATAGATTTAAGGAATTGGGTAGAAATTACATGGCATAACATAAATCATGTTATAATAAGAAACCCATCTTTTGTCCAGGCATTTTAGGAATTACTTGCTATGCACTTTTTAGAAGGCAGCATTGTACACTGAAAAGAGCTTTAGACTTAAACAAACAAACAAACAAAACAACAAGCAAAACAACAAAAAAAAGGACCTGAGTTTGAATTCTGATTCTGCCACTTACTGTTGAAGTGACTTCCACAAGTTATTTTATTCCTGTAGGCTTCAGTTTCTTCCTAGGTAAAAGACCGGATATCTAAGTTCACCTTTAGTTAGGAATGCTATGATCCCTTTTAAGTGTTAACAGCAGGATAAATTTGTAAAATTTTAAAGGCTCAGACTTTAAGTTAAGAGCTAAGATCTTTTTTTCTTTCTTTCTAATGTAGCTAGATCTCCTATCACTCAGAGAAGGTCTTGATAAATTTTACTAGATTTTTCAGACACAGGAGAAACTTTTAGAAAACATAGTCTTATTTGTTATAACCCAGATTAACTTTTTTTTCTATTTCTAACCTATAGCCAGAGGGTAATTTTCTGCCCGAGATAGTTTTTTTTTTTTGGAATTCTTTTGCAATCATTACATTGTTTTTTTAATCAATCTCAGATCTAATCAGCCTTAAGTTCTTCAACTTTCACCCAACTTACTTGTTCATTGCCCTCTGGCAAGAGCCTTATTTGAAAAATTGCAGTAGCATTGGTTTTAGAGCTAGAAGAGGTAAATTCTCAAGCATTGATTCTGACACTAACTGTATATAATTTTGAGAAAATAACTTTTTCTTTCTGAGTCTCAATTTCCTTGCTTGTCAAATGGAGATAATGGTATTCAAACAAGAAGAGTTTTATGCAACTAAAAATGCTATACAAGCATGAGTTTTCAAATAGCAATTTGAAACTCTTAGTACTGAGTCCCATCAATGAGGGAATGACTGCATAGATTTTGGTATATGAATATAATGGAATGATATTTTGCTATAAGAAAGTTTTTTTAATTGCATAATAATAATAACATTTTAAGAGAAACATTTTGACTTATTTAAGAACTTGGATCAAGTAGTGACTAAGCAATGATAAAACAGGATTTAGGAGGACCGAAGAAACATATTACCCACCCTGTCACACAGAGGTCATAAGACTCAAAAACTGAGACCAAAGTGAGGATTCATTTTGCTCAATTGTGCATGTTGTTAGAGTTGTGAGCTAAGAAATATAATTGTTGAATGACAGATCCTTCTATCATCTTCTGTATCATAAAGTCTGTCCAAGTTCATGTTTGTTGTTCCCATGATACTATCTATCTATCCATTTCATCCTCTGCCATCCCTTTTTCCTTTAGCCTTTAATTTTTCCAACATCTGAATCTTGTCAGTTTTTGACCTTCCATTAAGTCTGAATTAATTTCTTAAGTATTGACATTTTGCATCTCCTTCATTTTTTGTTTTCTGTGCATTAAAAATTATTTTATTTTTGTGTAATTATCACTGCCCAGTACCTTACAGTTTTCACCTCACCTTCAAGTAGAAGCCCTAAATAATATGTAATAATACACATACATATATATACATATATACATACACACACATATTCCAGCAAAATAAGTTAAACCATCAACCATGTCTGCAAGTAGATAATTAATTCTGTAATTCTATTCCATTACCTTGTTTACAAGTTGTAGGAGCTATGCTTCATCAGCCTTTGGAAATCATTATTGTTTACTGCTTTAATCCAAGTTTTGAGGTCTTTTGGTGTAGCATTTCTTCTCATTACTATTATCTTACATAAGCTGGGCTCCTGGTTCTATTCAATTCACTCTTCATCAGATAATATGATTCTCTAAAGCTATCATATTCATCATTTTTTAGGCACAATAATATTCTACTACATTCATAAACTACAGTTTTTCAGATGGACACCTATCTTCTTCTTCTTCTTTTTTTTTTTTTATTTTTTTTTTATTTAATAGCCTTTTATTTACAGGATATATACATGGGTAACTTTACAGCATTAACAATTGCCAAACCTCTTGTTCCAATTTTTCACCTCTTAGCCCCCCCCTCCCCTAGATGGCAGGATGACCAGTAGATGTTAAATATATTAAAATATAAATTAGATACACAATAAGTATACATGACCAAAACATTATTTTGCTGTACAAAAAGAATCAGACTCTGAATTATTGTACAATTAGCTTGTGAAGGAAATCAAAAATGCAGGTGTGCATAAATATAAGGATTGGGAATTCAATGTAATGGTTTTTAGTCATCTCCCAGAGTTCTTTTTCTGGGCATAGCTAGTTCAGTTCATTACTGCTCCATTAGAAATGATTTGGTTGATCTCGTTGCTGAGGATGGCCTGATCCATCAGAACTGGTCATCATCTAGTATTGTTGTTGAAGTATATAATGATCTCCTGTGGACACCTATCTTCTTTCCTATTATTTGTTGCTATTAATATTCCTATATGTATCTTTACTTCTAATCTTGATCTTCTTGAATGGTAAATACTAGTATCAATGTATCAGAGAATATATAAGATTTAGTAATTTGTAGGATAGTTTAAAATTATTTTTCAGAAAGATTGAACCAATTTACAACTCTACCAAAAATAAGTGTGAGTGGGTCTCTTCCTCTATAATTCCTCCCAACTGCTGTTTTTTTGTTTTTTTTTTTGCTTATCACCTTTTCCCATATGATAAATTCTAAATGGATACATGAAAGGTTATGATAAAAAAAATAGAGGAAAAAGAGATAGATAAACTGTAAAAGACAAACTGGGCCAATTTCAATTATGTAGCATTGGAAAGATTTTGCACAAACAAAATAAATGTGGTTAGAATTAAAAATAAACATCTGGGGAAAAATTGTATAATAAATTTCTCTAGTATAGCAAGGTACATAAAGAAAAAATGGAATTATATAAGAATAAATTTTTCTACATTCTATAAGTAGTCAAAGAATATAAATAGGTAGTTCTGAAATGAAGAAATGCACAATATTAACAATCAAATAAAAATCCTCTAAATTATCAATTAGAGAAATGCAAATTTTAACAACTATGAGGTTCTATAACTTCCTTTCCCACATATTTATAACTATATCTTTTTTTATGTTCCAGGATTCTAATTTGAGTTCACTGTGTGTGAACCATGTGTCCATTGCTGCTCTGAGCTCTGGGCAGAGACTAGATCAAGTCAGATAAGAGAGACATCTCTGAGAAGAATGTTCTTTTTTTTAAGGTAAAATTTTAATGGTATTGTTTTATGCTGCTAAATTTTCCCCATGTACGTCTTACCTCTTTCTAAAGAGTCTTGTCATATAACAAAGCATTTAAAAAATAAAAAGAGAATGAAGAGGAAAAAAAGCAAAAAAAAAAAAAAATCCATAACCCCTCCCCCAATAATATATGGTATATATGGACACCCTCCCTTCCTAACTTCTGTGAAGGAGTTATGAAAAGTGCCTTTCCTAATTCTTCTTTGGACCTAAACTTGTTCTTTGTAATTTTGCAACACTCACTTTTGCTTGTTTTATGGTTGTCCTTTCCATTTTGTTAATATAGTCATTATACATACATACATATGGATATGTATATATACATATCCATATGTATGTATGTATTCATAAATCTCTCTATTTCTCTCCCTCTTTTTCTTTCTCTATGTGTGTATATAGTTTTCTTGGTTTTGCCTAGTTCATTTTGCATTAGCTCATATAAGTTATTCCTGCTGCTGCTGCTTTTTTAATGTGGAGAAAGGCCTTCCTAGCTGTGTGACCCTGGGCAAGTCATTTAACTCCAATTGCCTCAGCAAAAAAAATCCAAAAATCCAAAAACAAAACAAACACGGAGAATGTCAACAAAGACAGGAAATGCAGCAAGATATGTTTAAATATATTAAATGGAGATGCTTCTGAAGCAATATAATTGTGAAAGTACTGAGGGAATAATAAACAAGATATCTGAAATAGGAGAAGATTCCCAGAAGTCTGTAAAAAACCTTGAAACTTAATATTACCAAAAAAGAGTCTGAGAAAACATTTATAATTGCTGACCTATTTTCCTCCTCTCCCATCTACATAAAATCTCTCTTTTTTTTAATTTCATAAAACTATAAATAATCAAAAATATCGTTGACATGGGCATTAATAGGAAACAAACATGTTTTCATAAGCAATATTCAACTATGGGCCATTTCTTGCCCATTTCTATTTTTTGTTTTAATTTTGACGGGTTTTTTGGTTGGTTTTGACACTGTCTTCCTATCTCCACTGGGCTGGAAGTACAGTGGCCCAATACAAAGCTGATCTATATGAAGGCTTTAACCTGCTGTACATAAGTTACATAAGTTAATTATCTCTTCTCAGAAAGCTGAGTGGCTCTCCAGTTTCAGAGTCTTACCACATTTGTGGCAGACAGTGAAGGCCTACCTCTCAGAGGATTTTAGCTTGCTTTCAGCTCAGCACCCCTACTCCAAGCAATCTATTGGCCTCTGCCTTAATCAGTGTAAATTATAGACCTATGATCACAAATATTTACTATTTCATAATTAACTGAAAGAAGTAAAGAATTTGAGATTCCAGCATGCTTATTGTTTATTGACTTAAAACAATAACAAAACTTACATTAAATAAAACAAAATTCTTTTACAACAAATTTTCTCTCTTCCATGCATCAAGAACATTCAATATTCCTTGAAATACATAACAACAGAAATAACTTTGTTCTGTGGCCTTCTGATCCTAAACATTAAACAAGGCATAAAATAGAGATTTATATATTCACTAAAGTTATTTGCCACTGTGGTAGTATATATATAAATGAGTATATACCACAACATAACATTTCTACTCTTTCTGTTAATGTTTGCTTGCATTTTTGTTTTTTTCTTCTCAGGTTATTTTTTACCTTCTTTCTAAACCCGATCTTTCCTGTGCAACAAGATAATTGTATAAATATGTATACATATATTGTATGTAACATATACTTTAACATATTTAACATGTATGGGCTACCTGCCATCTAGGGGAGGGGATGGGGAGAAGGAGAAGAAAAGTTGGAACAGAAGTTTTGCAAGGGTCAATGTTGAAAAATTACCCATGCATATGTTTTGTATATAAAAAAACTATAATAAAAAATAAAATTTAAAAAAAGAATAGGCTTCAACCTATATCCTTGGAGGGAACTCCTGAATTGGGGAAATCACAGATTCATTAAGTGTTTGAATTGAGAAAGGTAGTGAATGAGTGGTTCTCAAGCCTAAAACAAAGCTGAAGGAATAATTTGGTGGTTGGTAGTCCTTCATAGTCACCTTCATAGTAAAGTACAAGTCTAAGCTTCCTGTTCTACTTGGCTATCTATCCTGAACTATCCTTGATATTTCTCAAATAATGCAGATATAATGGGATCATTGTCTACCTTGCCCTGTCCTATTCCAGAGATCTCCAGAACCCCAACCCTAACATGCCAACCTTGAAGGGGAGGGGCAGAGAAAAAGAGTCTTATTTATTGGGGAAACACTAAGTTTCCTAATCCTAGAAATATTGCTCTTGTCTTGAGGACAAGTAATGGTTTCTGATTTTTATCAGTTTTGAATCCTATCCCTATCCACTGCATTCACTTTTCTTTGTCCTCTCTACTCTCTCTTCCTTATCAGGCTTAACACACACAAACAGAGAGTGGATCTGTGATTTTACTGGGATAGAGAGTTCCCAGTTGGGGAATTTTCCTCTACCCATGCAGATTGGCATCTTCTTATAATTTGCAGTCTTATTGAAAGGTTAAGTGATTTGTCTAGGCTCACACAGCCAGTATGTGTCAGTGGCTGCACTTGAACATAGTTCTTTCTGGCTCTGAAGCCAGCTCTCTATTTGCTACTCCATGATACATTTTCCCTCTCTCAATCTATAGAACTAAAAAATAGATGTGAGGAAAGCACTACTACCTTTCAAAAGTCTTTAAAACAGGATTAGTTCTCTTTTGTCTGGTAAGGTTTAAAAGTAGTCCTGTTAGGAGTCAAGGAAATTGATAAGATGATCTTATGGTCCCCTAGGATTCCAGAATGAATTCAGGTTTTGTTTTTCCATTAAGAAATATGTTGACAGGCAGGAAAATTTTAAAATACTGACATTTCCCCACGCACAATGTATGATCAGTTCTGTTAAATTTGTGCCTTTTTCTTCTTTTTTCCCCTTTTCCTTTTAAAAATAAAGTTGTTATCTCTGGGAAAGAGAGAGAGGTACAAGGGAAAATTTCAATGACATAAAAAAAGTATCAATAAAACCTATTTAATAAATTTTATTTAAAAACAATAAACTATTGAAAAAATTACCAAAAGGGAATCTGCTTTCTAAAAGGTTCACTGTGCTTGCAGTCTTAAAAGATGTGCTTACATCACAAAGTTCTGCTGTACTTGAGTTACTCTTCTCATAATAATTTTATATTTTCCACCTCAATACTCAAATGTTCAAACAAGAAAAGCTAGAGAATCACCTCCTTGGAAGGATATAAAGCAAACAGGAGCTTTTCTAGGATGATTTTTCAAGAGAGCCCTGTTCAAAGACAGGGGTAGGTATTAGATAGATGACCACTTACATTCTCTCTAGCCCTGGGGTTCCAGGATTTATGAGCCACTGAAAGTGTCAGACTTTCCTTCCATAAAATGATGGATGGTTATATCTGAGTATACTTTTCTTTTCCCCTTTCCCCACCCCTAGCTTCTTTTATCTTACTGAAGAACAAAGATTAAATCAGCAGTTGCTGTGAAGGGGAAAAATGTCACCCCAAATCAGGAGGTCTTACTGAGACAAGAGGTGATGTCAGCAGACTCACTGAAAAGGGTAATGTGGCAGCCTCTAAGCAAAAGCCACCAACAAATAATTGGAGAAATCAGGAAAGAAAAAAAAGGAGTTAAATAGGAGGTAATGAAACATCAAACAAGTATTTATTAATTCCTGTAATTGGTCAGGTACTGTGAATGGAATAAAAATGAAATAGAAGAGATTTTTACCATTGAGATGCTCCTAATTTAATTTGATAGAATCCCACCCTTACTCCCCCAAATCTAGTACAAAATGAAAGAGCACAATTTCTTTATAACCATGAAATAAGTAGTAAAATTTAAGCCAAAGGAATTACTCTTTAAAAGGACAGAAAACAAGAAATTCCTAGGGGGAGAAGAAGGAAGCATCAGCTAGTTTTTTTTTTTTTAAACCCTCATATAGTTTCTCCTAAATCTGGTCACAGACCAAGTCTACAATTAGACCACGACAAAGGCTATGTACTTGACCGAACTAATCTATTTTTCTTATTTGGTTGGCATTAGAATATAGTGCTAATGAGTCCAAGGTCATAGATTCAGTTCCCAGATGAACCAATTAGTCTCAGGAAAAAAAAAAAACAATATTCAATAAACATAACTGCAACTCTAATTCTCATCAGCCATTTTATAAATGTGACTCATGATCCTAAAAGGAATAGGGCATGAGAGGATTGATGATTCAACTCAATTTCATCAACATTACAAGAAGACAATTTAATATCCCCACCTAAATGTCTCATGCATCAGCAATTGTCCTTACCATAAACAGAATTCTAGAATGTTAATGTTTGGAGGGATTTTTGAGACTTACTTCTCATTAGACAATTTTTCTATTGATTATTACTGTCCAGGACAGAGGGAAAATGAAAAGATTATTGAACTAAGCACTCTAAATTTTAGGAATCCTGGGCTTTACCCAAATCTGTCCATTAAATAGCCATGAGAACATAAATAAAACCTTTCACTTATCTGGAACTTAAATTAGCTATAAATGGTTGCACACAATTTCTCCCTATCAAGTTTTCATAGACATGTTTTAAAGAAGAGAGAAAGATTTGAAAGGTGTTATCAAGGATTCAGTTGTCACCAATTTAGTGGCACAATTATCATCTCCCCGCTCATTGGTATACTTTTAGGGAAAAGCTGAGGCGACCTTTAGCAAAACTTAAACATGAAAGTCCTTCTCAGGGAACAGACAGGGGAATGCAAAGACATTCAGGGGGAAAGCCAGGCTTGTCCCAGGTCTTCCCAGAGCATCAATTCCATGGCCTGAAAGGAGTCTTGACTCTCTGATTCTCTCTCCAAATACATCAGCTTCACAATCAATATAAGACACAATTTAGGAACATCAACCTGTAATGTCCTGAGTTTTAGATCTTGTTTATGGGCAGCCTAAGGGGTGAAGAGAGTCAAATATTTTCTTCTAGGCTATTGGGAGTAGCTACTTTCTTTCTGATCATACAGGTTAACATCCCTGCTGTTGTGATAACCCATTTGGTTGCAGTTTTCTAGGATTCCATATGAAGAACAGAATTTTCTTTCTTTCTTTCTTTCTTTCTTTTTCTTTCTTTCTTTTTGTATCTTCATTCCAATTCAATATTTGCAAATAATTAGATTTTTCCTAAGGATATGCCCACTGTTTTCATGAATTCTAAAAAGTAACTTTATGACTTGAGGAGACCAACAAGGGACCAGTCTCACTGTAAAACTCAGTCTTTATAATCTGATGTCCTGACTGTCCTGGATGATCTTAAAATGTTCTTTCTAGCCCAAGTATATAAGAGCATTAGAGGAACAGCAAATAACAAAAACAAGAGCAAACATTATATAACACTTAAAGATTTGCAAAGTGATCTATAGATGTCTATCTATAGAGATCTATAGATCCTCACAACTATTTGGGAGATTATTATCTCCATTTAACAGATGAGGGAAATGAGGCTCACAAAAATTAAGTAACTTGAACATGGTCAATAAACTAGCAATTGTTTGAGGTAAGATTTGAATTTAGGTCTTCCTGACGCCAAACCTATTTGTGCTAGTAGAAAAAGTGACAAAAGTTGAAAGTAATCATAGAAGTGCCAACGAAATTACTAGAGGTCATGGACCAATATACTTTTAATAGTCCCCAGACCAATGTGCTTAATGACTAGGGGCTGACTGATTGAACCCCAGGTAGCCATGGGTTTCTGTCAGAAGAAACACAAAGAACCATAGAATATTAAAGAAGGAAGCTTCTCATACAGAGGAGGCTTCCAGCCTTCAGAACACTCTATTAGTGGTTGCATTGACTGGGCCTTATTTGTGGTGGTCACATTTAGGACAATAAGAAGAAGTGAAGCTAGAGAGATTAGAACTGGGTCATTGGGGGAAAATCAGATGAGAAACTTGGGACATCAGGTCTTAGAGAGAGCAGAGATTTTGTGACTTGTTCATTCACTCAGACATGTGAGAGAAACAACTCATTTGAGGCAGCTTGATATACCTTAGACTGCTTAAATTTCAAACTCCTAGACAGCTGGTCCTAAGCATCCATAAACAAGTACCTGCCTGAACCAAATGAAAATGTAATTGAAAAAATGGTTGGCAATATAAATAAAAATAAAATATAGCATAATACAGATAATGCTAATTTGTTGTTTTCTCTGTCAGTATGCGCCCTTCAGGGATCCATTTTTATTTGAGTTTGATAGTAGACTAGAGTATTTTTGAAGTCATTCATTTGTTTCCAGCTCTGAGCTTTTATTATTCTATGGTTTAATGGCAAGAACAGTGGAGCTTGATCCTGAAGACTTATATTCTCTATCAAGTGAACACCGTGAAGCAGAGAGAACATGGGATATTGGATCAGAAATGCTGAGTATGAATTATACTTCCTATTCTTGCTAGTTGCCTATTCTAGGCAAATTCCTTCATCTCTCAGGACTTTAGCTTCTTCATCCATAAAATGAAGAGAATAATTCATGTTCTACCTACCTCAAAGACTTAATTAATCAATTAACTAGCAAAGGTGAAAACCCACTATGTGCTAGGCACTGAGCTACTTTCTGAAGAGGTAAGAATAAAAACCAAAATCATTCCTTTTTGTCCTGGTAGAGAATTACATTCTCCAGGGGGGTTGTTATTATGTTAATTAGTTAATAATCATTTATTAAATATTTGCTATATGCTAGGCACTTTGTTAAGATTAAATGTTACAAATAAAGTTAAATAAAGCATGTTCCCTAACCTCAAGAAGTTTTTTTTTTTTTTTAAACTGGGGAGACATCATATATACATACACATACAGACAACAAAAATACAGAGTAAATGCAGGCAATCTCAGAGGGAAGGCAAGAGAGTAGATGCAGCCACTGAGAAGAGAATGGGAAAGGCCTTTTGCAGAAGGCAGGATTTGAACAGAATCTTGTAAAAAGACAAGGAAACAAGTAGGAAAGCATTCTAGTTAGGGACAGAGAAAATATAGTCAGAAATGTTGTGTGTAAGGGTTCTGAATCTTCAAAAGCTTTCTAGGTTTTGGATCTCCCTTCCCTATCCCCCACCTGTCCCTAACACACTTAAGATGAAAACCAAAGAACAAGCCCTGGGACTCCGATGGGCTATAGGGAGGTGGTTGACAGTAAAATGGATTTCAGAAATAAGGTCACTTTTTGGTTGGCCACACACCACAGAAGAGAGAAATGAGTTAAAAAGCTTTACAGATGAAACAACTTTCCACAAAAATCCACAGCCACATGGGGGCGATCGATCTCATGGCTCACCTACATTCCAGGCGTTTTTATACTCAGTTGGAATTAGGGCCAACCCTGGGAGGAAACAGCAAAATTCTAGAATGAGGGTCAAAAGAGAGAGCTCCAATTATTGAACAACCATGACCCAAGACCACGATTTAGGCCCATGGAATTAGAGCTGTAAGAGACTTTAGAGATCTAGTAGAGCCCTCATTTATCTAACCCAGTGCTTAGCACAGTGCCCGACACATTTATTGTGGTAGTTTAATCATTTTACTCTGTCTGAATCTTTACAAACCACCCACACACACTTTTTTTTGCATGTTTTTTGGCAAGGATACTAGAGTGCCATTTCCTTCTCTGGATCATTTTACAGATGAGGAAACTGAGGCAAGCAAGGTTAAGTGACTCGCATGCTTAGGTGAGGTTTTTCTGACTCCAGTCCTGGAAAGACAATTATCCACTGTGTCACCTGCATAATAAATGTTTACTGAATTTATTGGAGAAGGGACTAACCACAGACCCTCTCTGAGTGCTGCTTTTAAAAAGATCTCACTGCCACCAGCCAAAGATAAGGCAGTATGGCCTAGTAGAGAGGGCATTAAATTTGGAGTCAAAAGGTTTCACTCTCATTTTTGCTACTTGCTACTCATATCATCTTGGGCAAGTCATGTAATATCTTTGAGACTTAGTTTTGTCATCTATAAATTGAGGAGGTTGGATTAGATGGCATCTGAGGTCTCTTACTACTTTCAGTCTATAATTTTATGATTACTAAGCATCATTCATTTCTCTCTTGGGTTTAAAATTCACAGAAGGAAAAAACAAAACCAGAGGTCAGAGTGGCTCAGAAACAATCTTGCAATGATTCAGCCCCATGACTGATATTGGGTATTGGTGTCCTTAGACACCAAACATCCATTCTGCCAAAGATGCATCCCAATTTTGGGAGGACTTTGGTAGAGAAAGAATACTAAAATTGCTGCCTATAGCACTGGAACTTAATTTGAAGCTTTTGGTGTGTGTGTGTGTGTGTGTTGAGGGAGTGGGAATATGGGTGATAAGAAAATAAAAACCTGATTTGCCACTTGTGTTGGATGACGGATGATCATTATCCAGAATTCTTTATGATGGACAATAGCTGTGGCAAAATTGATAACTGACTTCCAAAAGTGAAAAGACAAAAAAAAAAAAAATGGAGATGAGGGATGAGGAGAATAGGAGTGTGAATACAAACTCACCAATAAATTGGGCTGTCTACTTAAATTGAACTCATTCCTCTCAACTTCTAAGTCAATCATCCTTTGTTCTTAGCAGTATGATCACTTCCTGTCCAAGTTAAACCATCTTCTCAGATCACTGTCAACAGTGTCTAGGGAGGAACTTCTGTCAGGCTGCTTCTTGATATCTGCAAGAATTAAATGCCTTGGGTGTTGGCGGGGTTATCTCCCTGATGACAGAATTGTACCTAAGCTGGGGGAAAATGGCTATGGCAGAATTTTTGTTTCTCTTTGTCTGTCATAGATAGAAACTTCCCAAAACATTGTGGCAAGGAAGGTTAAGGTGGCAGAGACCACAGCTGAACTACACATTCTTTGTCCAAGAGATGGAAGTGATCAATCTGAAGTAGAGGAAACTGGAATGGGAGTGGGGTAAGAAAAGGATGTGAGAACTGTCTTCAAGCAAGTGAAGAGCTATCAAGTGGAATAATAAGGCTTGTTTTGCTCAACCACAGAAGACAGAAATAGAAATACTGAATAAAAATTTCAGGGAGGCAAAATTTCACTTTAGGCAAAGGGGAGGGGGGGGGGGGAGGAGAGTAGGAAGAAGGATCTTAACAATTTCCACTGAAATCAAAATAGGCCTGCTGGAAGTTGGGAGGTCCTTGTTATTGATGTGTTCAAGTGAAGTCTAGACAACTATGTTTTGGGGGTGTTGAAAAGGGGCGTCTCTTGTTCAGGTACCACTCAGCCTGGGGGCAGTTCTGAATTTTTGATGATATGGACACCTTGGATGGTACTGTGCATGATGAGACATTCATCAATCGGCATTTGGGGAAAGCTGGTATAATAAGTGGAAGAAGCATTGGCTAAAGGAGCAAGAAATGTGGATTCTTGTCTTGGTTCTATCAAGAAGCATCTATCAGACATTCAAACCTTAACAAATCACTCTCTCTCTGAGACAATTAGTGCTTAGTAGTTGATTAGTGGGGCTTCATTTTCCCCAGCTATAATAGAACTCAGTTTCTTAAACTGTGGGTCACAATCCTATATGAGGGTCTTGTAACTGAATGGGAGGATAGCAAAATTATGATTTATTATGTTTGATTTGTATACCTATTTTATGTAACTATATAACAGAGGTCACATAAAAATTTCTCAGGAGATTTTAAGTGGAAAAAGTTTAAGAAGCCCTGACCCAGAAAACCTAACTGGTGACTCAGTTTATGGAATATAATTTCACAACTTTCCTTTTTAATCTTTAATAGACAAACCTTCACAAACCTGAAGATTGTCATTATGTCTGGATTTCTTTTAGTTTTTTTTTCTCTTTATCCTGTTTTATCTTATAATCATTGTTGGGAAGCTGTCCCTAAAATAACTTGTAAGTTATGATTTAATTCCATTCAAACATTAAAAGCCTCTGTGGCAGAGAATCATAAATCTAGAACTAGAAAGGACCTTAGAGACCTAGTTTAATCCTATCATATGACAATTAAGGAAAATGAGTCCTGGGTAGGTGACACAGAAAGATTTAACTTCAAATCCATCCTCGGATATTCACTACCTATGTGATCTTGCTCAAGTCACAATCTCTTACTCCTTCTGTTTCTTCAGCTGTAAAATGGGAACCTTAATAGTACCTACTTCTCAGGGTAGTTGTAAGGATCAAATGAAATGATCTTTTCTCTGTACCATGTAAGGCCCTTAGGAAAGATTTAGATAATGCATAGTCTCTCTCCAAACCATCATCATCATCACTAACATTTACATAAGGCTTTGAGGTCTGCAAAGAACTTCTCCTATAGTGTCTCATTTATTTGTCACAGCTAAAACTTACTACGTACTGATAGTGCTTAATAAATGCTTACTGACTAACTGGCTAACTTCATAATGACTTCATTTTCCCCATTACTCCTAATGAATGCTTGAGGAATTTAATGGACTGAAGTGGAATTCCCAAGATCACACAACTAGCAAGTACCAAATGAGATTTGAACCTGTCTGCTTGATAAGTAGCCAGATAACATGCTGGACCTAGATAGTCATCAGAAACATCTTAGTTCAAATTTGACTTCAGATATTTGCTAGCTGCTTGATCTTGGTGTCCTACCTGTAAAAATGGCAATAATAACACCTGGCTCTTGGGCTTGTTGTGAGAGTAAAATAAGATAATATTTCTAAAGCATTTTGCATACTTTAGAACACTGTATAAGTGTTCTGTATAAGCCTTTCATTAGATTGTGAACTCCTTGAGGTCCAGGGATTTATAGCTTTTTATTTACAAGATATATGCCTGGGTAATTTTTCAGCCTCGACAATTGCCAAACCTTTTGTTCCAATTTTTCCCCTCCTTCCCCCCACCCCTTCCCCCAGATGGCAGGTTGACCAATACATGTTAAATAAGTTAAAGTATATGTTAAATACAATATATGTATACATTTCCATACAGTTATTTTGCTGTACAAAAAGAATCAAACTTTGAAATAGTGTACAATTAACCTGTGAAGGAAAATTTGATTGCTATTATTATTATTACTACTAGTAGTCATAGTAGTAATAGCAGTGCAAAGTCCAGGATTTTATCCACGGTGCTACAATATTTCTCATAAAACTTGTTGTCTTGTAGACTTATTAACTTTTATTTTTTCACATACATGCAAAGATAGCTTTCAACATTCACCTTTGCAAAACTTTGTATTCATATTTTTCTCCCTCCCTCCCTCCTACCTTTTCCAATAGACAGCAGGCAATACAACATAGGTTAATCACATACAATTCTTCTAAACATATTTCCATATTCATAGTAGATTTTAAAAGACATTAATAAATCTTATAAATTAAAAATGTCTTATAGACACACACATATATATCACTTAAAATATGAAATATACAAAATAGTAATGATGACTGTCATTCATACAGTATTCTAAGGTTTGAAAATCACTTTACATGCATGATTTTATTTAATTCTTATATCAGTGACACAAGGTAGGTATTAAATATATTACTATGGAGAGGAAATACTCACCTAATTCAAATATAAATGTTTATATATTAAAGATGAATGAGGAAGATGAAAAAAATCTCCAGAAACATTATTCACCTATTAGATTATAGGATCATAGACAGAATTAGAGGAGACCTTAGAGTTTAAGTAGTTCATGACCACCATTTTATAGATGAGTAATATGAATCTCACATATTTTGAGTAATTTGAATAAGGTCACAGAAGCTATAAATAGCAGAGACAGAATTTGAATCCAGGTCCTTTGACTTCATAAGTCAGTGTTTATTGTACTGTGTAGGCCTTATCTGAGTGCATTTTATATATGAGATAATTGAGGCTCAAAGAAATGAAATAATTTGTTCCATATCATATAAGTACTTAATAAAAGAAAGACCTTGATTCAATTCTCAATTGCAATGCTAACATGTTTCTACCAAACCACTGAAAGTAGAGGGTGGGCAGAAATCATAACAAGCTTTCTGGAAGAGGTAGATTTGGATCTAAGCTTTAAAGAATGGGTAGGAATTCAGCTTATCAAAGGGGTGGGAAGGTAATTGCAGGCAAAGGGAACATCATAAGTAAAATATCCAGGACTTGTATTGGTAATGCTGAATAGTCCAGTTAGTCTAGAGCATAAAGTATGTGTTGGGATATTATGTGAAAGAAGGCTGAAAAATAGAAATGATTTTGGATTATGGAGACCTTTG
The DNA here is from genome assembly GCF_902635505.1 of Sarcophilus harrisii. Lineage (NCBI taxonomy): Eukaryota > Metazoa > Chordata > Mammalia > Dasyuromorphia > Dasyuridae > Sarcophilus > Sarcophilus harrisii. Next base: position 361,826,943 of record NC_045428.1, read on the forward strand.
AATATGAGATTAAGGACTTGGATCTATAAAGCCAGAATGTTCTGTTTTACGGTATCAAAGTTGCTAAGGAAATTCTTTCAAAAAGCAAGACAAGTGTATACCCTTTGACTCAGCAATGTCATCATTAGGTCTGTATCCCAAAGAGACCATAGAAAAGAGGAAAGAATCTAAATGTGCAAAAATATAGCAGGTCTTTTTATAGAGGCAAAATATTGGAAAGTAAAGGGATGCCTAACAATAGGACAATGACTCAACAAGCTGTGGTATGTGAATGTAATGGAATATTACTATGTAATAAGACATGATGAACAGGAAGAGTACAGAAAAACCTAGGAAGACTTGTACGAATTGTTGCAAAGTGAAATGAGCAGATCCAGGAAAACACTGTTCACAGTTTCAGCAACAATGTGATGATCAACTATGTTTGACTCATCTCTTCTCATCAATACAATAATGCAAGACAAATACAAAGGACTCAAAGGAAAATGCTATCCATAACTAGATAAAGAACTGATGGACTTTGAATGCAGATTGAAGTATATATAATTTTTCATTTACTTAATTCTTTTTGTGGTTTTTCTTTCCTTTGATCTGTTTCTTCTTTCACAATATGACTGATATGGAAATATATTTTACATGATAGCACATTATAAATTATATCAAACTGCTTACTATGTTCCAAAGAGGAGAAGGGAAGGAGGTAGGGAGGAAGAAAAATCTGGAACTCAAAATCTTGTAAAAATGAATGCTAAAACTTTTCTTCACATGTAACTGGGGGAAAATAAAATACTATTAAAAAAAAAAAAAAAAGCAAGACAAAAGGGTCCTCAGCTTGTGGTACAGGAAGCTCCTTAACTCTTTTTTGGCTCCATTCACACATCTCTCATCTTGTGTTAGTATCACTGGCTTTGTCTCTACTAAAAATGCTACCATGTCTGAGCACCAATCTGTTGGTATCCCTGACTGTGGCTTCACTTTTATAAAAGCGTTGGAACAACACATGCAACCCCAATCAGCAGCAGCCCTGGATTTATAGATCTGTGAGGTTATTATCTCTAGAAAGTAATGAGAACTCATGTCTGCGGGGGCTGGGGAGTCAGAGTAATGATTTCAAAGCTGGGTATCAGCAGAAAAATTAACGAGATGATGTTAAAACTCGTGCTTCTGTGGGCTGGCTGCATGGGAAATTAATGATCCTGTGCTAGCTGAACCACAAGCGCTCTCTGGGGGCCAAAGTGGAAGTCATTTAAAGGACTGGCACTTTGTAACCATGTGTCACCCATTAATGTCATCCAGGGAGAGCTCAGATGCATCTTGGAATTGATACTGTATATCAGCATTCCTCTATATCACTGTACATGGCTGTTTGGAATGGTTGTGGGGAGATGTTTGGCACCTACTGGATCCTGCTCTTGGGCTATCTCATCTCCTCCCTGGTTAGGTATTGCACTCCTTCCCAATCACTTTTTCTGTCTCACTGTCTACTGGTAAAGTATTGTAAGCATATCTTTCTCTCTCTCTCTCTTTCTAAAGAAAGACAGGATATTTCAATAACAACAACAACAAAGACATTTTTATGGTCCTTTAAAGCCTGCAGATCACTTTACATAGTTGCTCATATTTGACTATGCTGATGACCCTGTGATATAGTTACGATGGTTATTATTATCCTCATTTTACAAATGAGGAAATGAAGGTACAAAGGATGAATAATTTTCCTGGGATCTTATAACTAGCAAGTTTCAGAGATGCTATAAGATTACAGCTCAAGACAATGGAATTTCCCAACTAGCCAATAAGACTCTGTTCTCTTGGCTTATAGGATTTGGAAACATTTGTATTTGGGTTGACCCATGCAAGTCTACACCAAGTCTACTCCAGGAAGTGCAATCATTCCCTGAGCTCATTGCTAAGACAGTACTGTATAGCATAAGGTTAAAATCATGGATTTGAAGTAAAACAAAACCTGTGTTCAAATCCTGCATTAGACACTTAACTAACTGTGTGATTCTAGGCAAGTCATATAAATGCTTTGTGCCTCAATTTCTGCTTCTAGAAAATGGAGATTATAAGATTCAATTTCCATTATATTTTTCTATGAGCCAATGAACCTATGAGAAGCCATTCAAGTAGAAATATGGCTATTCAACCAATCAACAAACATTTATTAAACCATTCTATCTTTCAGGTACTGACAACACCAGGAATACAAAGAAAAAAGTGTAACATTTTCTATGCTCAATTATTTTACAATCTATTTGGAGACCCTATAGGGTAGGATTTCTAAAGAAAGAGTTGTTTACTACTAGCACTTTCTGGGCTATTCTGGGGTAGAGAAGAAATAGCTGTGAGCAGAGCCTAAAGACATAGCATCAGTGGAAGGAAATGACCTAGCCAACTTTTGGGGGGGCTATCCAATAAATTTGCCTGAACAAAAATCATTTGCAAAGAATAATGTTTCTTTATTAGCCTAATAATGCTATATAACTCAACATCCCTAGAGAAGATGGTCAAGAAGGAATCTGCTGGGCCAGGTATGTTTTTCAGGAAGCCCCAGAACTTAGCCTAGAACTGATACAGGGCATTAGGAGAGAGATGTTCCTTTCCTGGAGCCATGATTCTTCCCATGTTGAAAGCTTTTTCAGAAGTTCTGTTAATGTCATCAAGAAATCAAACCCTGCTGTTTAAATGGGGAAGTAAGAAAGAGTCAGTGGAAAGGAAGGAAATCTTTTGCCAAAAATAAAGTCCCCCCCCCCCCCCCCCCCCCCCCCCCCCCCCCCCCCCCCCCCCCCCCCCCCCCGCGATTCTGGGATAGAATATCAAGAAGGACAGGCTGAAAAAAAATCAGTCATTCCTGGTTCTGCATTCTACTTTCTCCCAGAGGCTCCTCTGGCTGACTTTTCAGTCCAGCTGGAAATTTTACCACACACTCAACAGGCAGAAAGCTTGCAGAAAGGAGGCAGGCATCCATGCCTTTATCATAGTCCTTCCTATTGGCCCTCAAAACTTTCAAAACTCCCTTAGATTGCACTAGCAGATTCCCCAGTGGACATAATCACTCTTTACAGATAATTGGAGAGGTAGGGAGGAAATGGTTGTGGTGAAATGTGTAGGAGAAACAATCAGTATGGGAACAGTGGCAAAAGCACTGATGTTAGACTCAGGGCTTGGGTTCAAATTCTACCTCTAGCACTCACTATCTTACGTAAATCTTTTAACTTCTCTGGTTATTTCATCTGGAAAATTGAGGGGGTTAAATGGTTCCTAGGATTTCTTCTAGCTCTAGACCTAAGATCCATGGGTTCCTGAGCTAAAGTCTGTTGCATTGGCAGGAACACTGAGCCCAGTGTTTAGAAATCTAAGCCCAACAAATCAGTTATCTATACAAAGAGTGGACGGGGCACTATGAAATGCTCAGATTTTCAGCAATTTAATGGCTTTTACTATCATTAATCAATGTCAGGTCACTGGATAATGTTCTTGGGAATTGAAGGTTCTATTGCTCCCTCCTCTCTCTAAAGTGCAGAAAATGCAAGTGATATCCACATACCACCAGGCATATGCCCCATTACCCTCTGGGGTTATTTCAAGGAAGATACAAAGACTTCAGCCCAGAACCATAGCATAACTCAGAATTACAGTCTACTTTGTATTCTCTGTTCCTAGCACATGCATTTCCTTTTGTGTTCTTACATGTTTGCTCTTGCTTCTGTCTAGCACACTGTATGAATCTCACTTCTGTCTAGCACAGTGTGTGAATCTCCTGGTCTCTGAATCAATCAGGAGTTACTGATAGAAAAATGAGAAGATGACTGTGTCAGCTTGGAATTCAAAGCAGCAAAGAAAAGGAATATTAGTACATCTACCAGATGTGCATCCTCAGAGATGAGATCCAAGAGAAAAGATGGGTATGATTAGAAAGGCAGATTGGTACCATGGAAAGAACACCAGATTTAGAAAGGAATCCAAGAGAGACCTGTATTCAAATCATAGCTGGGCACTAGCTGCATCAACATGGGTTTTCAGTGTTGGTGAGTTTTAGTTTCCTTATAAATAACAGAGGGACAATAATGCCTATAATATTTAATTTGTGAGGTTATTGCGAGGTTCAAATGAGATACAAGCAAAGTGCTTTAGACTGATATGGAACTTTGTTTATTACAATTAAATAAGTGTTGTCTACCTTATTCTTAGCATCATTGCCATTTCATAATGGTCAACATAAAGATTATTTCAATTTCACCGACAGGTCAGAGACTGAGATTGGGTAAGAAGTTAGACTGTTCTTAATAATGAGACTCTAAACCTAGGTCCTCTGATTGTTCTATCTCTTACCCCACATACACTTTCACTTGCCACTATTTGACATCTTCCTCATGAGATATAGTTCCATAGGGGCAGGGATTTTTGCTTATTATTTTATGCTTAGTAGAAGTATCCACGAGTTTGTGCTCAATAAATGTTTGATGAAGGAATCAATCACATATCATGTCAAGAAAGCATTAACCCAGATCAAGACATCAGGTTAATGAGCATGGAAAGATGGTCCATGAATAAGCTTCACTATGAATAATTTGTCTAGAGATAATTGAAAGTTAAGAATGAGACTGCACAGAAGAAAACTTGATGGAGGTGGATACTGGCACTTCCTACAGTACAAGACAATTTTTTTTTCAGGACAGTGGCAGCTGGGGAGGGGAGGTGGCACTGTTTACCAAATGCTTCTGTTCTGCTCCTTAGTCATCCTGGGCTCTGTGCCCATCACTGACTGGTCTCTTAGCAGCCCCAGACACCCTCCTCTCTGTCTGGTCTACAGACCAGACACAACATTAATCACCACATTCAGAAACTGTTCCATTTTAAATGTCAGATGTCCCCTTAAGTAAGGGTTTGTAGAAAAATAATTCCCTTCTTAGTTATTCTTTCCCATAAAGATAAATGTCCTAAGTCCCCAAAATTCTTATGTACCCCCTTGATAGGAAGACTAGGAATACAGGATTAAGATGCTTTTAAAAAGCAAAGAAAAAAAGCAAAATATTATCAACACTGATAAATCAATCACAGATGGTCTTCAAAAATTAACTGAAAAGCAAAGTGCTCATTTTCAGTAAGTGCCTAGTTTCTTGAAAAAATTGGGAAAATTCCCAAAATGGCCTCCTGTATAGGTGATCTAGTATTCACTGGCTTCAGCTGCAAATTTCATGACTAAAAAAAATCCTGTTTCCACCTTTTTGTTTGTTTGTTTCTCTTCTCCTAGATGAAATGAGTAAAGTGTTAAATTATTAGCAGGAAGGGCATGGCCAAAATGAATCAGAAGGCCTGTATTTTGATATGTTGGTTCTAACTCTCCTGATTTTATATCTCTTGGGCACATCATTTCCCTCCACTGGGACTCAGTTACTTTTTCAGATAATAAAATGCAACACTATTATTCAGTCATGTCCAACTCTTTATGATCCCATGTGGGATTTTCTTGACAAAGATACTGGAGTAGTTTGACATTTCCTTCTCTCCCCCCAAAAAAAATTGAAAGATAGGACAAACATTAAATACTTAATGAGTGCACTATATTAGGTACTATGCAAAATTTAATTACCTATTAAATTCCCTAGAATTTTTTTAGAGCTTAAATTTAATAGGGATTGTATAGATCCAGAGCAAAACTGAAAGTATGTTTCATCTGCTTCCTGCATTTAGGAAACTGAGGTTCTCTCTAGGCCATATAGCTAGTACATGACAGAGATGGGATGTGATTTCTGTTCTGATTCTGAGCCAGTGTTAGTTCCACTATAGGAAGACTGGGACAATATAGATTACTACAATACACGCTATTACATGATATGTAGATTAGACAAGTACAAAACAAATGTCTTCAGAAGGTCACTTGGGAAAGATCAATACCAACTAGAAGGTCAAGGAAAACTTCCTGGAAAAAACTATATTTGAGTTGGGATCTCTTAAATCAGGTGGGTCAACTAGACTTGCAATGACAGGTTGGACTTAGACTTTCTAAGGTCTCTTATAGCTATGATCTTCCATAAGAATGAGCTCCTATGTTCTGGATTCATGCATTGCAACCTGTCCTTTCTCCAGGACTGAGATGTTAGTCAGTAGAATAACTCAGTTTAATGAATTAAAACAGTATTGAAAAAGTGCCTCATCATATCATGGGCTTTGGAGCTGGGGAGGGACCTTAGAGGTCACTTAATGGGCATTTAATTTAACTCCCTTCTTTTGCAGATAAGAAAACAAGGGCCTAGAGAGATGAAGTCCAAGGTGACAAAGAGAGGAAATAGTAAAGCAAGTATTTAAGCTTGGCCATCCTGATTCCAAATTCAGCTCATTCTGTCTCCTTTACAGACCAGATTCCAGTAAGGATGGTATCTAGATCACTGTGTTATACTGGGGGAAAGATTCAACTTGACATAGCTCCAGTCCTTAGAAGACTTCCCTACATGAGAGATTAACAAGGATAAAGTAGGTCAAGTACTGATGAGGCAGGCAGGCACAGTGAACTAGTTATACAAGGTAAGAGGAAGAAAGCACAGTTTTTGACCTGAGGGTGGTTATGTGTGGGAGGGAAGTTGATTTTGGTCAAAAATGGTATTAGAGGTAACTTCACAGAGAAAGTGGCATTTGTCCAGGATATGAGAGAGAACAGAATTTCAATTCACAGAGACTATTAAGAAGGGAAAGTAATAAAAGTATAAGACAAAGGACTTTTTAGTTTCTTAAAACCAAGATGTGAACACCACCAAATAATAATAATAATAATACAATAGCTAGCATTTACATAATAATTCAATGTTTGTAAAGCATTTTATGTTTTAATTTCATTTTATCCTTAAAACAACAAAATATATATGACCTCTGAGGTATATCACCCCCATTTTTGTAGATAAAGAAACAGGCTGAGAGGGGATTAAATTGCAATTCAGGGTCTTGTAGTTTCAAAGAGTGGAAGGCAGGATATAAATATAGTCCTTCTTGACTCAAGTCTCAGACTTTACCCACTGTGCCAGCTAGCTGAAGCACCTAGGTTGCACCCCAAAAGGAAACTAGGAAGCTTTCTCTCCAGAAAATACATTTCCTATCCAGCTTTTAAACTCCCTACTCTCCTCTCTCTTTTCTACTACACCACCAATGTATCTAATCTTGCAAAAATTTTTCATGAGTCCTTTGACCACTGGATTTGGTCAATGATATCTGCAATGGAACAAACTCTTCCCTGACCCCTTTTGATTTCCAGCACAGTGAGACTGGAAAGTAGAAAAGAGGAAATTATTTGCTCTAAAATCCACTTCTTTGGAGTCTTCTGGCTTACATAATCTTCCCCTTACCAGAAAAATGCCAAGCCCAATTTCTTCCTATTCCCAACCACCCTAGCTAGCCTTCCCTTTCTCCCCTACTCTTCAGCTTCCCAGCTGTGATATGGTTAAAAATCATAGGGAATGCTTCTTGAAGATAAATATTTCAAAATCTTGCTCACAGGCTTGCCAGATGGCTACATTTTACACTTCCAACTGTGTTAGACTTCTGACACACTCTGAAACTTCCATCTTGTAGTCTTTTATGCCATTCTCAAATAGGGTTTTGGGGTGGAAGGTCCAAACAATTCCAATGGTTAACTGGAACCAACGTAGCTCAGACCATTCCATCCAGAAATGACACAACTGCAAATGTTCTAATTAGACCACACAATTCTCACTACTCTCCCCCATACCTTGACTTTTTCAAGCCCTAAGTAGAAAACACTTGTTGTAATTCTGTATACTTACAAAGTCCTATCTCTACCTTCTGAATTCCTACTGATTGGTTGTTTAAAGCTCATTTCAAATATCACCTGCTCTAGAAAGCCTTCCTTGATACCAAAGTCGATAATCATTTGTATCTTCAGGATTCACATACCTTTTTTATTGTATTTCTCTTATTCTTCTTTGTGTTATATTGTGTCAGTTATTCTTCATAAGTCACAGAAGAAAGATTTAGAGCAGGCCTGTTATATTGTAGGGCAGTTGATTGTACAGTAGACAGAGCACTAGGTTCACAATCAGGAAAACAAATCTGATCTTACACACTAACTGTGGGACCTGGGCAAGTCACTTTAACTCTGTTTGCCTCAGTTTTTTCATCTGTAAGAAAAGCTGGAGAAGAAAATGGTAAAGAATTCTAGTTTTGTTCTTTCTTGAAGAGGATCACAGCATCAGGGAGGTGACACCATGATGTGCAAGTGAGTTGGATTTAAGTGAGGGATAAAGTCACCAACCTTACTTTCTCCTCCAGAGCCAAATGGGTTCAGTGGCAAGACATAGATCAGACTATTGGAGATATAGTGGGAGATCTTGGTCTTTCCCAAGTCTCAGTTTGACTGAGGCAACACCCATTCAGTGATTAAGGGCAGGTGAGAAATGAGGCAGAGAATGGCCTCTTTTATCTAATTAAAAAAATCAATATGAGAGGGGAAAATCCTCAGGATTTCTGGCCCAAACAAAAGCAATTGCCATTTGCATGCACTCTGAGCCAATTAGGACCCAAGTGAGGCTTGGTCTGGGATCTATTGTTGTTGATCAGTGGCAGAGTGATTTGGATTTAAGCAAGGTCCTTAAAGGAAAAAAAAATCTAGCCTATAAACTTGAAAATATATTTTGATGTTTCAGCAATCAAAATTTTTATCTCTTTGGGCAAAGCACCTTGAACAGAGGGAAGGGAAAGGAAAGAAGAAAGAAAAAGAAAAAAGAGCTATGTTGGACAACTGATTTGTTGCCATCTAGTCCCAGTGGGACAGCTCCTAAAACTACTCACAGAAGTTTTGTTTGTCCTTTGTCTATTACATGCCAGGCACTGTGTTAAATGAAATCCACTGTGATCCTTCCTGTGAAAGGCACAATTATTATGGCTATTTTATAGTCGAGGAAGCTGAGGAAGGTGATTTGCCCAGGATCACATAGCTAATAAGTGTCCGAGGACAGATTTGAACTGAGAATGAAGGGCAGCAGCTTCTCTGGCAAGAGAAAGATTTTATAAGCTACTTTTCTTGACTCCAATCCCAGCACTCTATATACTACACCATCTAGCTATTTCATAGAAGATTTATACCCTTATAAAATACAAACAAGAAATCAAGCCAACCCACTCCCACCACAATGTTTGTTTTCCCAAATCTTTAGCTAGTTTAGGAAAGGGGTAATAGAATTTTCTGACCTACTCTGCCATCTTTCCAGAATTCTCCTTTACTTCTGTAACTTTCACTCATTCTAAGTCCTCCAGATTTCCCCCACAAACAAAACAAAATTGTACCTCAAGGGGAATGTGGCCTGGTGAATAACAAATAAGAGTTGGGGCAGAACTGGGTCTTCCTGGGACAAGCAAAGAAGACCAGAAGAAAGACCCCAGGATGGAGATTTAATCAATGTGAAGTGGCTAAATCTGCTGAAATCAAGCAGGGACCCTTAGGGCTAGCTGGGTTTAGAGGTAGCTTTAGCCTCAGTTACAGAAACTTTCACCTCCCAGACAATGTGGTAAGTGGATGTCTGAATCCAGGAAGAAGCAGGGAACCTCTGCTAATAAGGAACACCGGCACCAGATGTTTTGCTGAGGTGAGGCCCTGGGTGAGAAGAAGCCAGCACACTAGGGGAGTGCAGAAACAGTGGGACAGGGAAGCTGCTGATTTTAAGCATTTCCAGGAGGGTGGAGTTTTTTGTTTTGGGTTCCAAGTTAAAGGGGAGAACTGAAGTGAAGCCAGAGGTACCATCCTCCTCATCACAGATTTAGAGGTGATTATACTAACATGAGCAGATAAAGGAGAAAGAACTCAACTATGCTCTTTGAAAACTAGAATTGGGTAAAGAGAAACCAGAGAAGTTACAAGAGACCAAGACATAATAAAACAAAATATAAGGAAGAAAAAATAAAAGAAAATGTGAGATATCTCATAAGAAAAAATGATCTGGAGAATAGAACAGAAAGAGAAAACATAAGAATAATTGTACCAGCTGAAAGATCTGACAAAAAAAGAATTTTGATATAACAATGTAAGAAAAAACCAGAGAAAATATCCTGAAGTGATAGAACAAGAGGGGAAAGTAGAAATAGGAAAAAACCCACCAATCACCACCTGAAAGAGATCCTAGCAGGAAAAAATACAGGAACATCATTTCTAAATTATGAAACCCCTAGATGAAAAAGAAAGTTTCATAAGCAACAACCAAAAAAAAAAAAAAAAAAAAAAAAAAAACAATTCAAATATGCTGGAGCTACAGTTACACAAGACCGATCAGCAGTCATAATAAAGGACTGAAAGTCCTAGAACATTACATAGTGAGAACCAACAAGATTGTGGCCAAAAATCTTATATCCAGCAAAATTAAGTATATTATTGAATGAAAAAAAAAATGGACATTTAATGAATTGTTAGAAAGTCTGAGGTTTAGATTTGAACTCAGGAAAAAGATTCTTCCGCTGTCAGTCCTAGCACTCTAGCACCACCTAGCTGTCCCATCTTAACAATCAGAACTGTCCAAAAATGTAATAGAATGTCTTGTGGATGATGAGTCCTTCATAACTGCAATTGTTTAAGCAGAAAATGGATGACCATTTGTCCAGGATATTGTTCACTTCTACAAGCTGTCCTCCACATAGGTGCCAAATTAATATGCCTAAGGCACAGGTCTAACAGAGTCAGAAAAAGTTACAGAGGAAAAGTAGAATTCTGGAAAGATGGCACAGTAGGTCAGAAAATTCTAAGTCCTCCAGATTTCCTCCACAAACAAAACAAAATTGTTCATTCTCTCTTCAAAACTTTCCAGAATCAAATATAAATCCCCCGGTTTATCATTTAAATCCATTAACAATATAACTTCAGCCTCCCTTTCCAGGCTTGTCAAAATTAATCTTCTCACATGCTATTGTCCAGTCAAACTAGTTTATGAGGTCTTTGAACATGCTTGGGATGTGCTCCTCCCTCACATCAGTTTCTTAAAACTCCTTTCAGTTCCTTTTCAGCTCTACATCGATTACCTTACTTTTCAGTTCAAGGTTCACCTTCACTGACCTGTTCAGTTGGAGGTGCTCCCTCTCCTCCTCCCCAATATTACTTTGCACTCACTTTTTTATACTTCATATTCATTTGTCATTTTCTTTCACTCAAATAGAGTATAAGCTCTGTGGGGGCATAAATTGTCTTGTTTTATATCTGTGCACTCCCAGCATCTAACACAATTCCTGGTACATGTTGGTGCTTAATAAATGCTTACTAAATGAATAAGTAAATGTTATAGAGGGAAATTACAATTTGGATAAGAGTTAGATTAAATGACTTTTCAGCTCTAAGTCTTTGTACAGTTCTGTGGGTTTGGGGATCAATGTCTGGCCAGCTTCTGATATGAGCAATAGATTTCAAAGGCAAGAAAAGTGAGCATGTGAAATTATTTACCAAGATAGAGTGATTAGGGACTGAAATTAGGCACTGATGTTGCAAAGAGGCTGGGCAGATTGAGGAGATAGATTCCAGGAGAAATCTCCTTATTTTTACCTGCAGAGAAAGTAGAAGAGATTCAGGAGAGCCATGAATACTCAGCACCTTCCTAATTAGCATGAGAAATGTCATGTCCTTGGCAGGATCTCCTGTTTTCCTTTAGTGCATTGCAGTTAGTTGTTAGTTGTTAGGGCATTAACAGAGCAGGAGCTTTCTGCTAGCCTTGCCAATGAGCCTCATATGAGACCCAGGAGGAATTGTTACCATCTTCCTGCTGTCTGCTAAAGAGGCTGGCAAAGAAGCCACTTTTTGTCACTTTGTACATATATATATATATAGAGATATAGATATATATAATATATACTTATACATATATGTGTATATATATGTATGTCTGTGTGCATATACACATGTATATGCTTATATACATGCACACACCTACACACATACATATATGCTTGTGTATACACACACCCTTCCTTTATAACATGTATCCTGAGTAGGACTTCAGAGAGTATCTATCTAGTCCAACCAACAAGTGAATATAAAACCTTTCCTTGAAGATCAAATGACAATATACATATATATATATATATACACACACACAGTATATATACATACTGGTTTGCTTGCTTTGGAGTACTATATAAATGCCAGTTATTATTATTATTAATAATCTCCAGTATAAGGAAGCCTGTATTCACTTGAGTCAGCTAATCATAGACAGAAAATCCTCTTCTTAGAGACCTACCTGTTCTTGGGACAGGCTATATTCTTCTTGTTCTTGTTCATGCTTGGTGCGCTCCTTCTCTCCCTCTCTCTTTCTACTCAAAGCACACACTTTAGCTTTTCTCTTCCTTACTTGAGATATACAACTTTTGAGTAATTGGAGCCTATGTGCCTATGCTACTAGAGGGAGTTTTAAAAAAAAAAAAAAAAGAAGAGGTAGGGAACTAATCCGACTTGTCTGTTATCATCATCTCTCCAGGCAGCCCGTTCTGTTTTTGATGTAGTTCCACTTGTTAGGAAGTAATTCCTTCCATCAAGTCTAAATCTATGTCTTTGTAACTTTTACCATTGCTATTGGCTATGCCTTCTGGAGCCTAAATCTTCCAAATGACAATGGACAGAGACTATGCTTGTGATCCACTTTATCCCAAAAGCTGGTTGGTATTTTTTTTTTTTCAACTTATATTCTTAGAAGGTGCCTAGAGCACTGAGAGGTTAAGGGACTTGCCTAGGAACACGTAGCTCTGTACATTAGAGGCAGAGATCTGAACCCTTCAAATACATGAATGCAGACAGCTATCATGCTCTTTCCTTCAGGCTAAATATCTTCATTTCTTCAACCAGTCCTCGGATGAATTGGACTCGAGCCTCTTTGTCATCTTGGTTGTCCTCTGGTCACTGTCTAGTTTGTTAGTATCTTGGGTAAACAGTGGTACCCAGAATAGAACAGAATAGCTTAATGTGGTCTGACCAGAGACAGAGCAGAGGGGAACAATCACCTCTTTATGCTGGGAAATTATGCCTCTCTTAAAGCAGCACAAGATGGCGCTGACTCTCTTGGCTGTTGTATCTTACATTGAAACATTGTTGACTCATATTGAGCTTTCATGCAGTCCAATTATGGCGCAAATCACGGACACTCTGTACTGTTTTCATCTTCTATCACTATGCTTGGTAAACAAGTGTTTTGTTTTTTGTTTTTGTTTTTGTTTTGTTTTGTTTTGTTTTGTTTTGTTTTGTTTTGTTTTGTTTTGTTTTTACTATACCAGGCACTACACCAGGGTCATACAGTAGGAAATAGAACTTGATTCTTTCTCTATCTAGGATTTTAGCCTCCTCTCTCCAATGGAATGTTAGAAACTTCCTACTGCTCTATCAGCACATGGAAAGATCACTACCCTTGAATTCAGAAGATTTCCTTTGTTCAACTCCAAGTTGTGACGACCGCGCTAGCACCCACAACACCCCAGAATCAGCCAGAGTCAGGATAAGCAAAAGTCCATCTTTATTCTTGGTCTTTAGGGGTAGAAGTGAAGGGGATGGAAGAGAATCTCTGCAATTGCCTTCTCCCTCAGCTACCACCGAGAGTATGTCCCTGGCTAGCTTTTACTCCACCCCCTAGTCCCTCCTACAATCCTCTATACACCAACCATTGAGCCAGTACAGATAGTGGAAAGGACCATTTTCCAAGCATATGCCCATAGAGTATCGTCCAATCACCATCTCATACAACCTAATCATCAATCAACATAATCCTCATACAACCTCGTGAACTAAGTTTTTGTTATCATCCCAATTTTCCAAATAAAGTAAGTCTCAGAGACTTTACGTGACTTGTATAGGATCACATAGCTAATAAGTATCAGAGATGAGATTCGAACTCTGGGAAGCTCTATGCTATAAACAAAAGCTCTATTGTGAAGGGGTCTGAATTTGAATGCTAATTTCTCCTCTTAACTACCCATGTAACTCTGGACAAACCATTTAACCTTACTGGGCCTTAGTTTCTTTATCTGTAAAATGAGGGGATTAAGACTTAAGAGTTCTAAAATCTATAAGAAACAAGAAATCAGCCATTTATCACTATACGCCTTGAAATATGGAAACATTGGAATTGAGTTGGGAGTGACATCTTTAGTCAAATCAGTTTGGCAGTTGTATGGAACATGCATTAGTATTGAGAGAAGCTTGATAGAGAGGGACTAAATAGGAGGCAATTCTAATGCTTCAAACACAGAGTGATGAGGGTTTTAATTAGTGGTAACTGTGAGTGATAGAAAAAAGACATTTGTGAGCACTCCTATAGAGATGGAAAAGTTATACAAGACTTGCTCACCAGTTATTTATATAAGATGAATAAGAGTAAGGAGTTCTTGGTTACACCTGAATAGGAGAGAACCAGGGAAGAGTAATGTCATGTAAAAACTTAGGAAGCAGACAGGACCCCGAAGGGGAGTGCCATGAACAGTGACATATACTACAGAGATATCAAAATGGATTAGACTTTGGAAAGGCCATTTGATGAGTAAATAATAGATCACTGACCATTTGGAAAGCAATTCCATTTGGGTGATGAGGTCCAAAGTCAGATTATGTAGCTGACAGGAGAGGAAATGAGAGGCAGAGTATGGCTTTTTTCAGGGAGTTTTGCTGAGAAAGAAAGAAAAAATATAAGATATTGGAACTAGTTGGTTGGAACTAGTAAGGATTTTTTTTTCACTTAATAGATTTTTTTTTCAATTACATGTAAAAATAGTTTCAACATTCAATTTTGTAAGTTTTAAGTTCCTCCTTTCCTTCCTTCCCTCCCCAAGACAGTAAGCAATCTGATATAGGTTGGTTATACATGTACAATAATTTAAAATATATTTCCACTTTAGTCATGTTATAAAAGAAAAAACAGAACAAAAAGGAAAGACTATGAGAAAGAAAACATAACAAAAAAGGTGAAAATAGTATATTTCAACACACATTCAGTCTTTTTTTGGGGGGTGTGGATGGCATTTTCTATCCCAAGTCTATTGGAAATGCTTTGGATCACTGTATTGCTGAGAAGAGTTAAATCTAGCATAGTTGATCATCACACAGTCTTGCTGTTATTCTGTACAATGTTCTTATGGTAATGTTCATTTCCTTGTCAGGATTTTTTTAAGAATGAAGAAAACTTGGTTGTGTTTATGGTGACAGAGAAGAACCAGTAGATAAGGAAAGATCTAAATTTAGAGTAGGACAGGGAAGAGAAATTGGTTGAAGAAGGCAGAGAATAGGAAGATGTAAAGGGAGTAAGCTTTAACGAGAGGCTCTTAATAATAAATATAGCTAATATTTATATAGTATCTACTATATGCCAGGCTTTATACTAAGCATTTGATTCTCACAACAACTCTGGGAGGTAGGTACTATTTTTATTCCCATTTTACAGATGAGGAAAGTGAAGGGGAAAGAGCTTAAGTGACACCAAGTGACACTCAAGACACTTAGCTGCTAAGTGGCTGGATTTGAACTCCAGTCCTATTAGATTATAAGCTCCTTAAGGACAAGAACTATTTTTTTTTTTTTTTTGCATCCTCAGTACTTAGCACAGTGTCTGGAACCTAGTAGGTACTTAATAAACATTCATTAATTATTGATTAGGTCTTCCTTATCCATTGTATCAGCTTTTCATCACTGAGCGAAATAAAGGAAGAAATAGTGGGGGTTGACTTCAAGGGATTTTGAGATATTGGAGGATGATTGTGAGATGAGGAGGAAATGTAGAAGGAGAATTCTGTACAGATGGACTCAAATTTTTTTCAGTAAAGTATAAATCAAGAACCTCAGCTGCTGGTTAGAATAAGGAATGAGATGGAAGGCTTGAAGAGAGAAGTTGTGAAACAATTATTGTGTAGCATGGAATACAGAAATAGGGAAGAGTGAAAGGGTGGTTTTGCCACATTGAGGGCTCTGCTAGTGGACCTAGTGATTTCTTCCAATTTCATTCATCATCACATGAGTAGTAAAAGAGATAGATGGTGCCAATAATTCAGGACTAAGGCTTCATCAAAGTGAGCAATGGGACAAAAGATAAACCCAATGTAGTGTTGATCTGGTTCTCTTAGTTTGAAATTGGAAAGAGAAGAGAATACAGTCAGAGCAGGGGTGATGTCCTGGCAAATTTCTGAGATTTGCAGGGATTACAGATCATTCCAAGGATGAAGAATAAATTTAGGAGTAGTAGAGGATAAGGAAAGATAAATAGTAGGAGATTATGATATAATAGAGAAATTTCATTGTTTTTGGTCATGGAAGTTGAAAACATGTGTAATGGCAAGATAAAAAATGTGACGATCCTTGTCTTTAGCTAACATAGACTAGATAGGAGATCTGTGAGTTTATATGAGAGAGCATTAAAATGTATGTTTGAAGTCCACTTATATGAGACAAGAATTGAATTAGAGAGAGAATAATTGAGAGAAATTGCCTAGGATTCAGTAGATAATGTCTAGCAGAATTCAAATATGTGGATTAGAGTGAATTTCAAAATAATAGGAGAGTTTACTGAGGATTGGTGGTAGAGGGAGGATCTCTTAGTGGCAATAGAGGGGAAAGTAGTAGTCTGATTCCTCTCCTTGACTAATTCGTAGAGGGCAGGGCATTTGAGAAAAGCTGCAACTAGCAGTTGTAAGGGAAGTCAATACTGTAGTATAATTGGAGGTTTAGGATTCAATTTCTGGGGCAAGATTTGAACTCAGAATTTTCTAATCCCAAGTCTGGTCCCCTGTCCTTTATATAATATGTCCTCTCTAGCTAGAAACCAAAGGTGACCAGACAGAGCAGGAGCTTCTGGAGCTGAACTCTTTTGAATGGCTAGAGAACAATGATGATATGCATTAAAGGAGTAATCTTAGACCAGGTGTGAGTTAAGGATCTAGAGAGATTGAGTCAATGAGGAAAATTTAAAAAAACACACCTTTTTTTATTAAATAAAAACACACCACAAAGATATAAATTGACAGGTGCCACTCTCCAGGAACCTACTGTTAGTAAATAACAGTGGCCCTTAGGGGAATAAACACTCTAACAGATCCAAAGAGCTATACATTTTCTTCAATATAGGCTTAGTCATCAAAAATTACAATTCCGTACAATTACAATTTAACTAATTCCTCTTCTCTGTCTTTGTAAATAGGAACCACGGATTCTCTATAAATAATCAATGATCTTCAGCCTTAGGGCTGCAGTTCTTTAGCGCTCCAAGTCAGAGCAGAGTGAAGAAATCAGAAATTATTGATAAATAATGTGGGGCAACATTACAAGAAATTTGCCAATATTTGAATAAGCAAATTACAATTGGCACTAGATACCAAAGAATTTCACTCAAGCTGTGCAAATAAACAAGGAGGCAACCACAGATCCAAAGAATCATTTTCTGGGGTGTACTATGTAAAAAGCACTATCATGCATGCCCACCCAGAGGGCTCACTCACCACAAGGAGCACAGTCTCTGAGCCCCAAAGAACTATTATAAGTGATAGCTTTGGACTCAGGAAAAGAATCAATGATGTAATTCACATAAGATAGTGCCTTATCTGGGAATTTTGACACTCAGGGAAAAGCCAATTGAGTGGGGGAGGGAGGACTTTAAGAAGACAGAGATAGGTGATGTGGTTTTCAGATCAAAGGTTCTGTAGGTAGTGCAGCTTAGTCAGGTATATCAACACCAGGGGAGGGAGGTGGGTCCAAGAAGAGGCATAAAAAAATAAAGATGGGACCATTAAGGGGCAGCTTCCTGGGACTAGCTAAGAAAGAGAATATACTTCTTCACAGTTACTCTTCACCAGTTCCATATCATATAGCATGACTGCCCCGAGTCTCATTGGGAATAAGTAGTCTGGGGCAAAATCCTGGTTGCCTCATACTAGTTATACCTCCGACATATGTTAAATGCAGCCATAGAGCTCAAGCAAAAATGCTTATCTTGAATTGGCATTTTCTTGACAAAGTTTTATAAACAACCATTTATTTCTATCCTGATTTCCCATTCTACTGAAGGTATGCACCACAAAAATTATCAAGATGGTTGGAATCAACTAAGGGAAAGACAACAAAGTTAGCACAAGTTTTCCTTAGTAAAAATCCCTCTGGGCATATGTTCTTGAAAAATAAGATCAACTCTCTGTGTGTCTGTCAATATTCAGGCATGCACTCTCCTTGAAGAGCAATGACTCATACAAAATGAGCTAAAGTTTTGAAAGGTATATTGTTATCAGATGGAGCAAGAAACTCTTTAGGATGCATGGTCATTCCTGCTAAAGGTAAGAAAGACTGAAGCTTTAGGAGTGGCCTCCAAATTAGCAATTTCCTCAAATGTACTAAAAAGGCAATTAACTGCTGGTGCTACCCAGGACATAGGCTTCCATCACAATCTGAAGGATACATATTACCTCCATTTATAGAACATAAGTTCTTTGAAGGCAACTCATTTTGGTTTTATACTTTGTATTCTCAATGCCTAGAAAATGTCTGGCATGTATTAAGCATTTGATAAATTTTTGTTGATTGACTATTTCTTTTTATTTCTAAATTAAATTGTCATCTCCTTCGTACAGGTGAAGACTGTGAAGAAGAGAAAGATGAATAATAATAATTTGCATCTATATAGTACTCTATATAGTACAATTTATATGAATTGCCTGATTTGATCTTCGCATCCAACCTGGGAAGTAAGTGTTACTATTGTTCCCTTTTTGCAGATGAGGAAACTGAGGCTGAATGAATGACTTGCCCAAGATTATAGAGATAATAGGTCTCTGAGGAAGGATTTAGCTGAGGTCCTGCCAACTCTTCAGTACTTCAGTTACCATACCACCTCTGGAAATAACTCACCCATGCAAATCGTCTGTCTCAGACTTCAGCACATGTCTTTGATTTCAAGCCAAACTGTCTTCATCTTGGTGAAGAAAGTGATATCTGACATTTAGCTCAGAATCCTACAACTGAATGTAGGGGGGAACCATATCACAAATGGGTGTATTAAAAACACTGCCTGTCATTCAAAACCCCTAAGTTTTTACGAATGTTTTAGACTTGACCTTGGCAAGTCTTACCCATTTGAACAAGAATGGAAAACTCTGATAAGGATAATGAAAATGAAATATCTATTGTCTCAGAAATTTTTTCCTGATCCTCCCCCCAGCTTTTGTAATAAGAGTGGAGAGCACTGACAGGGAAAATGAAAATGGAAATAAATTTGAATTATGTCTCATAAAAGCTTTCCCTATCTCTTGAGTTTCTAATATCCCATCCCTGAAAAATTTAGCTTCTATTTGTTGCATTTATTTTGTATAAACTTAATTACATATGAATTATCTTTATAGAACATAAACATTTTGTTTTGTTTTTCTGTTATGCTCAGTGCCAGGCAAAATGTCAGGCATGTGTTAGACACTTAATAAGTTCTTGGTGATTAACTAAGTCTTTTTATTTTTTAATTAAATTTTATTTTATTTTTAGATCCTCATTTTCTTCACTACCCTTCCCCCTTTTCTTCTCTTCAATTGAGAAGGTAAATAAAATAAAACTCCTATTACAAACAGAGCTAATCAGAACAAGTTCTCACATTGGCCATGACCAGAAAAAAAAAAGCATCTTAGTCTGTACTCAGAGATCACCAGAAGTTGGATAGTATATTTTGTCTTAGATTCTCTGGCTTTGTGGTTAGTTATTATGTTGATCAGTCTGTAATAGATTTGAAACTTTTTGATATTCTTATTTCTATGAAGAACTATAATTAGAACCAATAAATCAACAAACATTTATTAAGTACCTACTACTTTCCAGGTACTGAAGCTTTAAATACAAAAAAATTTTCTCAAGGAGCTTACATTTAATCAAGAATATTTTATTCTGTGGAAATATGTATAGAAGAATTGTACATGTTAATATATATTGAATTATTTGCTGTCTAGGGGAAGGGGAAGGAAGGGAGAAAAATTTGAACACAAGATTTTGCAAGGGTTTGCATGTATTTAGAAAATAGAAAGTTATAATAATAATAACTTTAAAAGAATATTAATTAACTACTATATGCTAACTACTATCCAAACTGGGTGCTGAACATACAAATTTGCCTAAAGAGATATAACACATTCACCAGAAAAGCAAATACAGGATCTATCTGTATATATGTATATTATATATTATTCAAGGTGGAAGAGGAGCCCTGACAACTTTTATCATCCAGAACACATATCACAATCAAATGACTGAACAATTAATCTTTAATTAAATAAATATTTGTTAAACACCTACTCATATAATCAAGAACTTAAAACAACAACAAAAAATCTATTACCCCATTTCCCTTAATCCCAGCATGTTACAGATGAAGAAAATAAGAGCCAGAGAAAAAGAAATTTGTCTGAATTCATGCAGCATATAAATAGCAGAGTTAGGATTCAATACTTCTGACTCCAAATTAAATGCTTTTCTCCATAAGTCAGAGTTCTGTAGTGCAGTAGAAAGACTTGGAATAAAGAAAACCTGAGTTCTAATCTTACCTCTGACACAAATTAGACAAGTCACCTAATTCCTTAGCCTCAGTTTCCTCTTCTGTAAAATGGAGATTACCTTTTGTGTCCAACTTACAGAATTGTTCTCAGGTTCAAGTGAAAGAATGTGTTTTGTAAATCTTAACTAAATGTTGACTATTAGCTAAATGTCAGCTATTATTTTCACTTTCTTGTTCAGTCTTATTCAACCTTTGGTGGCCCCATTTGGAGTTTTCATGGCAAAGATATTAGAGTGATTTTCCATGGCCTTCTTCAGCTCATTTTACAGATAAGGAAACTGAGACAAACAGGATTAAGTGACTTGCCCAGGGTTGCTGTATGACTAAATATCTGAGACCATATTTGAACTCAAGAAGAGTCTTCCTGATTCCACTCCTACTGAGCCACCTAGCTTTCCTTTGAGCCATTTCTGTTAATCTTACTCTGAGAGGGCGATTAGGCTTCCCAGTTAGGGGTTTTTAAGCTTTCACAGGTTTCTTTGTTAAGTGGGTAGGGGAAACTAATATGTTGCCTACATCCACCTCAAAATACTTTGTATCTCCTTTGCATGTTTTAAACTTATATTTTTGGTGTATATGTAATTTCTTCACAGTAGGATCTTTGAACTAAAAGACTGTTTAGTTTTTTTTTTGGGGGGGGGTCTTTACAACCTTAATTTCTAGCACAGTATTTGGCACATAGTAGGCCCTTAATAAAAAAATGTTAATGGAAGGAAGGAATGGCCAAGGAGAATTCTCTCCTTAGGAAATTTGCATTTGAAAATAAAATACTCATTGACCCAAATAAATCTTCTACTTCATGAGATGTTGTGGGAGCAAAAGAAGTAAAATATTTCAGGGAGGAGAGGGAGATATTTTGATAACAGAGAGAGCAGTGTGTTGTTATTAGTTCTCTTAAATAATATCACATGATTTACATTCACATAGATAGCTATTTCTTTTACCCCTTCAGAGTTGGTCTTGCCATAGGAAAAGCTAGTTTACTTAATGACTTCTTTTTTCATTATACAAAACAGAATACAATTATCCCTTACATATTGTGACTTTCCCCATCATGGTTTTGATATATTGCAGATGAGTAGAAGAAATTAAATGGGAATTTGGGGAGAGTTTTTAGAAGTCATAGATAACATGCAAGGACCAAGAGATGACACAGAAGTTTAGAAACTTAGAAATGCATAAAATAAAATGCATATGTATTGTATTATATAATATCAACTTATTTTATCTTTTAATATCATAATAATTCAGACTTCTCTGATGTGAAGGAAAGGCCAAAAAAATTTTACATGGATTTTCTATATTCTGGGGATGCCGCATTCCTCACTCTTTTAATGTGGAAGGCATAATTATATAACAACCTTTTGAAAGATTGGAGCAAAGTTCCTAGAAGTAACACAACTCAGTCTTCCTTTCAGGATCAGCATTCACTTAAGGTCAAAAAAAAGTAAAACACTACATATTAGGATATTAGTAAATGAGTATATGAAACTTCATTGTCTGGATAAGTTAGAAAATTTCTCATATTAATTCACTAATAGTGACCAAGTACTTCCCAACTACAATTACTAGGATTACCTCATAATATTTAACTAAGTACATTAAACTTTGTCCTAAGGGACATAGTACAAAACATACATTGTTTGTTGCTTTATTCAAAGAAGAGAGAAAATCAATACTTTTTGTTAGGTACCAAAAGCAGTGACAGCACTCAACCAGAAGGATTTCAACACCAAGAAATCATACCTTAGTCCAGAAGCCTCCAGCCTGTTTCTGGTAGGGAGTGTGCTTGGACTGACAAATCTTACTGTCTACCAGTACAGACAAGAAGGAGCAGGAAGTAGAAGGCATCCACTTGTCCCCCTTGCCCACCTCTTCATAAGGCAGTCAGTGTTTCACTGACTATCCCAGACTATGTGTATGTGTGGGTCTTCTCTTAATCCAGCAATAGAAAGAGAAAGGAGAAGGGAGAGGAATAGAAGAAAAGAAAGGAGGGATACAAGATGATATAGGAAGAAAGGAAAGAGAAGATAGAAGAGGGAGAACATCTTCCTTTCTCTACTCTTCCCACTTATTGTAGGGACCCTCCTGCGAATGACAAAACAATTCTTTGCCCATCTACAGATGATAATACATGATTATATGGCAATGACCCAGAGAGGTTCTCCCCAACTTCTACATGATGAGATGTCTTAGGTACAAATAGTATCTCTCTCTCTCCAGCCATGCTGCTGCTGCTGCACCTTTCTAATGTCGTAAAAAATGCCTTTGACCTTTATTCCTCCTCACTTACCAGCAAAAAAAAGCAAAACTGTGCTTTTTACTCCCCTCTACTTCCTAACTTCCACAATGCCAAATTCTACAGATTGTGACAGCTTTAAAAAGTTCTGCTAATTCAGAATGTTTGGAAATCTGATGATTGATTGATCTATGACTCAATCCATAAGTTGGGGATAACTGTCCTGGGCAGACAACCAAAAAGATCCTAGAAGGAAATTTCTCAAGAAGTTATTTCATAATATTTTGAGAATTTTAATTCTCAAATGGTTAGGAAACTGATTTTATGGTTTAAAGCTTAGGATTCCAGCCTCCCAGCTTCACACCCTCTAGGGAAGCAGGGTTTTAAAAGTCAAAAGGAAAGGAAATTCCACAATCTCTCTCCTACATACATTTTCCTATTTCAATATGTATACTCCCCAAAAGCTCTTCTTTTTTAAAATTTTACTTTTTAAGCCTTTCTTAACTGTTATTTGACTTCAGTTCCAAATGCATGCACAAAGCAGCTACAAAAGCATAGGTGCTTACCACTTCAGATAGATACAGTACTTGAGAACTGTGTGAAAACAGTAGAGGTTAACTGTAGTTTTGATTTTAGGTAGAATCTTCTGTTAAAATTATTTCTCTCTCTCCAGGAACTGAGGAGGAAAGTAATAAACTGTTTTAGTCAAAGGCCATAGATTCTAAGGTTAGATTTTAATTTTTCATAATTTCTTCATTTACAAAAAGGGCACATGATCTCAATCTGTTGTTCTGTGGCTAGAAATATAATACATTGTTTGCATGTAAAGTCTTCTCCCATATGAAAGCTTTTACTGTACCTCAGTTCTTGAAGTCTGAAGAGAGGAGGACAACTAACAAAGCAGATTGATCTTTTTTTCCTCTTCAGGAATCAGTGCATTGTAAGTGGCACAAAAGCAACCATTTATTTTCCATAAATCTATTTCAAGGATCTGGTAAACCAGGTAGAATCTGTCTCATTTCAGGAGTTTCAGGAGACTCACCTTGAGTGTCAGGTTCCAGTGGGTTGTGAATGATGTGGTCCATTTGTGATGGGTCCCTCCTTAGGGTCTGGGGAAGAAAGGCTTCATGAACAATAGGCTTTATATTAGTGAAGGTAAATTTGCAATCTGTCCAGTAGAATTTCTTACCCCTTCAATCATTCTCCTCCACCTCCTTATGTCGCTTAGCTATCAGTGTCTCTTTCAAGCTATGTCCATTAAGATGGCTATGATTCCAATGCTCTTGTCTTCAGCAAATTACCAAAATAGGATTTATGATTCATTGACCCAAATTACATTCCCACTGGCAGGATCTGTTTAAACCCTGCTCAGCATCAGCATTCTCATTTCTGCAGAAAGCTTGCTTCTCTCTTCTAGAGTTCTAGAATTCTCCAGTCCCAACACAAAGGACACATGAAAAGCTTATCTCTACAGAAGTCCTTGACCAGAGAACATCCCAGACTTGGCAATTTTGTGAATTCTTTTTTCAAGCTTTGCAAAAGAAAAGTGATTTGTGTTTTCTGTGGGAGACAATTAGATTACTTGTACAGTAGAGAAAAGCATCAGAAGGCCTGGATTTAAGTCCAAATTATGCTTGGGGGATTCTTCTGATTCTCAGTTTCCTTATTTATAAAAATGGGGATAACAAGCAATGGTTTATTTCACGAAGAATCTGGCAAACCTTTAAGCTGAACGTTCTGTGAATGTGAGTGAAAATTAAGATAATTTTCTTTTCAAAGAGAAGAAACACTTTTATTTTTAAATTTACTTCTGTGAGGTGACAGAGCTATAGCCATTCTGTGCTTTTTGGCGTTGTCAGAGTTACAAATCTTTTCCACAACAGGCTCTCTGTGATTGCAATGCCTACTTGACAGTTTGTGACTGCGAATGGAAGCCAAAGTACCACTGAGGCAAAGAAGGCAAAAGGATGCACAACCTCTGTGGGTTTCTTTATGGACTAAATGTCCTATTATTTTCTTGCCTCAGAAATGAAGTGAGAACCTTGAATCAGAAGTGTCCTTTTACAGTTCCTGGAAGCAAAGTTATTTGGCCTTTATGGACAAGGAGACCTTTGTGGTGCAGTGGGAAGAACACTGGCTCCAAAGCCAGACGGCTTAGATTCAAATCCTGCTTCTCATATTTATTATCTATATGAACTTGTTCAAATTAATTAACCTCTGTGAATCTCAATTTCCTCCTTTCAAAAAGAAGGAATTGGAATACACACAAACACACATATACATATATAGACATAGATATCTTCAGTTATACACACACCCACAACCCATATATATATATGTGTGTGTGGGTGTGTATATATAAGACTGTATTGTTTGTTTGCCCTTTTTCTCTGAAGTAGATAGCATCTTCTTTCATAAGTCCAAGTCTTCATATTTTTCTAAATCTACCAATTCATCATTTCCTACATCAACAGCAATATTCAAACCTTATCCTCTCTAGTTATTTTAAATAGTCATTAATTAATTATTCATTAATATGGCTGACATTAATTTCCTTATTTTTTTTCATTTGGTTAATCTATTTTGGTTGTAACTTTGTCTGAGATCATGATTACTATTCTGCTTTTTAAAAAAACATAATAAATTCTGTTTCTGATATTTATTTTATGTTTGTCTGTAGCTTTTATTTCTATTCCTCCTGACTTCTTTGCTTTACTTCTACCTGCTATGTTGGCCTCCTATTACTTAATCCCTTACTTAATTACTTAATTATTTAATACCTTACTTAATTACTTAATCCAGACTCCCTCCCTCATCCTCCCCCTCCCCCTCCTTTCTCCTTGTCCTTTTGTTTCTATCTGAATTTAGAAGACTTTCATGGATTTCCAAATATATAGGTTGTTCCCTCTTTATTCCATTCCCATTAATCTATACAACCTTCTATACCCTCACTATCCTATTTCCTCTCTCACCTATTTATATATTTAAAAGACTTTTATTCTCTTCTAAGTGCATATATTGTTCTCTCTTTAACCCAGATATGATCTGAGTAGGATTTCCTCTAAAAATCCCTCCCTTATCTTCTCCCCCTTTCCTCTCCCCTCAGCCTCTGATTTTTTTCTGAATTTAGAAGACTTTTATACCCTTCTAAATGTTTATGTACCGTTCCCTCTTAATTAACTATTTCCAAAGAGAGTGGGGATCCAAAATGACCATCCCTCTTCCCTCATCAAATTCCTCTGTGTCAGTTCTTCCTTTTACAACTCATTTGTATAAGATATTTATTCTTTTTACCTTTTCTTATACACTTTTTTTTGGGGGGGAATTGGGGAAGATTGATTTTCATTTATTTGATTGCACCCAGTCAATATGTGATAATTTCAGTATACACAGCTGTTTTACATTTATCAAAATATGATGTAATTTTTTTTATCATCCTGAGTGATGAAAACCCCATTGTTACAGCCCACACTGATATAATAAAATAGATAAGCCCTAATTCTCCCCTTTAACCAGCATCATGAAAGACCTTTGGAATCTTTCCATCATCCTAGAGAGTTCTGTAAACTAATGAGTGTTCTTGTTAGAACATGATTTTACTTCAATATGTGGAACTATCCATCTTTTATTTCACCGGTGAGGGTTCTGTCCAACTGACAAATCTCATAAGCCCTCTATGCTTTACTAAATGTTTCCATAACAACAACAACAACAACAACAACAGCAATAATCATGATAATTAATTCCCTGGTAGCTAGTGTTGAGATAATAATCTCTCTTAAATTAGTTTTTTAGGTCCTCAGACAATAGTCAGACAACCCTTAATTGGGCCAGTTTTGGAAGCCCGGCTCATATGATAAAATCTGACAAAGTTTGTGTTCTCTTACAAAATTTACCCTTTGAGAACACAAGGTCATCTCCATTTTGCTATCAGAGGAAGATTTATGTGGAAGAAGCATTAGGATCAATTACTATCACTTAGGTCCCATTTAATAAGTTTTTTTTTTTTTTAATGTCTTTTGCCTTCTCATAACAATGGGGGGAAAAAAGTAAAACCAGCTGACAATGATTCTGACATAGCATATGTCAGCATTTCTGTACCTATAATCTCACATCTTTGAAACAAAAAGTGGGAGGTATATTTTCTTATCCTTTATCAAAGATTATAATCATTGTATCTATTATTCACTAAAGTTAGCCGAATGCACAATATATAAAAGTGTTGGGCTTGGAGTCAAAAAGTTTTGATTTCAAGTCCAGCCTTACACTTCTGCAATTCATTTAACCTTGCTTTAATTTCCTAATTTGTAAAATGGAAATAAAAATGGTGTCTACTTTTTAGGTTTGTTGTAAGGACAAAATGAGATAGTTTTAAAAAATTATTATCATTTTTTAAAGTTTTCAGCACTTATTTTTATAAGATTTTGATTTCCATTTTTTCCCTTCCTCCTTCCCCCTTTCCCTCTCCAAGATGGCAATCTGATACAGGTTATACATGTACAATCATATTAAACATATTTCCACATTAATCAGGTTGTAAAAGAAGAATCAAAATGAGGGAAAATATGAAATAATATTTTAAAACATCTTGTAATCCTTAAAGTGCTTTAGAAATGCCAATTACCATTATTATTATCATTTCTTCACTCTTCACCAGTTTA
Source organism: Sarcophilus harrisii (assembly GCF_902635505.1). NCBI lineage: Eukaryota > Metazoa > Chordata > Mammalia > Dasyuromorphia > Dasyuridae > Sarcophilus > Sarcophilus harrisii. Next base: position 361,854,374 of record NC_045428.1, read on the forward strand.
TTCAAATCTTCCTAATTTTTTGTGTATTTCAAATTGTTTCTTATAGTGTAATATTGCTCATTCTTATGAGCACATTCTTATGCCACGATTTGCTCATCCATTCCTAAATCCATGGACATATTTCCTTTCAATGGAAAAATTAAATGTCATTCTTCCAAGTGTTGTATATCTGCCTCCCAAGGCCATCTTTGGAGATAGAAAACTGGCAGGAATGAAACAGAGTTGGTTGGTTTAGATGAGCTATGGAGCAGAAAAGCACTATTAAATAAACTGGCAATACCCCTTGGCAATTCTCACCAGCTATTTAAAAATGCCCCAATGTCCCACAGCCAATTATGTGCCTAATAACATTATTCCCCTCACCCCCTTACTTCCCATATGCTTTGTTCTAGAGGGAGAAAATATAAGATATAAGGTTTGGAAAATGCTGGGTATGGGACCAACAGATTTGACCAATATTTTCACTTGAATAAACAGAGATTTGGATGTTTTATAGTCCTAACCTAAAGACTATTTTTCTAGATGCATCATTCAGCCACCTAGAGTTCCCTCAGGATTTGTGCTCATATAACTAGATCTCAATTATCTGCACCAATGAAGAGGAGAACAGAAAACCCAGAATGGTGACTAAGCAAAAAAAAATTATTATACATAGTTTGTGTTTATATTTTTTCTTTCTCCCATCCCACCACAGATTTTCTTTCTTAATTATGTTTTGCAGGGCCCAATACTAATAGAATTCTGGGCAGTGGTGAAGAACAGAAGAATAAAGACATGGGGAGTAGGATGGGACAAGGGGTAGGCAAGGAAAAGACAGGCAGGGTTAAAATATTTCCTGCAATTCTGTTAAGAAAAAGATTGTCTGATTTAAATTTGGGAGGTGACCTGTGTATTGAGTTGGATTTTTTGATCTCTGAGGTAGTGAAAATACTGTAGTTATTTAATATTTCCTTAATTGTATTCTTATATTTTTCCTATATCTATTTCCTTGGGAAATAGATATTAGTGAGCTTAATGATAAAAACGGGAATATGGGCAGGACTACTAAAAACCCATCAGGAAGCCAAAGGTCTTGTTGGATGATTGCGAATCCAATTGGTATTATAGAATCATACAGTGAGTCCAATCTATCATACCATTGTGAACAAGTTCCAAATTCAGACTGGGGATATTTTGGAAGGGAAGTTACCAGTTTTGTTGAGGAACTATGATGCAAACAGAGAAGTTAACCTACTTATAGGGGAATAAATACGGTACAGTTCAAAGAGTTGGAAGGTTTGAATTCACATCCTAGCTTTACCACTTACTATGTAGGTAACTTTGGGCTTGTTGTTTAATTTTTCTGGGTCTCAAGTTTATCATTAATAAAATGAAGTGGGAAGGGTAGAAACCAGGGGATTTCTAAAGCTTTCTTCAGATCCAAATAAAGATCCTATAATAATTGTCTACATTATTCTCACAATAGTCATGAAAAATGTCAGTGGTCAGACCCATCTTTTAATTTCTCTTTACATCAAAAAGTTTCTAATTCAAATGTTTCTTGCTATAATTTAAGCCTCTAAAATTCTATCTTACATAAAAATGAAGAATGGGTAATCAAAAATATCATTATTACAACTGTATTTAAGACTCTATTTCAACCTCCCTTCTCTCCAAATTAAATATCACCTCAGTGGCCTTGAACTCATGGTAACTTTGTATTCATTTTTAGAGAACCATCTGAGTCTACAATGGGGAATTTGGTAAATATGATTAATATTTGTCTAATAACATTGGACTGAGTTAGAAAAACTATTTTTTCCTTGGCTTTGATGTTGATGGACTTAGACAGGGGTATGCTGATAGATATCTAACAACCAACTCTCTGGGAAAAAGTGTACGTAGGAGAAACTTTTAAGTTTCTTCTACATTATTAAGATTTTCTCTGCTATTTTCTTTTTAGTCTAGAAATCAACAGAACCATAAATCAAAGCCCTGATTTGTAGCATTTGCCAACTTCATATATAAAAACACTAACTCACTAACAAACTAACTAACTCTTCTTAGATTTGAGCTGATTCCATCACACACCTTTGAATCTGGGCCTCTCTTGGGGGGATTGGACTAAATGGCTTGCAATATAGAATCATAGATTTAGAGCTAGAAAAGAGACCTTAAAGACCATCTAGTCCAATCTCTTATTTTATAAATGAGTAAATTGAGTTCCAGAGATATGATAATAACTTTCCAGTGCCATTTTATATTATATACACATCTTAATTTCCTATAAACATATATATGTATATACATTTCATAATACTTCTTAATTGATACTTTCAAAAATATCAAATAAACTCTACCCTCATTCCTGGATGGGATGTGACAAACTACCTCTATACACTCTCAATTACCAAACTCATAATTTTCTTGACCAAAGTATTCTATCTGACCACCACTCCTATTTGTGTTTTGTCTTTTCCATTAGAACGTAGATTTCTTAAGAACAAGGATTGTCTTTGCTTTTGGATGTGTGCTCTCAGCTTTTAGCACAGTACTCAGCACATAGTGTGGGCTTAAAATATGCTTTCTTAATTATTCAGTAATATGCATTTCTAAACATATTGTTCTATATTGTTCCCTATATTCCTCTACCCAGTCTTCTCATGTTACAATAACTGAATAAGGGGAATGGAAAAAAAATAAGTTAATTAAAAACAGACAATGTGTCAACTACATTTGAAAGTATATACAATATTCCACACCTACTGTCCCTTTTACTTCTGCAGTATAAGTGGGGGGTGGGGGGGGGAGGTGTCCTTTTCCAGTCTGCATCCCTTTATTTGCAAGAATGTATGTGTCTCTTTTACATGCTTGCACATCTTTGTGTGGTTGGGCTTCCTGAAGGCAGGAGCTACATCATTTCCTTCCAAAAAAAAGTCCCTCTATTACACTGAATTAAATTCCTGACTACAAAGTAGCCTGGTAGGTTTGGACCACTAATCCCTCTCAAGGTAATCCTTTCTCTAGATATAACAGGCTACCATCAGGACAGAATACCTTCTTCAGAATGCAGGCCCTTGCTTGCTCTCACTAACACATTCCCTTTGCTCCTTGAGAATTCTCAAGGCATTTGAGAGGGTTGGAAATGTCTGGGTTTGATGACACTATTTGCAAAGTAAAGAGTCTATTTATGAAGATAATAACAATGTCCAGGCCAATCCTACTGTGAGAGAATCTTGACTCCTAATTAGCAAAAGCAATGTGTTTTAACAAGGGAGCTCAGCTGACAGTTCATTCCTGCTCTGAATGCCAAGGAATCTGGGACAGAGAGAGGGCTGGCAGAGAGAACATACAGCAGGTGAGGAGAACAATGTCAACAGATGCGTTCATCCACTGGAGGCATTAAACCTTGGAATCATTTGATTTGCCTTTACTCTGGCTGGCATCCCAAAGTCCTTTTCCTCCTGCAATGAATGGATCTGTGAAGAAAGGCTAGACTTTAGATTAGCTAGGGTGAGCAGATGCCCCAGTTTTGGCAGAATCAGGGTCCCTGCTGCTAGTGAATGAGGGCGAAGGTCCAATGGGGACAGAACCTTGTGGACTTGTTCCTTTAATGTCGCAGAGTTAAAGCTTGTCCCTGAGGAAAAATAGGGATCTGTCTAGTGCCCTGAAAGGAAAAATTCCCTTTTTGTACATGGGGGGAGGTAAAAAACGAGGGAAGGAGGGGCTGAACAATGGAGAGGGAGGTGGCAGTTTAAACTTGTATTTGAAGGAATGAGAACCATTTATGAAATACTTACTATGTTCCAAGCACTGTTAAGAGCCAGGGATGTAAGATGGTACTGGTCCTCAAAGAACTTATAATCTAATAGAGGAAGACAATATTCAGGTGAGTTAGAGAGGAATGATAAATGAAACCATGGGAAAGTTCCAGGTCAGCTTTGTAAAAGTTGTCTTCATCTGTCATTTTTACTGTTCCATCAATCTGCCAGTGTATCCCACATGGTGCAGTTAGGTGAAACAGTGGATAAAGTGCTAGACCTGGCCTCAGACACTTATTAGTGGTGTGATGCTGGGCAAGTCGCTTAAACCTGCTTGCCTCCGTTCCTGAAGAAGGACAGGGCAAAGCTTTCTCTATCATGAAAATATCTCTGCCAAAAAAAACCTCAAATGAGTTCATGGGGGGCTGGACATGACTGAAAAAATGCCTGAACAACTTCTCCCATATACATAGCTCAGTGTTTAAGCACTGTGGTAATCCAGATCATAAAACAGAATAAAAGGATCATAGGATTTCTGAAATGGAAAGGACTTCATTCCAACCCTTACTTGAATAGTAATCAGGTCAATGTCCTCAGTTCTTGTATCCCCAGCTGCTAGGAAAGAACTTTGCACACAGTAAGCACTTTTAAACTGAATTGAATCTCCTTGGTGAGATGAGATATGCATAGAGAAAATTGCCAAAGAAATTTTAATCACAATGGAAAGCAGCTTATGAGAATGATTTACATTTGTGTGTGCTTTATAGTTTACCAATTACAAGAAAATAAAGCTAGCAAGTGGGGGAGTTGGCACAAACCAAGTCCTTCCAATTTCCAATCCAAAGCCTGGTCCAGTGAATACACTGGGATTCTCTAAGTGGCATTAAGTGACAAATGAATCTGGACAAAAACTGTTCTCTGAAATAAAGTCAGAGAAGAAAGAGATACAGGCTGAAGAAGTCAGTAAAGGCTTAAAGGGGATGATGGTGCTGATGGATCCTTGAAGAATAGATGAGATTTAGATAAATGGAAAACAGGCATTCCAAGTGATAGTAAACAAGACCAATGGATTCAGAGTTTAAAGGTACCTTAAAATCAGTGAGTTCAACTCCCTCATTTTATAGATGAAGAAATTGAGCTCATGTGACTTGAACTAGATCACACAGGGAGAAAGAAATAGAAAAAGTTTTGGAACACAGATCTTCTACCAATATATCTAGTGATAATTATATTCCACTAGACTTATATGAGTTATTTGACTATTGGTTTCTTATCTTTAGTTACTGACATAATGCAATGCTTAGCATTTTCATTCATTCACCATTGTATTATGCATATGCATAATGGGTTACCAAAAGAAACTGTAGGTCCATCTTATAAATAAAAGCAATGTCATTTTAATATTGTAGGTTAGTAGTAATCTTACCCAGAAGCAGGGAATGAAGGAGATGAATCCTACGCATCCTTTCTAAACCAAGAAAACATCTTTAAAAACAAACAAAAATTGATTTTAGATCGCATTTCATGATAACGAATGTTTGCTTCAAATTAGCATAATATTACAGTCTAGAGGGGGTAAAACTGGAGGGAGGAGAAAGTTTAAATCCAGTTGGTAGATGTGAAGCTGGAGTGGAAAATCTTTACAATATAGTGAAAGCTAAATCCCCTTCATGGTTTACCAGAGCTTCTGGGGTCAAAAAGCTAATGTTATTCTCCTTTCTTGTGTTAAGAAAGTAGGAGAATTGCCACATTTCTTCATTAGGCTATTGGGAATCTACCTGATTGTCCTTTGGGTCTCCATGGAATCTGCTCCCCAAAAGATTAGAATTTTAAAGAATCTCACAGCAATTTCCTTTGCCTTTTAAAAATCTCCATCCTAAGGACATGCTGCTGCTCCCACTACCTGAAATAGGTTTTTGCCTTTCTTTCCCTCATCAACTCTCTAACTTCTTTCTCCCTCCAGGCTGTTACTTAGGTCTCTAAGATTGCAGCCTTTGAGAAGAGCCAGCTACTAAATAGTGCAATCCTGCAATTTGGTTCAAAATAAATACCCATTAGAAACAATCAAAAAAATAATTTATGGGCCCAAAAATGATGGTATCCACCTTGATTCCATGCTCATGGTGCTGTTTGTTTGCTTAGTTGATAGGACTTCAGGGATAAATGATAGAATGGCCTATAGACTCTTACTGGCAACTTCAGCTTGGAGAAGTCTGTGCCAGCAAATGATGCTGAATTTGCAAGTTTTGAGAAACTGAGGGAACTCTCCAATCAAGTTCAAATCTGACCATTTTATTGGGAAGCATTCAAAGGATTTTGAAGAAAATGTCCTTGGGTAAATGTCATCAAACACAATTCTCTTGTTCTACAAACAAAGGGTCCTATGAGAAAGAGATGTGGAAAAGTTACTTTGAATTTGAATGTGTTTGAATGTGTTTATAAACTGGGTAAGCGTTCTCCTCAGGAAACAGTTATCTGAGTGATAAGCTCTATGCTTCAGCCTCCAGAAGTCCATCTAATTCAAAAAGTACAGTACTGTCTGTACTAGGAGGACTATAAAACTTATCACTAAAGGAAGCAACGTTTCTAAGGGAAAATGTATCCAGAATCTTAACTTGGAATGACAAAATCCTGTCTCCTCTCAGTCAAAACAAGTCATTGGTTATGACTTCTGGAACATAGAGCCAAGACCCTAGAAATAATAGCAGCTTAAAATGATGTGACCTTTTAAGGGTTGCAAAGTATTTTCCTCATATAATCCTTGACCCAGATCAAGAACAGAAGACAGTTCAATTTTGAAGCTGTCTTTCAAACCACTCTTTGATCACTTTTTTCCCTTGTCAAATTTTGTTGGAAACATCAGGAATCAAATCACATCTAGATTTCTGCTAACGTAAATTAAGAAGTCTCTAATTCCTATGTAATTACTCAGGAAAATAATGCATAGCAAAGAATGTAAAAGTTTGAAAGAATTTTAATGGCTATCTAGTCCATCTCATCCACAAAAGGAATCTTCTCTATACCATACCCAATAAATTATCACCCCACTTCTGTTTGAAAACCTTAAAGGAAGAGGAATTTACCAGTTCTCTAGGTAGTTTATTGCACTTTGGGGTAGCTCTAATGTTAGGAAGTTTCTTCTTACAACTAACCTAAATTTACCTCCTTATAAATTCTACCCATTATTCTCAGTTCTGTCTTCTTGTGCCAAGGAGTTATCCATTCATTCTGGTAACTTGTTGGTAGAATATCTTCACTATAATCACATTCTTGCCAGATATTTATAAATGTATTTAATCTATCTTTCACATGACAGCTCTTCAAATATTTGAAGACAACTGGAGACAAATAATTCAAGACAATTATACACAGGCTAAATGTGTATAATTCCTTCAACCAGTCCTCATATGACATGGACTTAAAGCCCTTCACAATCCTGGTTGCCTTCCTCTGGAAACTCTCCAATCTATAAGTACAATGCCCAGAACTGGGCAAGTTACTCCAGATGAGATCTGACAAGGTCAGAATACAGTGGAAGTTATTGGTGTCAGTGCAGTCCAAGATTGCATTAGTGTTTTTTTGGCTGCCATAGAAATAGTGTAACCATATTTTTGTCACATTACTATCTTAACTAGAGCTTGCAATCTATTAAGACTCTCCAAACTTTTTCAAAACAACTGCTTTCTCACCATACCTCCCCTATATTGTCCTTGTGAAGATGATTGCTTATACACATGAGTAAAATATTACACTTATTCCTATTGAACCTCATCTTATTAAACTGCTCTACAGCCAAATGCTCTAGCCTGACAAAATCTTTTTTGGTCTATCATACAGTGTGTTAGCTATCTCTCTCAGCATTAAGCCATTTGCAAGTTGATAAATATTCCATCTATGAATTTATCCAAGTCATTGATAAAATGCCAAACATAGATCCCTGGGATACTATATTGGAGACTTATTGTCATACTGATGTTGAATGGTATTATTATTGTTATTATTATCTGAGTCCAGCCATCTAACCACTTCTGAATACAATTAATTGCTTTATCATCTCTATATTATCTTCACACAAATAACACAAGATGTACTGCTAAAATCAAGTTAAATTATAGCCATTGCGTTACCTTTATCTACTAGTTAATTATCTTAAAAAACAAAGAATTGGGGTCAATCTGGCATAATAATATTGTATATGTAGGTGATTGGGGTTAAGATTTGTTCAGAATCATACAACTAGTAAGTGTTAGGAGTCTGATACCAGATCTGAGCTCAGTTTCTCCTGACTTTAGTGCTGGTGCTCCATCCACTGCACCATCTGGCTTAGCTGTCCCAGGCATGATAATTCTTGATAAAGCCATGAAAGGTCTTTATAATCATCCTTTTCCTTTCCAAATGTTCACCTATCATCTCTTCAATGAACCAGCTAGAATTTTTCCTGGAATCAAAATCAAGTTCATAAGTAAATTGTTTACAGACTGTTTTCTTCCCTTTTTTGAAAATTGGGAAATTTGCCCTTCTCCAGTCATATGCTACTTCTGCAAGTGCTCCTGACATTTCCAATATCACTGACAGTGGCTCAACAACCACACCTGCCAAGTCTTTCAGTCTCTGAGTATATATATTTGATCTGCACCAGGTGACTTGAAATCATCAAGGACATGTGGATACTCTCTTACTCTCTCAGTCATCGAATTCATGTTAGTCATTTTTGTTGTTTCATTTCTGTTGCAAAGATAATAACTCTTAAACAACACCCAGTGCAAAGTGTAGAAGTGAAATGTGAATGAGGACCAGAGAGAAAGCATTTTGACTGGATCACCATGTTCAGGAAGAAGAAGTTAGGTTAGGACCAGACTATAAAGAGCTTTAAAAGCTAAGACAAAAAGCTTATATTTTATCCTAGAGGCAATGATGACTGAATCACATAGTTAGGTATGATCTTAAGAAAAGCTACTTTGGCAGTAGAGTAGTGTTTAAAATAAATGGGAGCAGGGAAAGATTTGAGACAGGGAGACTAGTTGGCAGGTTGTTAGGATAATCTGAACTGGAAGTAATGAGGACATGAGCAAAGGTTTTAATTGAGAGGAGAAAAAAGGAAATGGGTATAAAGGTTGAAATGGCAAGATTTTGATTGGATATATAAAGTAAAAAAAAATGTAAGAAATCAAGAACAATGCTGAGATCGAGAATCTGAAAGATTGGAGGAAATGATAATAATTTAATGAGAAATGGGAAAGTTTGAAAGAAGTGAAAGTTTGAGGACAAAAATAATGAGGACTGATTTAGACTTACTGAATTGAGATGTCTCTGGGACATCCAGTTGGTAATGTTCAGTTGATGATGTAGGCCAGAAAAGACTGGACATGTATGTATGTGAATGTGTGTATACATAAATCTTTGTGCTTGTATACACACATGTATATGTATATATTTTAAAAAGGAAACATTTATTAAGTACCTACTATGTGTCATGCATTGTACTAAGTATTGCAAAAATATGATTTCATTTTATCCTTAGAACAACCATGGGAGTTGGATTCTATCATTATTTCCATTTTACAGATGAGGAAGCTGGAGAAGTTAAATGATTTGCCTAGTTTTAACCAGTTAGTGAGTATCTGTGAGGGAATTTGAACTCAAGCCTTCCTGACTCCAGGCCCATTCTCTGTATATTATACTATCTAGTTGCCTTTCCATATGTACATAGCTATATGTATGTATGTGGCTATAGAAATATATATTTATATACATTTATACCTACATTTATTTATGTGTATATATATATATATGTATATATATGAAGTATATGTCATCTTTATAGACATGATAGTTGGGACCATCAGAATTGATGAAATTATCAAGAGGAAATATATAGAGAGAAGAAGATTAAGGACAAAATTCTGAAAAATAGATATAGATAAGAAAGACTATCTTATGGATAATGAACTAGAAAAGGAGATATGAGAAGAAGCAATTCAATAGATAGGAAGAGAATTAGGAGAAAACAGCATAAAAAGGAGTATATATGTGGTCAGCAATTTCAAATGCAGTCAATAGATCAATAAAAAATGAATATTGAAAAAAAGATCATCAGAATTAGCAATTAAGAGATCACTAGAAATTTTGGAAAGAGTAGTTTTAGTTGAGTGATGAAGTTGAAAGATCAGATTGCAAATGATTGGAGAGTGAGAAGAAAGAAACTAAAAGGGTAAGGATGGAAAACTTGTAATAGTTTCTGTGAGGAATGAGATAGGGAATCAAGTAGGAAGGAATACAAGGACTAACTTGCTTTGGTGGAGTCCAGTTGAAGTTAGATAACATGAATTTGTAATATATCCCCATGAATTTGTAATGTACCCTTTCTCTATCACAAACTTTATGAGTGAGGCATTACTTTTCCTCTGGGTTATTTTTCATCCCAACAACCAGTTTTTTCTTACTTTTTAGTGAGAATCAAATACAGAACACATTTTGGTATCTTCATACTGATGAATGAAATTACCCCTGAGAAAAATCAAGAAGCTATTAGCTGCTCTGCTTTAAAAGAGAGGGAACGCTAGCAGAAATCTGGATAAATAAAGTCTCCTAACATTACTATAACATTTCTCTCTCTCCTGCTTGTGATATGTTTCTTAAATTCACCCATTATCTCTTCTGGCCAGGTGGTCTATAATATATATCATTTATAAAAATATTATTTTTTTCCCTTCCACTGGCTCTCACTAAATACTTTTCTTCATGTTCTTCATTATGGTTTCTAGATTTCTTCACACCAATATACTTTCTTAATGTATAATGCTAGCTTACTTTCCAGTCTGCTTTTAAATATGATATACACATGCATAGCTATGCTTACTTCATAGATTTTACCCCACCAAATCTCAATAATATCAATGAGGTTGAAATTTGTCTTTTTTATGTTTGTACCTATTGACATTATTATTTATTACCCAAACTGTAACATTTGTGTATACATGTTAGAAGCATGGATTTTGTTTTGTTGTTATTGTTTTTTACTGGCTTCTATATTGGATTTTGTCTCCTGTAAATTTCTTGGTGCCTTAACCTCCATTCTTTTTTGTAACTACTCTTTTATGGTATCTAACTTGGGGAATAAATGTAGGTAGTCTCATTCCTCCCTATCCTTTTTAGTCTAAATCATTTTTTATTAGATTTGCAAGATACTGGGAAAAATACATTCTTACTAGTCTTTCTCTGGTGCACATCATTTGCCAGAAATCTGTCAAATTTATATTTTAAGCTATGGTCCAGAACTCCAAATTCCATTCTCAGATACCACCTTCACAACCAACTGTTCACTTCCCAAATTATTTTTTCTCTTCTGCATTTTTCTTCTATCAATGGGCAACAGTGAGAAAAAACACAGCTTTGTGCCCTTTGCTCTTTGATTTCATGCCCAAGCTTTCATAATCATTGGAAGTACTTTTAAGGATCCTTTTGGTGTATTATTTTTGCCCCAATGAATCACCAGAAGTAAATGTTTGTCATACATTTGGGTGTTCTCATCCCCAAGAATACAATAGACCTTTCTGTTATTATCAGGTTGACAAAGGGTGATCTCTGAATCCCTAAGCAGGGAATCACCAATTGCTCCTGCTGATGATGTCTTACTGGAGAGCTTCTGTGGTCCTATTCTAACATTCTTTGGAGAATAAGAAGTTTCTTTCTCCTCAGAGCATCCTGCTTTCACCTCTTCAGGAAGACTCTCAAAACTGTTTTGGTGCTCTAATTGAGCAAATATACTTTTCCTTCCCTTTCTCTTTTATGTAATACTCTTCTACTCCCTAAAATTATGACACAGGTCTAATCTCTTCATTTTAGATCTTCTCTTCCCCTCCTACCCACACCAGCAAAATGGTGTTTCTCTCTCTTTTTAGGAATATTTCATTTTCCTTAACAATCTGGATAGTGGAAAGTTATTCTTTGAGTTCTTTCACTTTTTCTTCCAGGAGAGAAATCAGGCTGTCCTTGGGATATAGAATACAGTGATTCTACTGTGGTAAAAATGCAAACATGTCGCCTAAAACACAAACCACTAGACATTTTCCCCAACACTTTATTCTGATCGAGATTTTCTAGCCTAATATGGAAATAGAACATTTCGATGTTCAAATGGATCTAATCTCATTAATTCAGGTATTCCCTTCAGTGGTGTAGATTCCAACTCATTTGTGCCTGTCCATCCCATATAATTCTTGTCCATGTCTTCCCAAAAGGTCACCAAAGGAATTCTGCCCAATGGACTAGATATCTCCTCCAATTCATCTCAATATTGCAAGAGCATTCTTATGGTCTCCCTGTCACTCTTTGCTCTTGCCATATGACCAACTCCTCCCCTTCCTGTCATATTATTCTTTGATTTTTTTGGGGGGGATTTTTGCTCCTTTTCTTCTTTGAAATTCCTATGTGATTTTATATTAAAGTTTACTCATACTCATTATGCACATCTCTATTACCCTCTATGTAACAAGACATTTTTAATTCTTTGGATGCAGCTTTCATTTGACCTAATAGAAAAATGCAGAATAGCCTATAGGATTCAATAGCCCACAAAAAGTTAATGTGATTTTTCTCCTCAGAGTCTCACCTTTCCATCCTAAGGTTCCACACTTACTTCTGCCCTTTTTTGGACCCATCTCAGAAGAGAAACGTTACTTTTTTTCCTGAAGCAATTGGGGTTAAGTGACTTTCCCAGGGCCACACAGCTAGGAAGTGTTAAGTGTCTGAGGGGTAGATTTGAACTCAGGTCCTCTTGACCTCAGGGCTGGTGCTCTATCCACTGTACCACCTAGCTACTCCAAGAAACAATAGTTGAGAGACAGCCCCTCACCTTCCTGTGACCAAACTTTCCACCTAGGATTCTATACAGACTTCCAGGGCTAACTTAAGGGTTTTAACTCCCTGTGGAAGGAAAATCAATCAATCAATCAGTAAACATTTGTTAAGTGTCTACTATGTACCAGACACTGTGGTAATTGCTGGAAATGAGCTTCAAGTTCCTAGAAAGTGAAATTTTGGTGAATCCTGCTTTCTATCCCAAGCACTCTTATAGGCTTTCAGTCACAATGCTACCCTAAAGGTTAGGAAGCCAATAGATAATGAATGAAACTCTTTGATCAGGGCAGTGACTATTGAAACTATAGGAATATTAATATAGCCAGTGTATGGAGGATGGATTTGAGAAAGAAAAAGTCCAGTAGGGAAACCATTTAGGAGGTTAGATCATTGGTTTAGGTGAGTGGTAATTAGGGCTTAAACTAGGGTAGTAAGTGGAGTAGAGAGGAGAGTGGAGAGAATAGAAAAGATAGAGAAATATAATTTAGATAGAATTGGCAAGATTTGGCATTGGATTGGGTATAGGAATGAGTGTATGAAACAAAGAGAAAAGTCGAGGATAAACCCAAGTTTGACCACAGGTAACTGGAAGAGTAGTGTTTTGAACACTATATAGAAAAAATTGTAGGAGAAGCAGGGTTAATAAATATGTTGGAAAGAGAACACTGAACCTCTTTCAGTTAAACTTTTACTAAGTGCCTACTACATGTAAGAAAAACACTGCTTTGGGTACTGTTTGGAATTATGTTTCTGACATTTTCTTGCTGTGGGACCTTAACAATTTGATTCAACAAGTACTTATTGAGTACCTTCTATATGACGAGCACTATGCTATGACAAAAAGTGAAACATTCTCTGATCTTAAGGAGATGACATGTTGATGTAAAGTTCTATTTACATAGATCATTTTACCTCTCAGGTTTTGTTTCCTCTCTCCCTTCTATTGTTTCCCTCCCTTCTTCTCTCCTTTATCCCTCTCTAGCTTCTCTATTTTATAAGAAGATGTACATATTTATTGTTGTAGTGGTTCTGCCTTCATTTTAAAAGAGGATCAATGACATCACAAGCAATCCTTAATTGGGAAAATAAGGCTCAGGTTGGAAGTTCTGGAGATGAAAGGGTTAAAGCCTATAGAGCATAGTTTATGGTTGGAAAGGAGAAGATTTCTGGGAGACTGTCAGAATAAAAAAATCTGAGATTGGGAGTGAAGTTCAGTATGGACAAGGTCTTGAAATTAGAGGGCAGCTGAAGCAATCACTGATGACTAAAATGTCTATATCCTTTGACCTAGAAATTTCATTTCTATGCATATACATCAAGCAGGTGAAAGATGAAAAACCAAATATTTGTATCAGCACTTTTTGTAGTAGCAAAGACCAAAAAAAGGAGATTGGGGAATAGTTAAACAAATTATGGCATAGGAATGTAATGGAATATTATTATTCCTGTATGAAATTATGAATGTAATGACATTCATTGGACAGATGACAAGAAGATGATTGGAGAGGGAAATGAAAGGATGACTAAATATACTGGGCCATGTGAGTTTGTGGTCAAATCCTTATCAATCTGGGTCAAAGACCCAAGGTGTCTGTATGGATTAAGTACCTACAAACATTGTCATGGAGGTGTCTGTTGCTCCAGAGTGGCTACTAATCGGACAAAAGGCAAGAAGATGGGCCAATCTTTTAAGCACATAAATATGAAATAGTTGCCTGACATGGAATAGTTATTTGAACTCCTTAAGATAAAGCATTCTCATCTGCAAAGTGAAGGATTTCAGTCCAGATGATCTATCTCTAAGACCTCTCTCTTCTAGCTTTAACATTTATAATTCTTTAAATGCCACTGCAGCTAAGCAGCAGTGAATAAATGTCAGAGCTGAACACAGGTCTTTTTTAACCTGAGCATAGTGTTCTGATATCATCAGCCTGTTCAGTAAGAGCCAGAAAGGGTTTAGGAAGAACAAGTCATTCCAAACTAATCTCATCTTTTTTGACAGAATTACTGGAATGGTAGATGTAAGGCTTTAGACACAAATTGTATAAGATTTCAGCAAGACTTTTGATAGTCTTCTGACATAGTTGGGGCCAAAATAGAGAGGTGTGTGAGCTGGGTAATAATATGGTTAGATATGATAATTTAAATGCCATGCAGCACAAACAGGAATCCTGAATTCAGTAAGCTGAAACTAGGTATCTTTTAACTAGATAGTGTTCTAATATCATAGCCTGTTCAGTAAGAGCAGAAAGGTTAGAACGATCATCCTTCAATAATCCTTAGCTACTCTTTTCTAAATTACTGAATGGAGATGAAGCTTTTAATAATTATAATTCGAAGACTTCCTGATTAGTTGTGAGGATTAGAATGAAAATAGAAGTGTGAGCTTATTCTGTTAGAGAGACTACATGAAATATCATAATAATAGAACGGTTTTGAGTAAGAACCTAGTGTATCTCATTAGACTATTTTCTAAACTGTGTAGTCATAGTAGTTCATTCACTTGTTTATCTTATTAGCATCTCTAAAAAATGCAGGATGGAATTTAATATCTGTAATCCCCTCTTGTTAGAGTGAGGTTAATGTAGAATAATAGTTTCTCAGACATTTTAAATATCTACATAAGAAGGTTTAAGACACAGTACTCATGGACTGTCATGTTATCTGAAATTTCATCATGTTTATTTAAATTGAGGAGTTTAGAGAGAAAGGTGTTCTAGATGAAGACTGAGCTAATTGCTTTGTAATGGTGAAGGTTAGTAATATGGTCTATTTTAAACTGATCAATAGCTAAGCCAATCAGGTCATTGATAAGGTCACAATCTAGGATATAAATAGGAGAAAACTGAGTGTCTAAAAGGACTACTAATTAAGTACTAGAAATGTGAGTGAAAGCTGATAGCACTTTGATCAAAGTATCAGGCATGGATAAGGTCATCTAACTGAAGGAAAATAAAATAGTTCTAACAAACTAACATTTGAACCAGAAATTTTGCAAGAGATAGCACTATCAAATCTTATGGTATCATGAGAAAATAACATGGTCATTTGAACAAAAATTTAGATATCATAAACTTCACATTATACATGACCTATGGTTTTGTTATGATGAGATATGGAAACTGATATCAAAACCTGTCTGTGATTAATTATCAACGAGGTGTATGAAGCAAAATGAGATGAAATAATTTGCCCAAGGTGAGAGTGTCAAAAACTGGATTTGAACCCTTTGAACCCAGGTATTCTTTTATTCAGAATCAATGTTCTGTTTCTAAATGTGTATGAAATATATCAATGTATTTAACAAAATATGAATTAATAAGGATAAATATAAATTCTTGAATTAAGGCACAAAAGAAATCCAAAACTTGAGTGCAAAATGGCTTGATGGCAATTCATGTGAAAAGAGTTTAGTGATTTTCATCAAAAGTATAAGCCCACTACCAAAAACCTAATATGATTAGCTATGTCATCAACGATTAATCAACTAATTATTAATAATTAGTATTAATAGTTATTATCCTGAAAATGAAGGTGATAGTTCCAGTGTACTCTATGCATGTATACACATATGTGTATATACATATATATATATTCTGAATGTACTCCTCTGTGAGCATGTTTTATCCTCCTAGTAGAATGTAAGCTTCTTGAGGGGCAGGTACTGTCCCACTTTTATAAGATGTAGATATAGCATGTCTACATGGATTGTACAAATGCTTAGAGTTGGCTTGTGGGTAACATAGATATCTTGGGAATCTGACCTATGCTTCTGCCAAAGAAATTGTACTTTATACCAGGGAAGCAGGAGAAATGTAGTGGCTGGGTGTTTCTTTTCACTAAGGGTGGTAACCAGCTTAACTCCTTATTACCAAATGATAATGATATCAAAGACCATCCCAAATAGCAAATTGAAAGTAAACTTAGACATCCAGTCAAGTAAACATAAATTGAAAGAGTTTTACAGATAAAATCATAGCAAGGAATACATAAGGTGGAATGAACTCTTACCTGTGAGCAAAATAAGATCTCCACATCAAAAGAAGAAAGAGGACTCAATCTCATCCAAGGATATCCATTCCAGCAGATTCTAGGGATACAAGCTGGAAATCAGGGACATGATGAAAATCTAGTTTCCTCTGTGTGTTGGTTGGTTTATTCTTCATGTATATTTCTCAAAATATCTCTGGGGCCCACAAGTATCTCTCACCCAAAAATCTCTGGAACCAAATATATAAATTCCTTTTATGCCAGACATAGTATTATCATTCTTTGAATTCTCTCTGCCATCACACATAGGTAGGAACTGTTACATTAGTATTTGTATTTTTAGTGCCTGGCAAGTAGTAAAAACTTAATATATGATTGAAAGATTAACTCTCATTTAAGGAGTTCCATGAGGAGACTAGAATCCAGATCTGATTCTTACCAAGCCTCAACTTTTTCTATTTCATCATACCTTATGGGATGAGATGACTGAGATAGAAGAATTCAGCAGGATACCCTAGGAAGCATCTCCAAGTCACAAAAACTGCATTCTCAGTCCCTCCAGCTTTCCATAATTCCAGGGAGAAGAACGTAATACACACTTAATTCTGCATTTTAGAGGTCAACTTGCATTAGCTAACTGAACAATTAACAGGCTTGATTTCTAAAAGGGTCAGTTCTCACAGTATGATGCAGAATTGGTCCTACAAGTCCCTAATCCTCTCATTTCTCCAGTGCCAAGATTCTCTGGCAAGGAATCAATTGCAGTAAGTTACTTTCCACAGGTTTTGGAAGGCACTATCCAGAGAGAATTAGGAAAAAGCAATCCAGGAGTATATGTTGGGAAAGGAAAGGGAGAAAAAGTGTTATAACCCAGAACTTGTTAAGACACTAGAATTGATAGAAACAATGCTTAAGTTTACACTTTTGAGAGTTCACATATTAGAGTTCACAAGTTCGGGAGATTCACAAGTCAGAAACCCACAATTCCACTCTCTGAGAGGAGGAGTCAACCTTTGGGTTTATACCTCTAAAAGAGCATAAAAGGGGCAGTCAGTGGAGGAGTCAGTTGAAGAGATTCAAAGCCAGAAGTCAGTCAATTGAGGGGATTGAGAAGCCAGGAGTCAGAGTTGAGTTAGAGGCAGAAGCTGGCAGAGGCAAAAGACTAGCAACGAGAGCTCTTGGAACCAAAGAAAGCTAACTGGGCTATTTTGGAAGAGACAATAAAGAACTACTTTAACAGCTGGCTGCATTTGAAGTGATTATTGATTGAAACTGAAACAAAGGCTGCCTCTAGAAAACCTCCCCAAGAAACCTGCTCACAGAGAACCATCATATTTTAGACAAGAAGAACTTTACAAAAAAGGAAGAGAAAGGTGTCACAGAGGGAAATCCCATCAGTGATTTACAGTATCCGTTTGAGTTCTGAGGTTCTCCCCACCATGTTACAGATATAAGCCCTTGAATTTACCATTTCTCCATTTGGGATGAAAATTCTACCTAGAAACCATATACTATTTAGCAAATCTAGCAAAGCTGTGAAGAAGAGCACCAGTCAATCCATTGGTCCACAATCAGTGACTGAATGAATGACCACTTAGTGCAGAAAGTAATATGTGATATTGTGGAGAAATATCAAAGTTGATGAAAACATGATCCATTGAAGATTTCACAGCCAAAGGGCAGAAACCTAAAATATTATGTAATCTGTGGCCTAAAATTGAAGCTGAAGTTTCTACCAATAGGGCTCAATCTTGACTTAATGCTCATTTATTGACTTATCAATTGGTCGGAATTATCCCTCAAAAATCTTTCTGTTTATCTCATATTTCTGCCCAGAATTTTCCTTGAGAACATGAGAATTTGGCTGATTTGATCCCTCCCCAGAATATCCCCTGTAAACATCAGAATATAGGGCATGTCTGGCCCTCTGTACAAACTATTTCTATGCAGACACTCAGGCTAATATTACATCAAATATAGGACAAGATTTATTCTGTCAGAAAATGCAAACCACAAAGCATCCACACTCAAGTGCACAAATAATTAAGGAAATTCTCATTTCCACATGGGATATCTATTGTCCTCTAGACTTATGATACTATTGTGTAGTTGAACCACTCCCTCATCCCTCCAAAGTGAGTCAATAACTCTGCAGCATACAAAGCTCACAGTAGTAGGCGGGGGGAGTGTCCAAGTTTGCTCCTTCATCTTATGGTTTTGTTCCTTACTGCTCTTCCTTGCCAACTTCTGCTTAAATTTGGAAGTCTTCCTATTGGTCTAGGAACTTGGTGTTATACAGAAATTCTTCCTCTTTTCTCTAAAAGCCTGTATCTAATAGTTTGGAGTTGTCTACAATTTTTTCCTTCTTTCTCTAAGAGATCCAGATGTTCAAATTCCATTATTGCTTTTAGCTGCTACTATCTCTCCTGACATCAATTAATTAATCGATAGACATTATTAAGTACCTCCTATGAGTTAATACTATTCTAGGTATTGGAGACATACATACACACACAAATAATCATCACAAGGACTTTGCATTTTCATGGTTCCCATTTTCTAGGCTTGATATGATTTTCTCACCAAGAGCTTTTTTTTTTTTTTTAAACATTTTGTCCCTGTCTCTCCATTAGTGCCATCCCATGTTCCCTGAGACAGAATTCTAGGATAAACAGTCTTCTGTGTCCTTTTTTTCTTTCAAGGGTCAAATCCACCTCTCTGTGTAGTTCTCTCATACGAGCCTCTGGGCTTTAGGTTCTGGGTTCTAATTATTTTTCTAGATCTCTGTTTGCTCTCCCCATTCAGAGGACAAGTCTAAACTATGGTTCAGACATATAGTAACCATTACTCATTCAATAAACTTTAACCGGACATCATTAGACATGCTGATGCCCTCCATGGAAAGAAAATTTTCAACCAACTCATTTCTTGACATGGGACCTTCTGCCATGCCCCTTCCTAAGAAAATATTGAAATATTTAAGTCTCCATATAAACAAGACTGAGAATACTCTCAGAGAAAATGTGTTTTACTTGAGAATGATAGAATCATGGAGCAACTACTTAATCCATTTTGCCTCAGTTTCCTTATCTATAAAATTATCAGGAAAAGGAAATTGAAAACTACTTCAGCATCCTTGCCAAGAAAATCCCAAATGAAGTCATGGTGAGTAGGATATGACTAAAACAACTAAAGAACAAAAATATGATTGTAGATCTACAATTTAAAGGTACCTAAAAACCATTGAGTCCAACTCCACCATTTTACAAATGAGGAAATGGAGACCTTGGGAAATTAAGCAATTTGCCCAAGATGACATAGGTCAGTAAGTACTCAGGTTCTCTGACCTCAGAGAGTCACTGACCCACTTTGGAGGATAATAAAATGTATGATAAAGAGGAGCAGAGAGGCTATTAGAGGTAAAAACAAAGATATGAGAAAAATCTTAGTAGGGGACAAGAATACATACAGTTAACATTCTATCTTCCTCTAAAACCTTGAATGTGGAACAGATGAATCTGAGAATGAAAAAGCTAAAGGAGCAATTATCATCCAAATTCAGCCTCTTCCAATAGGACTATAGAATCAGCTTTCTTTTTCCTATTCTTTCAAAGGTAAGAGAACAAGATTAAGCAAAGTCCTGGAGGAAAGGGACCATAAAGCCTAAGTATTGTACATAATATTTGGGCTCTCATACAATATAGGCAGGAATTCTTTATTTCCCAATGGTGTTCCCTGTGCTAGGTGTGGAACATCTAATAGTTTTTGCTAAAATTTATAAATTTCCTAGGAAGTTAGACTGTGGTGTACTAGTAAATGTTTAACAATCAGCTTTCTTTTTTTTTAAATTTAATAGCCTTTTATTTACAGGTTATGTGTATGGGTAACTTTACAGCATTAACAATTGCCAAACCTCTTGTTCCAATTTTTCACCTCTTATCCCCCCACCCCCTCCCCCAGATGGCAGGATGACCAGTAGATGTTAAATATATTAAAATATAAATTAGATACACAATAAGTATACATGACCAAACCGTTATTTTGCTGTACAAAAAGAATCAGACTCTGAAATACTGTACAATTAGCTTGTGAAGGAAATCAAAAATGCAGGTGGGAATAAATATAGGGATTGGGAATTCAATGTAATGGTTTTTAGTCATCACCCAGAGTTCTTTCTCTGGGCATAGCTGGTTCAGTTCATTACTGCTCCATTGGAAATGATTTGGTTGATCTCGTTGCTGAGGATGGCCTGGTCCATCAGAACTGGTCATCATATAGTATTGTTGTTGAAGTATATAATGATCTCCTGGTCCTGCTCATTTCACTCAGCATCAGTTCGTGTAAGTCTCTCCAGGCCTTTCTGAAATCTTCCTGTTGGTCATTTCTTACAGAACAGTAATATTCCATAATATTCATATACCACAATTTATTCAGCCATTCTCCAACTGATGGACATCCATTCAGTTTCCAGTTTTTAGCCACTACAAAAAGGGCTGCCACAAACATTCGTGCACATACAGGTCCCTTTCCCTTCTTTATAATCTCTTTGGGATATAAGCCCAGTAGTAACACTGCTGGATCAAAGGGTATGCACAGTTTGATAACTTTTTGAGCATAGTTCCAAACTACTCTCCAGAATGGTTGGATTCATTCACAACTCCACCAACAATGCATCAATGTCCCAATTTTCCTGCATCCCCTCCAATAATCATCATTATTTTTTCCTGTCATCTTAGCCAATCTGACAGGTGTGTAGTGGTATCTTAGAGTTGCCTTAATTTGCATTTCTCTGATTAATAATGACTTGGAGCATCTTTTCATATGACTAGAAATAGTTTCAATTTCTTCATCTGAGAATTGTCTGTTCATATTCTTTGACCATTTTTCAATTGGAGAATGGCTTGAACAATTGGCTTTCTAAGGGGAAAATGTACATATAACATACTTTAAAATTTATCTGCATTATGAACATTTTTTCTCTATCACTTTCTTAAGTCTAGAAAATCAGAAAGAGTATAAAGCAAACCCTGATTTATAGTCTTTGTCCATTTCTGAGGTAAAAATGTTCACATCGAAAATTCAACAATTGGTTCTCTTGAACTAGTAAGAACTGGTTTCAGTACATTCTTGGAGGTAGAATAATTCTACCATGTCATTGCTAAAGGGACCTTAAAAATATTTTTATGTCTTTTTAGGAAAAAAAAACATTATTGTGACTTCCTAATGATTCATTCTCCTCTTTTATATCTAATAATACAGTTGAACAAAAGAAATAGATACATTGACTCTGAAAATATATGCCTCATTTTCAGGGTTGTTGCCAATTGCCTTGCCTTTTGTCTTGCCATGGACTCTGATAACTGGAAGAGAGAGTGAGGCTGAAGAATTTTCATAGTCTTACTTTACTTAAGTCCTTTAAGAACAAAGGATGATCAACAATCTGTAAGTAGTAGTAATAGTAGTAGTTACCCTCTGGGAACCTGATGCCAGTTCAGTTTGGGCAATAGAACTATTTCTTCTTGTTGTTCTTCTCCTCCTCTTTGTTCTTGTCCTCCTCATTCCACTCTCCTTCTCCTTCTTTTCCTCCTCCTCCTCCTCCTCCTCCTTCTTCTTCCCTATCTTTTTTCAAAAAGCTAGAAAAATTATCTCTTGTATTGTGAAGTTTCCATTTTATGATGCCTTAAAATACAGTTCTGAAAAAACTGGCTTTAAAAAATCCATTTTGATTAGAATGGAGCTAATTGACTATGACTTTAAATCCAAATCCCTCTGTTTTTCATTTAATGACCAATAATGCGTCTCAACCCAAGCTTCCCTTATTCATTGTTTGGATTTTGATGGCTCAGAGTATAAATAGCAATTATTTTCTGTTCTGGCTAGAAACTCTTCCCAAAGGATTCTTTTGTGATAGCAAACTAGACCATATTTTGTCTCATTTCTTACTTAATCCCTAATCACCGAATGTACATTGACACAAACAAATTGAAACCTGGAAAAGAACTAATTTTAAAAAGCCTACGGCCACTCATTGCATCAAGGGCCACTGAAGCTCTGGACTTTTTTCTTGCCACTGATCTGAAGGAAAGAGTGAGTCTGATGATTTTGCCATTCAGGGAAAGGACAAAAACAACTCCTCATTTCACACTTTTAGTTACCTTTTCTAAGGCTAAGCAAGAATAGAAGTATGCTTGCACCTTGGACTCTGATATAACAGTTGATCATTGCATTGATCAGAGTTCTGAAGTCTTTTAAATGTTCTTTCCCTTTATATTATTATATATTTTTACATGGTTTTGCTTACTTTGCTCTGCATCAGTTCATATTGATACATATATCTAGTTTCCATGAATTCTTTGTATTTATTATTTCTTGATTGTGCAATAATCTTCCATTTGGAATTTGTTGTGGCTTATTGTTATGGGCCAGAACTTGAAACAAGGTGCTAAGTCAGTGGAATTGATAGAGACAATGGTTATTTAGCATGGGGCTTAACAGTTCTTTAGTTCAGTACATGTACTTAGTACTTACTATAATTCCACAAGATTCACACCTTTGATAAGAGACCATATAAGCTCTGACAAACTCAGCCAGAATCAGAACTGTAAGACAAAGACTGTGGTGGTGGTCCTCCTGCCTCCCCCACAGAAACCAAGACACATTCAAGAGGATCTCAAGAAGCTGGCAGAAGCAGAGAAGACAAAGGACTGGAGTCAGGAGCTTAAGCTCTCGGAACCAAGGAGAGAGATAGGCCTCTAAGAAAGATAACTGGGCCCCAGGAAAGGAGACAAGACTTGGAAAGAGACAATAAAGGATTTGGATCGTAATCCCTGCTGCACTTGTGGAGATTACTGAACTGAAACGAAGGCTGCCCCCAGAAACCCCAAGAAAAATTCAACAGAGAACATTACATTTTAGAGAGAATATTACATTTTGGCGTCCAGTGTGGGGCCAAGAACCTTCATCTGTGACCCAGAAATTAGGATGAGTACAAAAATAGACAAGGAGACTTTGTTAAAGGGCTATAGTAGTACTTCAGCAAAAATGGGACAGATGTTAGAAAATAGCCTTCTTTTCCAATTCAAGGAAAATGTGTAAAGAGCACTGTCAGACCTATGAAAAGCCAAGGTTTGATTATAATTTAGACAGATCACTGAACTTTTAGAAACTGTACAGTACACATCTCCTTGGTTCTCTAAAGAAAAATAATTGGATCTAGAGGAGTGGAAATTAGTAGGAAAGCAACTATGTCAATTTTACAATGAAAATGGACTTTACTCAATTTCCAAAGATACACTTTATACATACAATTTAATACAACTGCCTTTAGGAAATTATATAAGTTATAGAATAAGGAAAAAGAAGAAAGAGCAGGAGGGGGAGGATCCAAATAAACTAAATGAAAAGGATGAAAAATCAGATAAGAATGGAGTTAAGTACAATTCTAAGTATAGTACTTCACAGCAGAAGCCATTAGGGCATTCCCCATCCCCTGACCTACTTTCCTCAATTAACCCTTCATGGGTGGAGGGAGAAGAAAGAGGCAGAGAGACAGTAACACAATCAGCACCACCTATGAAGCAGCCTATGACAAGATTACAAAAAGCATTGTTGAAGGCAAAAAATGAAAGACAGGATATATCTGATTAATAAATGCAAACCCTGTGATTGAAGAGCTTGACTCCTCAGGTCAACAAAGGGGAAGATACATTCTTTTTGAACTGGAAAAAATTAAGGAGTTGAAAAAGGGTTGCATTCTTTATGGGGCTACATCATCTTATATTAAGAAATTACTAGATAATTTGGCTTATGAAATCTTAACCTCTAGTTATTGGAAATCCATAGCAACAACATGTTTAGAACTTGGACAAACCTTGTTGTGGCTTTTGTAGTATCATGAATTATGTAGGATTCAAGCCCAATGCAATAAGCAAACTGGAGTTAATGTACAAATCACCTTTGATCAACTAGCAGATGAAGGTTAGTATGCAGAGAATTCAGCACAGATTAATTACTCCATAGGATCGTATGAGCAAATTGCTACTGCTGCTATAAAGCTTGGGGTACCTTCCCAGGGAAAGATCAAGGGAAAACCTTCACAAAAATAGAGCAAGATCTGGATGAACTCTTTGCAGATTTTGTGGGATGTTTGCAAACAGCTGTCACAAGAACCATTGGAGAAAATGTAGCTGCAGAAATTACAATCAGAGAACTGGCTAAGAAAAATGCTAATGAGATTTGCAGAAGAATTATATGAGGACTACACAAAGATATTCCTTTAGAGGAGATCATAAGATGCCGTGCCACAGTGGGTACAAATGCTTATTATACCCAGACTATAAGAACATAGGAAGACAGGGTCCCTCTTGGCAAGGGACTTCTAGAGAAAATCGTTGATGTTTTCAGTGTGGAAAAATAGGACATCTGAGAGCCCAATGTAGGCAAAAAGATAGAGTGAGAAGACAGGCTGAGAGAAGACATAAAACCCCATGTCCAAAATGCCACAAGGGCTTCCACTGGGCCTCAGAATGCAGACTGACCCAGGGAAATGAGAGGCGGGGCCCAGCTTCAGGGCCCTAGGTAGGGCATGATGGCAGCCTAGGTTACACCCAGAGAGTCTTTAGAAGTTCAGGACACTGATGTGATCAATCAGGAAAAAAGCCATCAGATGGGAGAAAGGGATTACATGATCTCTCAGTCAAAAAGCAATCAGACAGCAGAAAGGGATTACAATTGGGGAGAATACAGGCTTTTTAACCCAAAAGAAGAGCAGTGTTCAGTGTGAGCAGCTCCAGTGTAATTGCCAGGTGATGAGAAGAAATCCAGAAAGTAGTAAATGGAAGGTACTAGATCGGTTAACTACTTGGGAGAAAGGGTTTTCTTGTATCTCTACATGGAAAAGATGGAGAAGGAATCTGATGGGTGCCAACGAGCACCTGGAGAGAGACAGAAAAAGAGGAAAACTTCAGGAGAAGACCTAAGAACAAAATCTGCAGGAATCATTGGATTCCCTAACACAAGATGAGACTATTGCAGGACTTCAGAAGTTGCAGGAATTATTGGATTCCTGGCACATGAAGTAATGGACAATAGATTACTTTTGGACTATTTCTAGGACTTATGAACATGTATAATTCCTCATGTTGATTCATGTTATTTGTTACATCACTATTAGCCTGTGTTACTATGTGCTTATGCAACTTATGTAATTATGTATAATACCTCCCATATTTATAGATTTGTGTATACCTGTTTTAAGAGTGAGACCCTTCAGAAACTCACTAATCTGATTTGATTTCCCACTTCCTTTGGTGTTTTCATCTCCCTTCCTGAGATGTCAGGGAGGGCATGATCACTTCCTTTTATGGTGTTTTCACCCCTTTTTTGAGCAGTCAGGGAAGGCATGATCACCTCCTTTTTGGGGGTTCTCACCTCCTTGAGAAGTCAGGGAGGTCATGACTACCTATGTTCTAAAAACAAAAGAAAGTGGGAGATGTTATGGGCCAGAACTTGAAACAAGGTGCTAAGTTAGTAGAATTGATAGAGACAATGGCTGTTTAGCATGGTGCTTAACGGTTCTCTAGCTCAGTACATGTACTTAGTACTTATGATGGTTCTACAAGATTCACACCTTTGATAAGAGACCATATAAGCTCTGACAAACTCAGCCAGAATCAGAACTGGAAGACAAAGACTGTGGTGGTGGTCCTCCTGCCTCCCCCACAGAAACCAAGACACATTCAGGAGGACCTCAAGAAGCTGGCAGAAGCAGAGAAGACAAAGGACTGGAGTTAGGAGCTTAAGCTCTCAGAATCAAGGAGAGAGATAGGTCTCTAAGAAAGGTAACTGGGCTCCAGGAAAGGAGACAAAACTTGGAAAAAGACAATAAAGAATTTGGACCTTAATCCCTGGCTGCACTTGTGGTGATTACTGAACTGAAATGAAGGCTACTTCCAGAGACCCCAAGAAAACCTCAACAGAGAATATTACATTTTAGAGAGATATTATAGTTTATGTTATAAGATTTTGTTCTATGCCTATTTTCTATCAGATTGTTTTTCATTTTCCACAAGTTTTTACCTAATATTAATATCTAATAGGATATCCTTACCTCAAAAGTTGATATTCTTAGATCTATTGAAGATATATTTACCCACAGCTTCTCTGTAAAGTATCTAAGGCTACATTAATCAAAACTTCTAGTTTAATGATAGGGCAGAGACAAGAAACTCAGGTTTTTTGATTGACTTGTAGGCCAGCATTCTTTACTTACTTTTAGTAATGTTGATGGAGTGTATAGGAGGTTCAAGAGTATGTAGAATAGAGAGATAGGGTGAAGAACTTACAAGAATGTATGCATTCTTTTCCTGTATTTTATTTTCATCATTTCTGTGTTTCCCCTATGACCTGTATAATATGTGCAGGCCCATGTTTACTTGAGCCTTGGCCAGCTATAAACATATTTACTTAACCAGAGATGATGACATTTATCCTTATTCAATGTTATCAATATTTAGACTATTAGATTAAATAATGTCAGCTCAGTAATCTGAAGTTTGAAGGTCTGATTGATGATTCCTCTAGGAATCAGGGAAACAAAGCATTCTATTCTAATCTGCCTTTGGCACCGATGTTTAACATTCAATTAGGGAAGAGGTCACCTATTTCTCAATGTTCCCCAACTTGGGATGTAATCCTTTGTAACAGAACCTATAAAAGCTGTATATCTTTACAAATTCTTTAACCCTCCTACCACAAGCTTTCTTTTTCTTATCTCATGATGGGACAGCTCATCCTCCGGGCATTTTTAATAAACAACTTTTCTGCCTTCTACTGAGTGATCTTTGAGTAGTCATTTTGGGTAAAGGTCTTTTACATCCCTCACAGGAGGACTAGCACCTCTGATGTGAGGGCTTGCAGAGCCCCTTTAAGGGCTGTTTATCTGCCTTTAGTGTCCATTTTACCTGTATCTTGCCCAGTGGCCACACTCCAGTAAACCATCTGAACAGATGAGCTAACCCAGGTTGAGGGTAACAGACCTCAAACCCATTGGTGAGTTGGAGGAATGTATACCCCAAGCATGTGAGGACTTCCCTATGCCAAATGAAAATAACTTGTTTCAACGACCTTGAAGACATCTGAAACAGGCTCTGTGGAACTCTTAGAGCTTAGTCAGGTATTAAAGGTGCCAAGATCATTTTCTGCATCTCAGGCCAGTTATTTTGACTTTTGTCCTGCCACTGGACTTAGGTGACTCTGGAAGAGAACTTTGCCTCACTTAAATCCAATTCACACTCAAGTCAGGTCATTACTCCATAATGTCATTGGTCCTCTTAGAAAACTAAGGATGAACAACAAAAAGGAATCAATCATCCTATCCTACTTAAAGTAACTAACAAAATACTTTATAGCCCTGCTACTTTTGTTCCACTGCATTCATAAGACCCTACTATTGTGCTTCTACCCGTTGAATTTCAGTTGATCCTCAGTTAGTCAGTAAGTCCCTGTCCTGAGCTGCTCACTATGATCCTTGAAGAATACAATATTCAACACTTGAGAAAGAAGCAGCAAACTTTTAGTAAATCTTAGGTGATCTGCTCTGGGGCACAGGTCTTCCTGGAGTTTCAAATCTCCAAACTCAGGTTTGAGTCCAAGTAATTTCAGACTTTTCCAAGTAATTTCAGACTTTTCCATTTGGAGAGTTCCAGCTTATAGTTGCTGATTCTATCATTTATCTGGGAAGCTCTGCAGGTTCAGAAAGACAGAGCCTACCCTTAATTTGAGCTTGGGGAATGAATCCATAGACTCATCCATTAGTCAGAATGACAAAGCTACAAGCCTGCCCCAATTTCACAGTCTCTGTCCTGCAACAAGTTAATGATCTTGGGCTGGAAAACTGACCTACTGTCATTTCTCGGATTTCTCCAACACTACTTGTTTGATGCTCTTTTTAGATCTTTTGTGGGAATAATTATGGGACTGCTTCCTGTAATATTGAACAACTTCTCCTACTCTGCTATCTTTGCTGGTTCTGGTCCAGAACCTATATGTACTACACAATCAAAATGTTTCTGGCACTCCTCTCTAAGAATTGCTTTTAGAACCAATTTCTTGAGACCTACTAAAGAAAAATTATGATAGTCATACTTTATGTATTAACCAGAATGAATAAAGCTT